>NC_064615.1:578462980-578780980 GCF_023898315.1 Schistocerca nitens | reverse complement strand
ATGGGGAAGCCAACTTAAGCGGGCATCGAAGACCAGTCCCAGGAAGCGGTAAGTCTCCACTATGTCTAGTAGCTGGTCATCGACAGCGACAGAAGTGCATCACACAAGTTTTGGTGGCCGAAAAACGGAAGCTGTGATTGAGGGCCCATGACTGCACCTTCCGTATAGCTCCCTGCAGTCGGGGTTCAGCTACAACAGTAGAAGAGGAGCAGAAAGAAATACAAAAATCATCAGCATAGAGGAGGGGAGAGACTGACGATCCTACTGCAAGCGCAAGACCATTGATGGCAATTAGAAAGAGTGGGATGCTCAGGACAGAGCCCTGAGGGACCCCATTCTCTTGTGGATAGGGTGCGCTATGGGAAGAACCATCGCAAACTCAGAAAGTGCGGTAGGATAAAACGTTCTGTATAAAAATCGGGAGTGGTCCCCACAGACCCCACTCATGCAGAGTAGTGAGAATGTGGTGTCGCCAAGTAGTATCATAGGCCTTCATGAGATCGAAAAAGACGGCGATCAGGTGTTGTCACCGGGAAAAGGCTGACCAAATGGCAGACTCCAGGTACGTCAAGTTGTCTATGGTGGAGCGTCCTTGTAGAAAACCGCCCTGGGACAGAGCCAGGAGGTCCCGAGACACAAGGAGCCAACTCAACCGCTGGCTCACCATGCGTTCGAGTAAATTGCAAAGAACGTTGGTGTGGCTAATGGGGCAGTAGCTGTTCACCTTCAGTGGGTTCTTGTCAGGTTTCAGAACGGGGATTCCGATGCTTTCCTGCCATTGCGATGGGAACTCACCCTCAACCCAGGTACAGTTGTAAAGGTCTAGGAAGCACCGCTGGCAGTCCACCGAGAGGCGTTTGAGCATCTGACAGTCGATGCAATCTGGCCCGGGAGCCGTATCAGGGCAAGCAGCTAGGGCACTTTGGAATTCCCACTCGCTGAATGGAACATTGTACGATTCAGGGTGGCGCGTGTGAAATGAAATGCTCCGACGTTCCAACCGCTCTCAGGGAGCTGAAGGCCAGTGGATAGTTCGCAGAAGCAGAACTCTGAGCAAAATGCTCTGCTAAGTGGTATGCAATGGTGTCGGATGCAGTACAGACTGCTCCATTCAGTGAAAGCACAGGGACGCTGACGGGGGTCCTATAGCCATAGAGTCGCCTAATCTTGGTCCAAACCTGCGATGGAGAGGTACGGAGGCCAATGGTGGAGACATACCTTTCCCAGCACTCCTGCTTGTGTTGGCAAATGATGCGGTGGGCCCGTGCATGGGGCTGTTTAAAGGTGATGAAGTATTCCAATGAGGGATGCCGCTTGTGACGCTGGAGCGCCCGCCCGAGATCTTTAATCGCCTCAGTGACCCCAGGCGACCACCAAGGCACAGTCCTCCACCGAGGGGATCCAGAAGAACAGGGAATGGCAGATTCTGCGGCAGTAATGATTCCGGTGGTGACTGAGTGAACCACCGCATCAATGGCGTCATTGGAAAGAGGCTCAATAGTGGCAATGGAGGAGAACAAGTCCCAGTCATCCTTATTCATAGCCCATCTCCACGGGCACCCAGAGGAGTGACGCTGTGGCAGTGATAGAAAGATCGGAAAGTGGTCACTACCGCACAAGTCGTCGTGCACACTCCATTGGACAGACGGTAAGAGGCTAGGGTTGCAGATCGAAAGGTCGATGGCTGAGTACGTGCCATGTGCCACACTGAAATGTGTGAAGGCACCATCATTTAAATGGAAAGGTCAAGCTGTGCCAATACATGCTCAACGTTGCTGCCTCGGCCTGTTGCCACTGATCCACCCCACAGAGGGTTATGGGCATTGAAGTCGCCCAGTAACAGAAAAGGTGGCGGCAATTGGGCTATCAGTGCAGCCAGGACATGCCGCGGGACATCACCATCCGGTGGAAGATACAGACTGCAGACAGTAACAGCCTGAGGCATCCACACCCGAACAGCGACAGCCTCTAAAGGTGTTGTAGAGGGACAGACTCGCTGTGAATGAAGTGAAGGACGTAGATGCAGACGCCACCAGATACCCTTTCGTAAGCTACCCAGTTCCTATAATAACCCCGATAGCCACAGAGGGTGGGGGTTCGCATCACCGGAAACCTAGTTTCTTGAAGAGCAATGCAGAGGAAAGGGTGAAGGCTGAGAAGTTGTCGGAGCTCAGCAAGATGGTGGAAAAAACCGCTGCAGTTCCACTGGACGATGACATTGTCCATGGCCAAGATAGGCGGAAAGGGACTGAGGAGGCAAATTACACTGCTGGATCACCTGGTGCCACCGATTGAGTACCGACAGGAGCGACATCCATCATGTCCGAGGGACTGGCAAGATCAAGGTCCTCAGTGGACGCAAGAATCTCCACGTTATCCTCAGATGCAGAGCTTGTAGGTAGTGGTGGAGTGGGTGCCACTGCAGGTACCGGGTCTTAGGGGTCTTCAATTTCGCTTTCGCGCACTGTTCCCTTGGTTGCCCTTGCTGGGAGGGCTTCTTGGAGTCAGTCTCCGGGACTGAAGAGGATCGCAAAGCTCGACGGCCAGCAACCTGTGGCTTCTTCAGCCACTGTTGGGTGTCTGCTGTGCTGCTGGTAGGAACCTGGGAAGGGTGTGACCCAAGGGATCCCTTCCTAGCGAGAGAAGCCGAAGAAGACTTATGCGTCTCCAACTTAGAAGTGGGGACCGGTGTCCCTGGTGGTTGAGGGGGTGCTGCTCCCAAGGTAGGTGGTGAGGGAGCAACAGGGAGGGAAGTGCCCTGCACCATCAAGGGGGCAGGTGTGGTCCTTCGACTCTGAGAGCTGACTGTATGTGTGCAGCTGATGGAACTGTAGCAGGAGTGACAGTGGCGGCATAAGATGACATCATGTGCACGGGATAAAGCCGTTCAAATTTCTGCTTAGGCCTCAGTGTAGGTCAGTCGGTCCAGGGTCTTGTATTCCATTATTTTTCTTTCTTTCTGGAGAATCTTACAGTCTGGCGAGCAAGGGGGATGGTGCTCTCTGCAGTTGACACACATGGGAGGTGGGGCACATGGAGTATCAGGATGGGATGGATGACCAAAATCGCAACATATGAGGCTGGAAGCACAGCGGGAAGACATGGCCAAACTTCCAACACTTGAAGCCGCATTGGGGGAGGGATATATGGCTTGACATCACAGCTGTAGACTATCACCTTGACCTTCTCAGGTAATGTGTCACCATCGAAGGCCAAGATGAAGGCTCTGGTGGTAACTTGATGATCCCTCGGACCCCCGGTGGACGCGCCGTACGAAATGGACACCTCGTCGCTCTAAGTTGGCGTGCAGCTTGCCATCGGACCGTAAAAGAAGATCCCTGTGGAAAATGATGCCCTGGACCATACTCAAGCTTTTATGGGGCGTGATAGTAATTGAAACATCCCCCAGCTTCTTACAAGTGAGCAAGGCCCGTGACTGGGCTGAGGATGCTGTTTTTATCAAGACTGACCCAGACCGCATTTTGGACAAGCCCTCCACCTCCCCGAACTTGTCCTCTAAATGCTCTACAAAGTACTGAGGCTTCACGGACACAAAGGATTCCCCATCAGCTCTAGTACAGACGAGATACCGGCACGAATACGTTTCACTGTCATTCATAGCCTTACATTCCTCCCATGGTTTGGCCAGGGAGGGGAACGATTTGGGGTCATACATGTTAGCTTTGAAGTGAGCTCTCAAATGCTTAGAGACTGCTGGTGGCTGGCCACCAGCAAGAGAAGATGTGCCACACTTCTTTGCGTGTCATCCACCCTAATGCCACCTACTCCGACCAAGGGCCCTCCCCATGGGCACCATCCAGCCACAGCAATGGCCACCCGGCAGGAGGACCATTGCCGGGAGTCCCGATGCCCCAGGGAGATGGGCATCTTATCCTTGGCATACGTGGGGAGTTAACGGCGCAGGCATCAGTAGAGCAATCTCTGTGTTGTCAGGAGGCTACAACTAACAGGGTACATGGCGGCCCCACCACAACGGACTGGCTACCGTGCTGGACATTAGGTGCAAGGAAGTCCAGGGTCATCGTCTCCGCAAAAAACACTGCACAGTGCATAGTGGAAATTGCACCAAGGAACGTATCCTCGCCCAAGACATGGAGAACGAGTGGGACAGCAATGCGACAATGATAAAGCTGGCTAGAGGTCTCAATGCACGATGGACAAAATGCAACATGTAAGGCACCCTTCCCCAATTGGCTCACTCTTTGGAAGAATTTGGAAAGATTGACGTCAAACCCGAGAGGGAACCATCACATATAGGCCGAAACATTTGAGACCCCTTTTAGTCGCCTCTTACAACAGGCAGGAATACCATGAGCCTATTCTTACCCCCGAACCCACAGGGGGCACACTGAGTTGTTGCCACAGAGACAAACACAAAATCACATTGTGTGACTGACTGAAGCAGATGTGTGAAGCAGCTACACTAAGTTCACTGCAACTGTCGGGGATTTTCTCTCACTGACTCTCCACTAACAAGAGTTGTAACTCTCCCCAAAGCGACTGGTATCCATTTAAGTTCCACTGCAATATGGATATCACTGTGGGAGCCTTTCATGAACAATGGCTGTCCTTGTCCTTTGCTCTCATCTATGGTGTTTTACCAAAGAGGTTGGGGGGAGCATCTGATGCCCAGCTCTTCATTTCCTCCAAGTGGATATCAATATCCTCAACAAAAAAGTCACCACTGGGAAGGAAGAGTGCTCATCAATATGATGTTTTAGCTGTGACTTTCTTCAATTCTGAATGACTTTTGGTGTGACATTTTTCCTTACTAGTTAGGAGAGTTGGTTGCATAGATAAAGAGGATGACTTCGAAGGCTTCTGATGGTATGCAGAAGTATGTGACTGAGGTTACAAGTACACTGTTGATGGCTTCCAAGGGATTTCGGTTTCAAGTGTAGCTTTTGCCCCCAAGGTACACAGACAAGTGCATTTACTGGGAACTCAATCTGTGGTCTGGGTACGTGTGGAGGCATCACACTTAGTGACTGGCTTCTTAAGGGGCTAGTGCAAAAAGGAGTACCAAACACTGAAGGTTGCACAGCTTTGAAAGCTTTTTTTAACTACACCACAGGATACACATTTTGTAACTTTCAGCTCCTGAATTTTCCTTTTCTCATTACAAACCCCACAATTTCTGCTCCATACTGGGTGATCCCTGGAGCAATTTATACATTTCAGAGGAAGTGTACAAAACTCACCTGATTCGTGAACTAAGCCTCCACAACTGCCACATATAGCTCTTCCGTTACATGCTGTAGTGGTATGATATTTGAAACACCACATTGGGTTGGGAGGAAATGGTCGAACCTTATGGCAGATTTTGCCTCCAAGAATATGTCTGGATTTGGTCTGCAAGAATATGTTCAGGGAATTCCAAAGTGTTGAAAACTAAAATAAATATTCGGTTTTCTTCAACGTGCCACTGATTCTCCTCAAATAATTTCGCTCTTTTGTGACACTCATACGTGGGGCTATTCAGAAAGTAGGAAATGTTTCCATCTGATGCCACTAGGAGTGCACCGATTGCGTATATTTTGGTATGTGCATGGTCGGCAACCATCTGTGACAGCGGAAACATCTCTGTGTGTCGTTTTTTTTTTTTTTTTTTTTTTTTTTTTTTTTTTTTTTTTATTCAAATTTGAAATGTGCGCAGCAATTGAAAATCCCACCAGTTGTGAGGTAGGGTCTGTGATACGGTTTTTGTTGGCAAATAACCTAAAACCTATAAAAATTTACCGTGAACTGTGCAAAGTGTATGGAAAGAACGTAACGAGTGAATGTCCCATCCGGAAATGGTGCATTTGGTTTAAAAATGGCTGAACCAACGTTCGTGATGAAGAGAAGTGTCGACACCTGAGCATTGTGACTGACAATCTTGTCGCTAAAGTTGATGAATCTATTCGTGAAAACCGTCGCTTCACAATAACAGAGCTTTCGCTTTCTTTTCCACAAGTTTCACGGACTTTGTTGTTTGAAATTGTCACTCAAAAGCTAGGCTACCACAAATTTTGTGCACGATGGGTGCCCAAAATGCTTACAGAGCACGATAAAGAACAGTGAATGGGGGCACAATTGACATTTCTGGAGGCCTACCACAAACATGGTGATTCATTACTGGATCGAATCATAACTGCTGATGAGACTTGGGTGTTTTTGGATAGGCAAGGTGTGGTTCTACTTGATTTTCTCGAACGTGGAGCAACCATAAATTCTGCCTAGTACTACCAAACTTTGTGCAGGTTTAGAAGAGCAGTTCAAAACAAACGTCAAAGATAGCTGACGTCCAAAATTTTGTTTTGGCATGACACTGCCCGACCTCACATGGCAAACCCCACTAAAGAACTCCTTAACTCATTAAAATGGGAAATTTTCCCTCATCCACCCTACAGCCCCGATCTTGCACCAAGCGACTTCCACTTGTTTCCTAAGATGAAGAACTGGCTTGCAACACAGCGCTTTGATGACGACGCGGAACTCCAGGTGGGCATGTCTCACTGGCTGAAGTCTCAGGTGGCAGAATTTTACGGCGAAGGTATTTCAAATCTTGTCCACCACTATGATAAGTGCCTCAATGTGTTTGGTGACTATGTGGAAAAGTAGTATGTCAGTCGCTCTTTCAGATGTATATAATAAAATGTATTTCTTGTACTTAGGTTTTTTTAATGTCAAAATTTCCCTACTTTCTGAATAGCCCTCATATTTCCCATTCATCAGGTAACTCCTCATGGTCCATCTCCATTATATCGGACCAGGCAACCATAACTTTACAGAAGTTAAGGATGACATACAACTCAGCCACAACAGGATAGTCACCTCAGGCCTTGCATCCCAGAAGCTCAATACTTGGTTTGACATGGCAGTTTAAATTAGAGGATTCAATCACAAAGCCATTAAACACTTTTTCACCACCCAGCAATACTCTCTACCTCTTGTGAATATAGAAAGGGGAGACTTTCTAAAAGGTTCCATTGCCTCTCTTGATTTTGATGAAAGCATTATGGCAGACTAATGCCCTATAACTATAACTCTGAGACTATTACCCCAGCACACGAACCAGCCAAGCTCTCTTTGTTAGGTGTACTACCTGATGGCACACAAATCCCATCTGAAGCAGATGTGAACTGAGGTCACTCCATAGGGATCCCACGAGCTGCCACAGAAACAAATGTCGACCAAACAGACCCACATGCCTGAGAAAGCCTTATACAATTGGGAGGTGACAGGTGCCCCAGAGGTTACCCTCTAAAGACTGTTTTACCTCAATAGCCACTCACCTCTCCAGTACACATCACGACTTGAGGTTGAAGGTATTTTTTATACATGTGCTCGCAGTCCAGATGTTGAAGCCAACGGCCCCATTCTAGGAAAAAAATACGCAAAATTACACCGCCATGGCTAACAATGGTCCCTGAAGTATGCTCCGAGTTTACAGTAGAAGACATCTGACAGCATTGGCCAAAGCACAGCTCAGGAAACCCAGGGTTACTTTACCCAAACCCAGCCCTCCCTTCCCTAAGTATAAATCAGGCCCCTCCATTGTGGCATGCCCAGCTTGGGTGACCCTGCCAGGAGCTATGCTACTGTTGACACAGTGCCCACCTGGCACTTAAGTTGCCTACAACAAGGCAGAAGGGCAAATGTGTGGTTCCTGAAGAGGGGCAGCAGCCTTTTTTGTAGTATCAGGGGCAACAGCCTGGATGATTGACTGATCTGGCCTTTAACATCAATCAACATGGCGTTGCTGTGCTGGTACTGTCAATGGCTGAAAGCAAGGGGGAACTACAGCCATTACTCTTACCGAGGACACGCAGTATTACTGTAAGGTTAAATGATGGTGGCATCCTCTTGGGTACAATATTCCAGGGGTAAAAATAGTGCCCCTTTCAAATCTTCAGGTGAGAACTACTCAGGAGGATGATATCACCAGGAAAAACAAAACTGGTATTCTATGGGTCAGGGTGTGGAATGCTAGAGCCCTTAACCAGATAGGTAGATTGGAGAATTTTAGGGAAGTGGATAGATTGATTTTAGGTATAGTGGGAATTTGTGAAGTTTGATGGCAGGATGAACAGGACTTCTGATCAGGTGCGTACATGGTTATAACTACAAATATAATATGGGTAATGCAGTAGTAGGTCTAACAATGAATAAGAAAATAGGATCGCGGGTGAACTACTATGAACCACATAGTGAATGAATTATTGTAGCCAAGATAGACACGAAGCCAACATCCACCACAGTAGCACAAATTATGCCACCCCGCATTCCAGATGATGAAGAGATTGAAAGAATGAATGATGAGATGAAAGAAATTATTCAGGTAAAGGAATGGTAACTCCAGGTAGGAATATCAACACTGTAGGAAAAGACACACTGCTACTTACTGTAAAGATAACACACTAAGTTGCGAACACGCACAATTAAAAGACACTTACACATAAGCTTTCAGCCTCAGTCTAGATCGGAAAAAGAGACACACACCCCATTCTTTCACACAAACAAGCACACCTCACACACATGGCTGCCACCTCTGGGTACAAGTAAGCACCCATCACACACACATAACCACCAACATCAGAATGATCTGAGCTGCCAGATTTGGCGGTCATGTGTGTGCAAGTGCTTGCTTGTGTGAATGAATGGTGTGTGTTTCTCTTTTTCTGATAAAGGCTGAGGCCCAAAGCTTTTGTGAAAGTGTGTTTTTATTGTGCCTGTCTGCAACTTAGTATGTTATCTTTACAGTAAGCAGCAAACTATCTTTTCCTACATTGTAAATTATTCTGATGGTTAAGGAGATGAAAATTTAATTGTAGTGGGGAACTGGAATTAGATAATAGGAAGAGGAAGAGGGAAAAATATCGAACAGGAGAAAGGAACGAAAGAGGAAGCCGCCTGGTAGAATTTTGCACAAAGTGTAATTTAACCATCGCTAACGTTTGGTTTAAGAACCATGAAAGAAGGCTGTATACATGGAAGAGACACTGGAAAGTTTCAGACTGATTATATAATGGTAAGAGAGAGATTTTGGAGCCAGATTTTAAGCTGTAGGACATTTACAGGGGCAGATGTGGCCTGACCACAATTCATTACTTATGAACTGTATAATAAAACTGGAGATTTTCTGAAAAGGAAACTCTGAAATTGGAGCTGGATATTTTGAAATAATCAGAGTTAGTTGAGAGTTCCAGGAGTAGCATTAAGCAACAAATAATTGAAAAATGAGGACAGGAATAAAGACAACAAATGGATAGCTTTGAGAGATGAAATAATGAAGGCAGCAGAGGGTCAAATACGTAATAAGACAAGACCTGGAAGAAATCCTTGGATATCACAAGAGATTTAAAATGATGAAAGGAGAAAATATAAAAATGCAGCAAGCAAAAGGTGGAATGAATATATAGAGGGGCTATAGAAAGGTAATGAACTTGAAGTCAGTATTATTGACAGGGAAGAGGAAGTAGATGAAGATGAGATGGGAGATATGATACTGCAACAAGAATTTGACAGAGGATTGAAAGACTAAGTCGAATCAAGGCTACTAGAGTAGACAGCAACCCATCAGAGCTGCTTGGGAGAGCCAGTTGTAACAGAACTTTTCCACCTGGTGTGCATCAGGTACAAGACAGGCAAAAGACTCTAAGACTTCAAGAAGAATGTAATACTTCCAACTCCAGGAAAGCAGGTGCTGAAATGTGTAAATATCACTGAACTATGCATTTAATAAGTCATGGTTGCCAAATACTGCCAGACTTTTTTACAGAAGAATGGAAAAAATGGTAGGAGGCAACCTCGGGCAAGATCAGTTTGGACTCTGGAGAAATGTAGGAAAACAAGAAGCAATACTGACTATTATTTCTCTTACATGATAGGTTGAGGAAAGGAGAAATCTACTTTTATAACATTTATAGTTAGAGAAAGCTAATTAAAACTAGTGCAGCCACAAATCGCATGTAACTTTTTCTTTATTTTTACATTTCACTCGACCAATGTGAGCATCTCCAGAGCTGTGGAACTTACAATGTGATCTACATCTACATACACACATACACCATAAGTTATCATATGGTCCATCATGGAGGGTATGCTGTACCACTACTAGCCATTGCCTTTTTTATTCCACACACCAACAGAGCAAGGGAAAAATGACTATCTATGTGCCTCCACATGGGCCCGAATTTCTCGTATCTTATCTTTGTGGTCCTTATGCAAAATATCTGTTGGCAACAGTACAATTGTTCTGCAGTCAGCTTCAAATGCTGGTTCTCTAAATTTTCTCAACAGTGTTCCTCAAAAAGAATGTCTCCTGCCCTCCAGAGATTCTTCTTAGGGTCGAAGCACAAATAATACTACATGATTTCAGTTTCAATGCTAAAAATATATCGCCTTTTTCTCAGCCCTCAGTAACCGCTGAAAGCTATCTTCCCTTTAGCAATGTGATAATGTGTTGCCAATGAAAGCACCTTAGAGGGGAAAGTGCTCTGATTTGGGGCAGCAAGCATGAGCATGCTGCCACAACTGTGAGTCTCCCACCGGGTCAATGCCGTGACTGCTAAAGATATTTCTGACTGACATCTGCCACAAACAACTGTCAACCTTTGTAGCCCAACATTACACCAGCACCACCCTTGCCATTGGTCAAAAGACTGCAACCAAACAACAACCCCATGAGGAAAATACAGCTGGCTACGACTGTCAGGGGCATGGGACTCAGAGTGCATCAAATCTGAAATCCCACAGCTGGCCCCCATGCAACCATTCTGCTGGACTACACCGGCTAACCGGCATTGTCCAGTATGTAGCCAAGAAATTCGACAGAGCATTGTCTCAGTGCATGGCACACATGGACATTTTAATTTGTAACTTCAACATACGCACAAAGCACTCTACCTATGAGTTATAAGCCAGGCGAAACGGGCAGTAGTCAGATACTGGATACCACTGTGAATGCAAAGATCTTAAATCTCACGCAACACAAATTTCTGACGGTTATCAGACATGAGGGTCTGGGAGGCCTGTCAATAACAAAGATGACCAACAACACTCGAATAGTTGCTGTTGGCACAGTGGACGAGAGCTTGGTGACCTATGGCAAATTTGACAAAGCGTCGACCACCGATGGTCACGTGCTTCCCACAAAAAGGCCCACAAAGTTGATGTGCACTCTGCCCCAAGGGTGCTCCCAGACTGGACAAGGAGAAAACTGATGCAGCTGCACAGTCTGGTTTCGTGCACAGGCCACACCAGCCCACACAAGATGTTAAATACCCCAACGGATTGCCTGCCAGTAGACATGACTTCTTAAACCTTGATATGAGGCATGCCCCAGTGCTATGCACACAGCAGCTGGAGTAGGTGAGGATGCAATGCTGTTGAGACAATCCATCATCTGCTTTACTCCTCCGTGACAAGCATGAGGATCCCCTGGACAACACTGAGTCGATCATGTAGGAGAAAAAATGTAGAGCACATGAAATCTGCTCCTGAAAGAGTGCACTCTGTTCATACCACCTGAAAAAGCGGGTCAGTGATCTCCCACATCATCAAAGTAAAATCTAGCAAAGTCTGCTGAAGGGCATTGTCCTAGGTGAAAACGAGAGATTCCTACCAGTCAAACTCCGGATCCAGTCCCACTGAGACTCAAACAGAGCATCTGCATTTGCATGCTGGTCAATGGGTTGGTATTGAATGTCATAACAATAACTACTCAGGAGGAGCACCCCACCCTGCAATTGGTTGGGCACTCCTATCTGCTAACTTGAAAAGAAGGCCGACTAAGGGAACCAGCATCTTGTGGTCAGTGATGAGCAGTAACTTTGCCCCATACAAGAAATTGTAAGACTTTTTAATTCTGAAAATGATAGCCAGTGCCTCAATTTCCACCTGTGAATAATTACATTGTACTGCAGAAAGTGTCTTTGATGCATACGTGATATGCTGCTCAGTGCCATCTGAGTTCTGATGTGACAGGTACACACCAATGCCATACTGGAATGTGTCACAAGCCAGTGTTAAAGGTACACCTTGTGTAACAGAAGCCAGACAAAGAGCAGAGCAAAAACTCTGTTTCATAGACTTAATAGTCCCTCGACAGTCAGCAGACCAGACAAGACTAAAACCCGTTCGGCGAGGCTAGTTAAGAGGCTGCCAAATGTGTGTGGCCTAGGGAATGAACTTAGCATAATACAAGGTGTACAACTTTGCTTCTGCCATTTGCCGATAGGTGGTGACAACAGTAAGTAGCGGTCGAAAGAAACAGATTGCAGATGTCAGGCAGTTAGCTTGGACCTCGGTCAACATAACCTCATTCAAACATTAGTCGATTTGTGTCTGCATCATATCGCGTCAAACTCAAGACGAATTGGCATGATTAGTGAGGGTGACACAGCAAGCCATTTCAAATCATCTCAAGGCTATGGGCATGATTCAGAAAGAAGGAACTTGGGTCCCACACGAGTTGAAACCAAGTGACGTTGAACGGCGTTTGTGTGTTTGTGAACAATTGTTTCAGAGGCAAAAATGGAAGGGATTTCTACATCGCATTGTGACTGGGGACGAAAAATGGGTTCACTACGATAACCCTAAATGCAAAAAATCATGGGGATATCCCAGCCATGCTTCTGTATCGACGGCCAAACCGAATATTCACGGCTCCAAGATCATGATCTGCATTTGGTGGGACCAGCTCGGCATCATGTACTATGAGGTGTTAAAACCAAGTGAAACAATCACAGGTGCTCATTATAGAATGCAATTAATGTGTTTGAGCAGAGCATTAAAAGACAAACGGCCACAATACAGCGAGAGGCACGATAAAGTGATTTTGCAGCACGACAACGCTCGACCCCATGTTGCAAGAGAGGTCAAAACGTACTTGGAAATGTTAAAATGGGAAGTCCTACCCCACCCGACATATTCTCCAGCCATTGCTTCCTCTGATTATCACCTGTTTAGATCAATGGCGCATGGCCTGGCTGACCAACACTTCTGATCTCACGAAGAAGTCACAAATTGGATCGATTTGTGGATCGCTTCAAAAGATGAACAATTTTTTCGGCGTGGGATTCGCACACAGCCCAAAAGATGGAGAAAGTAGTGGCCAACGATGGAAAATACTTTGAATAATACATGTGTTACCAATATGTTTCATTAAAGCCTCAAATGTTGCGGAAAAAATGGAGGAAGCAAAGTTGAACACCTTGTACAAAATTTTGCCCAAAATGAACTGGAGATCCTTCCGGTTATTGGGTGCCTGCAAGTTGACAATCTCCCTCTTTCCAAGCACTTATCCCGACTTGCGGCTTCTGCTTTGTAAATACTGATTTGGCATGGTTAACATTGAAGGAGTGGCTGGATGTCCTTCCTGTTGCCAGCCTGCAATTTGACAATGGCTTTCAGATTCCTTAAATGCCACTCTTGCTTGGAGCCCATGACCCAGATGTCACTGAGGTAGCTCATGCAACCAGGAATGACCTGAATCAATTGCTCCAAATATCATCAATAAATGAGACTCAATAATATAAGCAAATAAACTGATAGAGTACAAAGGAGGTGCTGAGCACTAAAAAAACTCTTGAGAAATGGTGTCTAGAGGCAACTGTAGGCTGTGCTGCACAATCTGTTTAAAGCCACTGCAAAGGTGCACAGTGCCACCCACCTTCTGAATCACCACCGAAGGTGTGGCCCACTGACTTGATGGAATAGGAGAAACAATGCCGAGGTCCTGCTAACACTACAACTTGGCCTTGACCTTGTCGTACATGGTGAAGGGAATGGCATGGTGGCAATAAAATTTAAGTATTACAGATGGCTTAAGGGAGAGGTATGACTCGAAATTTTCCGCCCAATCCAATGTATTCTAAAATAACTGGTCGTTTGACTCTAGTAAATAGTCCAAATCTTGGAAGGGGACTGAAGAGACACTAAATGTACCTTATCACTTACCTGGAAACCAAAAACAGAAAAGGCATGTAATCCATTAATATTCTGCACCAACAGCAAATTAACATTAACAATGTAAGTTGCTGTTTCACATAATGTGTATAACAGAGAACTGTTCCTTCAAGGGAATGCACTGTTTACTACAGAACACAACACGATGTAGTGGCAATTGCAACAAAGGGCAGCTCAAGAGCCAGTATGTATCAAAGTTACTGAGGCTGACCCTCCGTCTTGTGCCTACCTGAAACTCAAATGGTTCCACATCCATAAGCAACGTAAGTGAAACATGCTGGGGTGACACTTGTGGGGCACCAGAGACCATATAGGAGTAGAGGGAAAACGAAGGGGCCTTGGATGATGCTCTGGGCACGTCCACTGTCCCAAACTGTTGCCAAATGGCCTACTTTGTGGCATATCCCATGCATGGCATCTATGTGCAGGGCGTACCATTGAATATGCACTAAATGACAATCAAGACAGGACCGCCTGCTCACTGATTGAGTGGAAATAGAAGTGAAAAGGGGCATATGGTGAAAATCTGAAAACATTGTGAGCGAGAAATATGATGCTGTGATTTAACAATATTAGAGAAGGAAAGTTGCCACTCAACATATAGCGGATATGCTGAGTCGCGACAGGCACAACAAAAAGATTTACACAATTATAGCTTTCAGCCATTAAGACTTTTGTGAGCAATACACACACACACACACACACACACACACACAAACACACACACCTCATGCAAACGCAACTTGCACATAAGCCCACAGTCTTAGACAACTGAAACCACACTGCGAGCAGCAGCACCAGTGCATGATGGGAGTGGCGACTGGGTGGTGGTAAGGAGGAGGCTGGGGTGGGGAGGGGGAGGAATTGTAGTATTGTGGGGGTGGCGGACAGTGAAGTGCTGCAGTTTAGACGGAGGGCAGGAGAGAAGATGAGGAGGGGAGGGGAGGGAAGAGGGGGGGGGGGCGGAGTAGTAGAAAGGAGAGAAACTAAAAAGAAATTAAAAGACTGTTGTGACAGTGAAATGATGGCTGTGTAGTGCTGGAATGGGAACAGAGAGGGGGCTGGAAGGGCAAGGACAGTGACTAACGAAGGTTGAGGCCAGGAGGGTTATCGGAGGATAGGATATACTGCAGGGAAAGTTAACAACTTGCGCAGTTCAGAAAAGCTGGTGTTGGTGGGAAGGATCCATATGGCATAGGCTGTGAAGCAGTCATTGGGATAAGGGATATCACATTTGGCAGCTTGTTCAGCAACAGCATGGTCCACTTGTTTTTTGGCCACAGTTTGTTGGTGGGCATTCATGAGGACAGACAGCTTGTTGGTTGTCATGCCCACCTAGAATGCAGCACAGTGTTTGCAGCTTAGCTTGTAAATCACATGACTGATTTCACAGGTAGCCCTTCCATTGATGGGATAGGTGATGTTAGTGACCGGACTGGAGTAGGTGGTGGTAGGAGGATGTATGGGACAGGTCTTGCATGTAGGTCTATTACAGGGGTATGAGCCATGAGGTACGGGATTGGGAGCAGGGGTTGTGTAAGGATGGACGAGTATATTGTGTAGGTTCAGTGCTGTTTTCCTTTGTTACAACTTTCTTTTGCATCACTATACTCAATGTCCATCCTTCTTTCTTTTGTTTCCTGTGTTTCTCTAGTTGCCTTACGAACCGCACTACATGTTCTATTTACAAGCCACACTGTATCAACTGTCTCGGCTGCACGCAACAGACCCCCACAAGACCACGTTGATTGTTGATGCAGCATCCTATGTCCCACATTACTCCCGCCGATATAATTAATCCTGTACTTTCAATCTGATCACTCTCCCTGTGTCAGTTCCTGTATTTTTACGTGTTATCTCCCACACCTTTCTGGTGGCACAAGATCTTGTATCTCTACCTACGAACCCCTCCCCATCCCCCACACTTTCTCCGTTGTATCCCTGTTTACACTCACTAAATCCACCTCATCCAGTGACATTTGCTGTTCCCCTTCTTCACGCTTATCCGCCCTCGAAACTGCTACCCACAGTAATATACATATATTTATTAATTATTAGTTATTCTCTACTTTGATCCTTGTGACTTCTCGCCAATTTTAGTGAGTTTGTGCCTTCCGCTATCGTCTTCTTGCTCAGATTTCATCTCGTTTTTCCCCCTTGTGCATCCTTTTCATATTTTTCACACATATGTGGGTGTATTTTCGCGTAATTTTTTGGATGTAATTCTACTTTTTTACATAATTTTTCGCTCCTTTTGCACCACCATGGATCCTTGCTCCTTCCATCTGCGTCAATACAGAAAAGTTTCCTTGTACCTAGCCAGATCCCAGGCTCACATACTGTTCCTGCATTGTTGCTTGACTCGTGAAATTTTCCCTAACGGCCTTACCGTCAAATTACCCATCTCTGGTCGCCACCCCTCCTTCGACAATGACCTCCACCTATTCAGATACCGCGAATCCCTAGCCCTCACCAACACAGCCCTGCAAAACCATATCAACCAAGCCCAATCCTTCTTGCAGTACCTTCTCTCCATCCACTAAATCCTCCTGCTATGTAATCATAAAATTCCTGGAACCCGTAACACACATTGAAACTCTTGCCCTGCAGGAACTTGAGCAACATGCACAACGCCACATCGAAAAGCTCTTCATCCTATTAACTTCCTATTCCCGCCTCGGAGTACCACTGTCCACCACTTCTACAACAATCTCCACTTCTACAACAACCTCCAAACCTCCCCCACGCCCCCTCATAGCTGACAAACCTTGTCTCGCAGACCTACTACACTTACCCCACCCTCCATAACTCCCTCCCACCACCACACAGAACCCAGAACCTAAACAGACCCGCAACACAATCATGAACCTTTCCTCCAGAAGCCTTAGTTCCACAGAAATTTCAGTCCTTTCCAAAGGCCTCACCTTTTGCCCCACTCCCAAACTCAATCATGCAGGGCTAGTTAAAGACCTTCTCTCTTTCTCCCGGTCCATACAGTGGAAACACTTTTTGCAAGCCAACCAATCAGACTCAACCAAAGGCCAATATTGAACCTTGTCTAACTTAGTTCGCTCCTCTATCCAACCGTCATCCACCCCCACTGCCTCCACATCACACCCTATTAACTTTCCAGAATTTCTTAACCTCGAACCTTGCCTCACCATTGTTCCCTAAATCCTTCAACATGCAAACTAACCTTACATCCACAGCAAGAACCGCAGTCCACCATCTAAAAACTGATCCCGACCTCATAATCCTACCTGCAGACAAAGGCTCCACCACCATTGTTTTGTACCACAAGGATTACGTGGCGGGAGGAAGGACTCTGTCAGTTGTCAGATACTTCCACCTACAAACCTTGTCACAGTGACCCCATTCCAGTAATCCAGTAGGATCTCCAGTCACTACTCAAATCCTTAGGCTCATCCCAGAACCTCTCCCCAGAGTCCATCTATCTACTTACCCCTACCACTCCCACCTTCTACATGCTTCCTTAAGTCCATAAACCCACCGCCCCATTGTGGCCGGTTACTGTGCCCCCACTGAGAGAATCTCTGATCTCGTAGACCAACACCTTCAACCTATTACCCAGAACATATCCTCCTATATAAAAGATACCAACCATTTCCTCCACCGACTCTTCATAGTTCCTGTCCGTTTACCACACAGTGCCCTGCTTGTCACTACTGATGCCAGGTCCCTGTACACTAACATTCCTAATGCCCATGGCCTTACTGCTATTTAACACTACCTTTCCAGATGCCCTATGGATTCCAAACCAACAACTTCCTTCCTAGTCGCCATGACCAGCATATCATCACCCACAATTACTACTTCTTTGAAGGTATTACCTACAAATAAATCCGGGGTACGGCTATGGGCACCCGCATTGCACCATCCTATGCCAACCTGTTCATGGACCATCTAGAGGAATCCTTCCTAAAAACCCCGAATCCTAAACCCCTCACCTGGTTAAGATTCACTGATGACATCTTTGCTATCTGGATTGAAGGTGAGGACACCCTATTCACCTTCCTCCAGAACCTCAACGACTTCTCCCCCATCTGCTTCATCTGGTCCTACTCAACCCAACAAACCACCTTCCTAGATGTTGACCTCCACATCAGAGATGGCTACATCAGTACCTCTGTATCAAACCTACTAACCACCTGCAATACCTCCACTTCGACAGCTGCCACCCATTCCACACCAAGAAGTCCCTCCCGCACAGCCTAGCCACCTGGGATCATCACATCTGCAGTGATGAGCAGTCCCTCTCAAAATATACCGCAGTTATCCTCCCAACCTTGTACAAAAACAAATCTCCCGGGCCTTATCTTTCCAGTCTGCCACCACCTCCCAAAGTCCCACAGTCCGGCCACAGAGGGGCATTCCCCTTATAATTCAGTACCATCCGGGACTGGAGCAACTGAATTACATTCTCCGCCAGGATTTCTATTATCTCTCGTTGTGCCCTAAAATGAGAAATGTCCTGCCCACTATCCTTCCCACCGCTCCTACAGTTGTATTCCGCCATCCACCAAACCTACACAATATACTTGTCCTTCCTTACACAACCCCTGCTACCAATCCCTTGCCCATGGCTCATACCCCTGTAATAGACCTACATGCAAGACCTGTCCCATACGTCCTCCTACCACCACCTACTCCATTCCAGTCACTAACATCACCTATCCCATCAAAGGCAGGGCTACCTGTGAAACCAGTCATGTGATTTACAAGCTAAGCTGCAACCACTGTGCTGCATTCTATGATGGCACAACAAACAACAAGCTGTCTGTCTGCATGAATGGCCACAGACAAACTGTGGCCAAAAAACAAGTGGACCACCCTGTTGCTGAACATGCTGCCAAACATATCCCTCATCTCAATAACTGCTTCACAGCCTTTGCCATATTTTTCTGAACTGTGCAGGTGGGAACTTTTCCTACAATACATCCTACATTCCCATAACCCTCCTGGCCTCAACCTTCGTTAGTCACTGTCTTCATCCATCCAGCCCCCTCTCTGTTCCCATTCCAGCACTACACAGCCATTATTTCACCGTCACACACAGACTTTTTATTTCTTTTTATTTCTCTCTACTACTATTCCTCCCCCTCCCCGCCCCAGCCTTGTGCTTACCGCCACCCAGTCGCCACTCCCATCATGCACTGGTGCTGCTGTTCGCAGTGTGGTTTCAGTTGTCTGAGAGTGCAGACGAGTGTACAAGTTGCGTTTGCGTGAGTGTCTGTGTGTGTGCGCAGGTGTGTGTATGTATGTATGTCTATTGCTGACAAAGGCCTTAATGGCCTAAAGTTATAATTGTGTGAATCTTTTTGTTGTGCCTGTCACGACTCAGCATCTCTGCTATACGGTGAGTAGCAATTTTCCTACTCTAATATTGTTGCATTCCATCCTGGATTTTCCATTGCTTGATGCTGTGATTTATGCGTACCTGCTGAGCCCAACGTGGGCGGAGACTGGCAGCACTGTTATGTCACTGCACTCCAATCATCCACGGTGGCAACCCACAGCAGATCAATGGAAGCAAGAGCACCTGCCTCATCGCATGGGACACCAGGGGCTGTTCATCTCACATCTAACTTAACGAGTTGTCAGAAAGTATGTGCCTTGCCACTGCCATAAATTCACGCGATTCTATAATCTTACCAACTTCGGCTAAAGCTGAACAAGGCCAATGCTCTCATTTTGCCATCACGGTTGCCTGTTAAATGGACAATCGTGTCCCTAATGAACGAGTCCACATACAAGGTAGCATAGTGGCAGCACTCAAACTGACACTTGTGTGAGAGTCTTAGTATCTCAGCAACCCATGCTGGGGTGCTTGTGGCACTGGTGAAACTGTAACTGTGCCACCACCACATGGATTTGATGATCAAAATACTGTGTGAGCACCTGAAAAAGATCCTCAAAGTTATATTCCTAAGGGTTGGTAGAAGACTTCAAATCCTGGACAATTTCACACAAACGCTCACTATTGGACAACCGCAAGGCAGCTTCATCAACTGGATAAATGAGAGAGGGAAATGCAGCAGGCGCAAGGGATAAGGATGTGGCACCCATAGGCTCTCTCTGGCTGTGCAGGCAGGGGCAGTTGTGTGAAGTTCATGATAATGTGGAGGAGTGGATTGCAAGATAGAACACAGGATGAGGGAAACTGCTGAGAAGAGCATCTGGCTGCAGGATGAGTGATGTCAGTTCCTGGAGCAGTGCTGGGGATGGGTGTGTGTATGGATAGGGCTAGGGAAGATGGAGATTAGGAGGATTACATGATCAAAAGTCATGTTGCAAAGGTAACTCCCATCTATGTAATTCAGGAATGTTGGTGTTGGAGGAAGGATCCAAACGACAAAGGTCGTGAAATTGAGCATGTTGTGCTCAGCAGACTGTTTTGCCAGTAGATGCTCAACTCTGACCTTGACAACTGTTTGGTAGTGGTCATTCATCTGGGAGGACAGCTGGTTTGTAGTCAAGCCCATACAATATGCTAATTAGAAATGATAGCATATTTGGCATATGACATACTGCTTCCTCAAGTGGCCCTGCCTCCAATAGGACAGGCTAAGCCTGTGACAAAATTGGAATAGGATGTGTACTTGCTGCCTCTCTTTCTCAGCTGTCCAGAACTCTTCCCCGGCCTTTGCTCTCACTCCCCAGTGCCTCTCTCTCTCTTCACTCACTGCAACAGATACAATCTCTCGTCTGAATTCAGCTGTAGTACAGGCACAATGTAGTCAGCTGGGAAAATGTATCCAATACGATGTGTGTTTATATTGTGTTACTTCATAGTTCTGAAAAAGGATTCATCTGAAAGCTACTAAAGTTTTCAGTCTTTTTTATGGTCCTTCTACAGCACAGCACCTCTACTTACATTATCTATGTTCCACTAGGATTTTCCATCATATTTACTCATATATGCCAAGAACAAAAGTTAACAATAGTTAGTCTGTACATTTCCTCCAGATAGTCCACATAGATCACACATATGATTTCTACACATTTGGGCCACTTAAAGTGGCATTGGGAAGACTTGAAAACACTTGACAACAATCAGCAATTGGCATGGTTCTTGCATAACTGACTGTGAACATTATCTACTAAATTTCACAGAACATGGGTCAACAAGCTAGCACCCATCCACATTCCTCCAGAATCTCAACACTTTCTCCCCCATTTGCTTCACCTGGTCCTCCTCAATCCAATAAGCCATCTTCCCTAATGTTGACCTCTAGCTCAAAGATGGACACATTAGTAACTCTGTCCATATTAAATCTACTCTCTACCTCAAAGATGGATACATTAGTACCTCTGTCCATATTAAATCTACTACCTACCAGCAATACCTCCACTTCAACAGCTGCCACCCATTCCATACCAAGAAATCCCTTCCACACAGCCCAGCCACTCATGCCCATTGTATCTGTAGTGACATGCAGCCCATCGATAAATATTCCAAGAGTTTCTCTGAAGCCTTCACATATCGAAATTATCCTTCCAAACATGTACAGAGAAAGATCTCCCATGCCTTATCCCTCCAGTCACCTATGACATACCCATTGTCCGGCCACAAAATGGCATGTCCTTCGTGACTCAGTACCACCCAGGACTGGAGCAACTGAATCAAATGTTTCATCAATGTTTCAACTACCTCTTGCCATACTCTGAAATGAGGAATATCGTATCCAATATCCATCCCACCCCTCCCACAGCAGTGCTCTGCTGCCTACCAAGCCTATGTGATATCCTTGTCCATTCCTATTCAACCCCTTGCCTCAGGACTTATACCCTTCCAATAGACCTAGGTACAAGACCTGTGCCACCTTCTATACTATCAAAGACAGGGCTATGGGTGAAAGCAGTTGTGATCTACAAACTAAGATGCATCCATAGTGTTGTTTTCTACATGGCCATGACAACCAACAAGCTGCCTGCCCGCAAGAATAGACACCAACAAACACTCACAAAAGAGACAGTTGGACCACCCAGTTGCTGAACAAGCTGCCCAACACAAGGTTCTTTACTTCAATGACTGCTTCACAGACTGCACCATCTGGGTCCTTCCTACCAACACCAGCTTACCTGGATTGCACATGTGGGAACACTCGCTGAGTACATATTATGTTCCCATAACACCCCTAGCCTAGCCTCAACTTTAACTAGTCCCATTCTTCACCTGCCAATCCCCTTCCTTGCTCCCACTCCAGAACTATACAGCCTTCTATTCCGCCATGGCACTCACTAGTTTTTTTCCCCTCCTCTGCTTCCGCCCCCCCCCCCCCCACCTCTGACTGCATCTAGCTGTCCTATCCTGTCCCCACAACATTACTGCATGCTCCTGAGCAGCCAGTATACCTTCCCTCACCCCCACACCACTAGCACCCTCCTCCCTGGCCAGCCTTCTTTTTATCACCTACAGATTGCTTCTCCCATCAGGCACAGATGCTGTGTGCAGTCTAGTCTCAGCAGCCAGAGACAGTGATCGTGTGTGAGGGTTGTGCTTGTGTTTTCTGCTTTAGCAATAGGACTTTTGGTCGAAAGCTCAAATGTGTAGCAGCCTTTTCGTTGTGCCCCTCTGCACTCAGTGTCTCCTATATATGGTGACTAGCAGTCTACCATTTTATAATACTGTCATTATTACATCCTGGATTTTCCATTATTTCATATGACTTGACACATGTTCAAGCTCTGTTCTGAAAATGGTATAGTGCTTACAACATTGTGTGATAAATCCACACACATTTCACAGACAATGAATGTCTCTGTGTGTTAGTGTAGTGAAACAAAAGTCCGTCATTGGCACCTGTCCTTTTGTGCACAGGAACAAAGCTCAAATAATTCTTTCCAATGCCTGTGCATATATTTGGAAAGGCTTGAAATAAAGTCTCACTTGTAAAAAAAAAAATCCATTACAGTTTTATTACACTTTTGTCTAATTTCTATTATTTTTTATGTTTTACTTTTTTGGTGATGGTTCTTTATGAAATCACTTTATATTACATTAATGAAATAGTATTATTTGTTTAATATACTGTGTTATATACTTTTGATTAAAACTTTGTATTCCCTTGCATTTCAATTTGGTGTGGATGTAAACATTAGGCTGCACTTCCAGTCATTTTGTTACCGTAAACTTTATTTGGCTGTCTGATTTGTTTCCTTTGCCAACTCAAAACCAAATCTTCACCTTTCACTCTAACCTAGACTTCGGGCAGCGTTACAGATCAGTTTGTAATCACATCCCAGCCCATACTACACTTTAACCCACTTTCCCACATTTTAAGTACCACAGAGTGATTTAGAGTCCTTTAGCTCTATGTTTAGTTAACTGCCTGTAACTGGTACACACAAAAATCTTTAGTCACTTTCAGCATTAAGTGAAATAAGGGAGCTCTAGATCACAACACATATTATTATGCAGGGGATTGAGAACCATACACATAAATCTCTCGCCATACTGTCAAAGACTGGTGTGTCAACCATATAAAGTCCTTTTTTATGCAGTTACCTAAAATGCACACACACACACACACACACACACACACACACACACAGATCTATAAAGGCACTTGTTCAATTACTGGCTAATATTTAGTTACATAGGATTATAATAAAAGTAATATAAAAACAGAAATAATTTTACTACTAGTCACAAAATTCCAATTGTTGTTAGGTAATGACGTGAATCCTACCTATTTGCTGCAAGGTTGTAAGGGCATGCTGCAAACTGATCCAATGTCACCCCTTTCCAGCTATCGCCTTTGTAGCACAAAGGCAGCTCTTCTCGAGTAGCTACATGACCACCACACCAGTGCCTTGAGTTTCGCCATGTGGCTCCCCGCTGTACATGACGAAATTCAGAAAGATATCGACTAATTGGCTCTCTCAACAATGTGATGTAAAAATACCTGAAAAAATTATAATTGTCAGACAACACTTAATTCTATAATAAATTAACCAAGAAACAGTAACTTTGCACCAACATACCGTCTTTTGACTTTATCACCTTCATTTTTGTCGAGTTCTGAATCCACACAACTAGTTAATTCTGTCCAGTCTGCGTGAAGCCCACATTTCCATCCCGTGGAGTACCTACTAAATAACCAAATTTCCTTGCGGTTTGGGCGAAAACAATAACAGCGTTTCCTTTTCCTTTGACATGTGCATGGCCTCTCCAAATCCAAGTCTCTCACCAAGTGCCTTCCAAATGACGTACCTCCTGTCTTTTGAATGTGCAGAAAGACCATAACGTCATGAGCTTTCATATCAAACTGGAAATTTTCATTAAGAACATCATCGTAACTTAGGCCTGGATTTGATAATTTCGAACTCAGTGGTTCTGAATGAGTTTGCAAAGGTTTTCCTAAATTATCTTGAATAGGCGTGCGAAACGTCCACTCCGACCAAGCGGTTTCTCGTGACGAGAGTGCGCAAACTTGATCTGGACAGAAGTACCCAAAATAAACAATACCTGTCACCGCCAATAAGACACATACAAATACAAATGTGCGAAATTTACTTTTGGGGCGGGATTCCATTTTGATCTCATAAGTGACGGACTCACGAAGTAGAAGTGCAAAATCACTATCAAAAACCTGGACTTCGACACTTTTCTTTGCCATTTCTTCATGCAGTGATTTTCATAAAAAATCCAGCCATTACTAAACGTTATACGTTTATAGTTCTTTCCAGGCGTGTGAAAGTTCCTTTTCCTCTTGCAGGGGAGGACATGCTTTCCCTCTGATAGACTGCTTCAGTAATCACATAGTTTACGATACGGAAATGACTATTTACTTTTGACATAAAACATTGTCAGTACCACACAACACAACAGCAGATGACATCTTTGTGACGCCAATCAAAGATAACAACTGCAATGTGTTTGTACTACCCTTGGTACTACCGCCATGGTACTACCAGCGTATAACTTTCTTCTATGCAATTCTTTTATTACTATTTGTGCGTAAATAGATCAGAGTGTGAAATTATTTAATAATAAAGTCTTCTCGAAGTGCTGAATACGGCGATTATCGCACTGTAAGCTGACGGTGACAGATGAGAAATATGTCGTGAAAGTTCGTAGTAGTCTTTCGCTTGGTACACTTTGGAAATTTGAATTTGCACGTGTATTTGTTTTGATATTGTGTTCCGTCACTGACGTGAAAGTTTCGCAGTGGAAAATGGTTCGAAAATTAAAATTTCACGAACAGAAACTCCTGAAGAAAGTTGACTTTATATCATGGGAAGCAGATAATAACATACATGAAGTTAAAGTCATGAGAAAATATTGTATTCGGAAGCGCGAGGATTACACGAAGTAAGTATGTTTTCAGAAACGTTAGTTGTGAACATTGTGTTGGATTTGCTTAAATTATTTTTCTTCTTATTTTTAAAACACTCTGACTGTCATAGCAGTATCCTGTTTTTAATTGTGTCCTAATGACTATAGGTGACAAAATAAACGAAATACAACTTGCAGATGTTTTTTTAATCAAGTTCTGGAAGGTGTAAGCTTACTCATGATTTTTTCACCGATTGTAGAGTGTTTCATTAGTTTACGCATTCAACATTATTTGAGTTCGTCTTCACCTTATGATTCACCACTACCAGTTTGACATCCGCTGCCAGAAGAAGGACGCCTCCAGACTTCTACACTTGTGGCATTGGTCTTGTGAGCTAGAAATTAGTGCAGAGAAATATATTTAATCGTGTAGTCTACGGTAATGTCATTGAATAAGACAATACCCATCTGAAACTTCCTGGCAGATTAAAACTGTGTGCCCGACCGAGACTCGAACTCGGGACCTTTGCCTTTCGCGGGCAAGTGCTCTACCAACTGAGCTACCGAAGCACGACTCACGCCCGGTACTCACAGCTTTACTTCTGCCAGTACCTCGTCTCCTACCTTCCAAACTTTACAGAAGCTCTCCTGCGAAACTTGCAGAACTAGCACTCCGCTGCAGAGTGAAAATCTCATTCTGGAAACATCCCCCAGGCTGTGGCTAAGCCATGTTTCCGCAATATCCTTTCTTTCAGGAGTGCTAGTTCTGCAAGGTTTGCAGGAGAGCTTCTGTAAAGTTTGGAAGGTAGGAGACGAGGTACTGGCAGAAGTAAAGCTGTGAGTACCGGGCGTGAGTCGTGCTTCGGTAGCTCAGTTGGTAGAGCACTTGCCCGCGAAAGGCAAAGGTCCCGAGTTCGAGTCTCGGTCGGGCACACAGTTTTAATCTGCCAGGAAGTTTCATATCAGCGCACACTCCGCTGCAGAGTGAAAATCTCATTCTGGAAACATCCCCCAGGCTGTGGCTAAGCCATGTCTCCGCAATATCCTTTCTTTCAGGAGTGCTAGTTCTGCAAGTTTCGCAGGAGAGTTTCTGTAAAGTTAGGTAGGAGACGAGGTACTGGCAGAAGTAAAGCTGTGAGTACCGGGTGTGAGTCGTGCTTCGGTAGCTCAGTTGGTAGAGCACTTGCCCGCGAAAGGCAAAGGTCCCGAGTTCGAGTCTCGGTCGGGCACGCAGTTTTAATCTGCCAGGAAGTTTCATATCAGCGCACACTCCGCTGCAGAGTGAAAATCTCATTCTGGAAACATCCCCCAGGCTGTGGCTAAGCCATGTCTCCGCAATATCCTTTCTTTCAGGAGTGCTAGTTCTGCAAGTTTCGCAGGAGAGCTTCTGTAAAGTTAGGTAGGAGACGAGGTACTGGCAGAAGTAAAGCTGTGAGTACCGGGCGTGAGTCGTGCTTCGGTAGCTCAGTTGGTAGAGCACTTGCCCGCCAAAGGCAAAGGTCCCGAGTTCGAGTCTCGGTCGGGCACACAGTTTTAATCTGCCAGGAAGTTTCATATCAGCGCACACTCCGCTGCAGAGTGAAAATCTCATTCTGGAAACATCCCCCAGGCTGTGGCTAAGCCATGTCTCCGCAATATCCTTTCTTTCAGGAGTGCTAGTTCTGCAAGTTTCGCAGGAGAGTTTCTGTAATGTTAGGTAGGAGACGAGGTACTGGCAGAAGTAAAGCTGTGAGTACCGGGCGTGAGTCGTGCTTCGGTAGCTCAGTTGGTAGAGCACTTGCCCGCGAAAGGCAAAGGTCCCGAGTTCGAGTCTCGGTCGGGCACACAGTTTTAATCTGCCAGGAAGTTTCATATCAGCGCACACTCCGCTGCAGAGTGAAAATCTCATTCTGGAAACATCCCCCAGGCTGTGGCTAAGCCATGTCTCCGCAATATCCTTTCTTTCAGGAGTGCTAGTTCTGCAAGTTTCGCAGGAGAGCTTCTGTAAAGTTAGGTAGGAGACGAGGTACTGGCAGAAGTAAAGCTGTGAGTACCGGGCGTGAGTCGTGCTTCGGTAGCTCAGTTGGTAGAGCACTTGCCCGCGAAAGGCAAAGGTCCCAAGTTCGAGTCTAGGTCGGGCACACAGTTTTAATCTGCCAGGAAGTTTCATATCAGCGCACACTCTGCTGCAGAGTGAAAATCTCATTCTGGATCAATACCCATCTAATGGTGTCTGTTTCACATGAGATTTGAAACATGCTAAAGTATGTCAACAACAACAGAAAAAAGATTTATACTAATTCCAAAAACACAAATGTGCTTTAATAGGCCTACGCAAATCAGACTTCTGACGTAATATTTTGGTAATACTATCATCTAAGTGTTAATATACTTTAAAAATGAAAACTTAAGTCTGGTACTGTGCCTTCTTTTTGTTACCGAACCCGTGTTAGATAATTTGTCCTTAACATCTGGTGTCAAAACAACAGATAGCCTAGTCTAGATTGAGTACTATGATGTATAAAACTGTAGTTTGAATACTCATGATTTTCAGGCAGTATTGAAGGGACTGTGAAATGATTGTACCAATCATGTGTAATATCCTGCAGTTTATTTTTCTTAACCAAGAAAAATACTGCTGATCATGCATAACTAAACAAAACTAGTGCTCAATTTTAAATAATAAAATAAAAATAAATCAATAAATAAAAGAAATAAAGAATTAAACAAATAATTAAACAAAAATGTGTCTCGCCAACAAAATTGTTGATGTGTGTGTTTGTACCCACCACGTTGAGGAAATGTGACCACAAGTATATGTTTTACGATTGTCAACAAAATTTTTCTTGCACTCTGAAACATACTGGTTGTTGTGTGTGTGTGTGTGTGTGTGTGTGTGTGTGTGTGTGTGTGTGTGTGTGGGTGGGTGGTAGGGAGGGGGGGGGGGTTCCCATCATCACAGAGGGACAGTTACATTAAGTTTTTCAGCAGTCAAAAGCTAACATAACAAGAACTATAAATATAAATAAATTTTATTTATTTGTTTTAGTTTTCAGTTCTTTATTTCGAATTTCATTGATCCATGTTGGGATGAATTCAAGGCTGTGGAATACCATCATGAAAAAGAAAGTTGCTACTCTCCATATAGCGGAGATACTGAGTTGCAGATAAGCACTACCAAAAGACCATTACAAATAAACTTTCGGCCAGCAAGGCCTTCGTCATCAAAAATACAACACACACACACACACACACACACACACACACACACACACACACACACACACAGAGAGAGAGAGAGAGAGAGAGAGAGAGAGAGAGAGAGAGAACTTGTGTGTGTGTGTGTGTGTGTGTGTGTGTGTGTGTGTGTGTGTGGGCGCGCGCGCGCTCGCGTGCGTGCGTGCGTGCGTGTTTCCGTGTGTGTCTGTTGTCTTCTTTTGACAAAGGCCTTCCTAGCCGAAAGTTTATTCATGACAGTCTTTTTGTTGTGGCTATCTGCGACTCAGCATCTCCGCTATATGGTGAGTAGCAACTTTCCTTTTCATAGTATTCTTCATTCCATCCTGGATTTTTCCATTGTTTGGCGGTCGTGTTATAGATTGATTGGTGATCATACGAATTGCTTTTTTTTTTTTTTATGTCTGAGCATCGAAGTTTGCCAACTGAGCTGTTTAACATGTTTAAAACTTTGTCACAAGTGGGGCAGCTAATAGACATAACACTGAATGCCCACTAAAGAGAACTCTGTGAATTCTGCACTTATTTCCTTTTAAAAACATTGAATTCACACTATTTGAACAATTATCTGTGTGATGAAATGTCAGCAAATGTTACATTATCGATACTTATTTATAAAATTGCAATAAAAAACCATCACAGGTGGAACAAAATTGCCATACATGGAAGTCATGTGAAGTAGACTCTGTTTTAAACTATAGATGATGCAGTAAGTAACATACTTAGTCATCACTTTATATAATAATAAAAATTCATTTAAAAATATAGAAATAAATGTGTAGGCAAGTTTTGCTATCTATCAATAATATAAATTTCAGTACTTAAGTCCTGAGTATCCAATTATGTTGGAGATAAGAGAACCACTTGTATGAACATCAAGAGCTCAGATGGAAACCCAGTTCTAAGCAAAGAAGGGAAAGCAGAAAGGTGGAAGGAGTATATAGAGGGTCTATACAAGGGCGATGTACTTGAGGACAATATTATGGAAATGGAAGAGGATGTAGATGAAGATGAAATGGGAGATACGATACTGCGTGAAGAGTTTGACAGAGCACTGAAAGACCTGAGTCGAAACAAGGCCCCCGGAGTAGACAACATTCCATTGGAACTACTGACGGCCTTGGGAGAGCCAGTCCTGACAAAACTCTACCATCTGGTGAGCAAGATGTATGAAACAGGTGAAATACCCTCAGACTTCAAGAAGAATATAATAATTCCAATCCCAAAGAAAGCAGGTGTTGACAGATGTGAGAATTACCGAACAATCAGTTTAATAAGCCACAGCTGCAAAATACTAACACGAATTCTTTACAGACGAATGGAAAAACTAGTAGAAGCCGACCTCGGGGAAGATCAGTTTGGATTCCGTAGAAATACTGGGACACGTGAGGCAATACTGACCTTACGACTTATCTTAGAAGAAAGATTAAGGAAAGGCAAACCTACGTTTCTAGCATTTGTAGACTTAGAGAAAGCTTTTGACAATGTTGACTGGAATACTCTCTTTCAAATTCTAAAGGTGGCAGGGGTAAAATACAGGGAGCGAAAGGCTATTTACAATTTGTACAGAAACCAGATGGCAGTTATAAGAGTCGAGGGACATGAAAGGGAAGCAGTGGTTGGGAAGGGAGTAAGACAGGGTTGTAGCCTCTCCCCGATGTTATTCAATCTGTATATTGAGCAAGCAGTAAAGGAAACAAAAGAAAAATTCGGAGTAGGTATTAAAATCCATGGAGAAGAAATAAAAACTTTGAGGTTCGCCGATGACATTGTAATTCTGTCAGAGACAGCAAAGGACTTGGAAGAGCAGTTGAATGGAATGGATGGTGTCTTGAAGGGAGGATATAAGATGAACATCAACAAAAGCAAAACGAGGATAATGGAATGTAGTCGAATTAAGTCGGGTGATGTTGAGGGTATTAGATTAGGAAATGAGACACTTGAAGTAGTAAAGGAGTTTTGCTATTTGGGGAGCAAAATAACTGATGATGGTCGAAGTAGAGAGGATATAAAATGTAGACTGGCAATGGCAAGGAAAGCGTTTCTGAAGAAGAGAAATTTGTTAACATCGAGTATAGATTTAAGTGTCAGGAAGTCATTTCTGAAAGTATTTGTATGGAGTGTAGCCATGTATGGAAGTGAAACATGGACGATAAATAGTTTGGACAAGAAGAGAATAGAAGCTTTCGAAATGTGGTGCTACAGAAGAATGCTGAAGATTAGATGGGTAGATCACATAACTAATGAGGAGGTACTGAACAGGATTGGGGAGAAGAGGAGTTTGTGGCACAACTTGACCAGAAGAAGGGATCGGTTGGTAGGACATGTTCTGAGGCATCAAGGGATCACCAATTTAGTATTGGAGGGCAGCGTGGAGGGTAAAAATCGTAGGGGGAGACCAAGAGATGCATACACTAAGCAGATTCAGAAGGATGTAGGTTGCAGTAGGTACTGGGAGATGAAGAAGCTTGCACATGATAGAGTAGCATGGAGAGCTGCATCAAACCAGTCTCAGGACTGAAGACCACAACAACAACAACAACAACATCCAATTATTGTAGTTTTGAAAAAAATCCACCACCAAAAAAGCTATGCAGATGACTATTCACCCACTTTCAGAAAGTGCAAATTACCTGAAAAATCATAATGTAAGGTGTTATTAACATGTTTGATGTTTGTATTGGGAGAATAGGAAGAACTTTTTCAAAGTGTGTATAGGGTATCTCCTTCTCATCAACTTTGAGCACCTTCTCTGAGTCCCTTACAGATCTTATATACAAAGGTAATCTTTATTTCTTACTTTTTATTCAATAATCCTCTGTGCAATTGCATTGTAACTGTATTTGGCTGATTTACTTCTTGCAATTTGAAACTTGAACAAAATAAATATGTTGTTGTTGTTGTGGTCTTCAGTCCTGAGACTGGTTTGATGCAGCTCTCCATGCTACTCTATCCTGTGCAAGCTTCTTCATCTCCCAGTACCTACTGCAACCTACATCCTTCTGAATCTGCTTAGTGTATTGATCTCTTGGTCTCCCTCTACGATTTTTACCCTCCAATGCTAAATTTGTGATCCCTTGATGCCTCAAAACATGTCCTACCAACCGATCCCTTCTTCTAGTCAAGTTGTGCCACAAACTTCTCTTCTCCCCAATCCTATTCAATACCTCCTCATTAGTTACGTGATCTACCCACCTTATCTTCAGCATTCTTCTGTAGCACCACATTTCGAAAACTTCTATTCTCTTCTTGTCCAAACTGGTTATCGTCCATGTTTCACTTTCATACATGGCTACACTCCATACAAATACTTTCAGAAACGACTTCCTGACACTTAAATCTATACTCGATGTTAACAAATTTCTCTTCTTCAGAAACGATTTCCTTGCCATTGCCAGTCTACATTTTATATCCTCTCTACTTCGACCATCATCAGTTATTTTACTCCCTAAATAGCAAAACTCCTTTACTACTTTAAGTGTCTCATTTCCTAATCTAATCCCCTCAGCATCACCCGATTTAATTTGACTACATTCCATTATCCTCATTTTGCTTTTGTTGATGTTCATCTTATATCCTCCTTTCAAGACACTGTCCATTCCGTTCAACTGCTCTTCCAAGTCCTTTGCTGTCTCTGACAGAATTACAATGTCATCGGCGAACCTCAAAGTTTTTACTTCTTCTCCATGAATTTTAATACCTACTCCGGATTTTTCTTTTGTTTCCTTTACTGCTTGCTCAATATACAGATTGAATAACATCGGGGAGAGGCTACAACCCTGTCTCACTCCTTTCCCAACCACTGCTTCCCTTTCATGCCCCTCGACTCTTATAACTGCCATCTGGTTTCTGTACAAATTGTAAATAGCCTTTCGCTCCCTGTATTTTACCCCTGCCACCTTCAGCATTTGAAAGAGAGTATTCCAGTTAACGTTGTCAAAAGCTTTCTCTAAGTCTACAAATGCTAGAAACGTAGTTTTGCCTTTTCTTAATCTTTCTTCTAAGATAAGTCGTAAGGTTAGTATTGCCTCACGTGTTCCAACATTTCTACGGAATCCAAACTGATCTTCCCCGAGGTCTGCTTCTAAGTTTTTCCATTCGTCTGAAGAATTCGAATTAGTATTTTGTAGCTGTGACTTATTAAACTGATAGTTCGGTAATTTTCACATCTGTCAACACCTGCTTTCTTTGGGATTGGAATTATTATATTCTTCTTGAAGTCTGTGGGTATTTCGCCTGTCTCATACATCTTGCTCACCAGATGGTAGAGTTTTGTCATGACCGGCTCTCCCAAGGCCATCAGTAGGTCTAATGGAATGTTGTCTACTCTCAGGCCTTGTTTCGACTCAGGTCTTTCAGTGCTCTGTCAAACTCTTCACGCAGTACCATATCTCCCATTTCATCTTCATCTACATCCTCTTCCATTTCCATAATATTGTCCTCAAGTACATCGCCCTTGTATAAACCCTCTATATACTCCTTCCACCTTTCTGCTTTCCCTTCTTTGCTTAGAACTGGGTTGCCATCTGAGCTCTTGATATTCATACAAGTGGTTTTCTTCTCTCCAAAGGTCTCTTTAATTTTCCTGTAGGCAGTATCTATCTTACCCCTAGTGAGACATTCTTGGCATAATCTTTTCCATTGCTAATTCCAAATCTGTATCTTGTTCAAAATGCGTGTCTGTATGTCTTCAAGATATGATTGTTCATCTCCCGGACTCTATATAGAAGAGAGAATGTACTCTGGGTGTAAGTTGAAAAGCTTGATTTCATTATCTGGATATTCTTTCTAAAGAAAAGCTTCCTTTACTGCCTTGTTCATACAGTGTTTCTGCAAGCTAAGTCTTTTCCTAGTTGCTAGATCTGCAATAGCTTTGACATCCGTCATACCAGACAACCACCTGCTGATTTTTGTCACTTGTGAAAAAGTTTAATATTTTGTAAATACTTTAGGATTAAGGAAGGCCACTTACCAAAAATCAGAAACATTTTGTCAAGAACAAAGTTGACAACCTAGTGGCACAACACACAGTTGAGCACAAAATGTCCAATTCAAAGGCACAATCTGAGCTATCAGGATCCTTCCCTCCACCACCTGCTTCTCTGAACTATATAGATGGGAGTTAACCTTATAGCATATCCTTTACTCCTTTAATCATACTGACCTCAAATTTCATGTAACCCATTGTCCCTACATCCTCCACCCAACAGTTCCCCCTTCCTCCATCCTGTCACCCCATTCCAGATTGTGCCCCACATCACCTTCATTGTGTGTTGCTGCAGTCGTGCCATCCCTTATATCTGCCACCCCTCCCTCTCACATAGTTAACCAGCAAGCAGCTGCCTCCCTCCTAGCCCCTAGCCTCCCACCCATCAGTTCTTCTCCCTGCCTCCCTCTCCCACTACGCATCCCCCCCCCCTTCCCCCAACACTACACCCCTACCACAACTAGTCCACCTTCTGCCAGATGACATAGCATTGGCATCGTCAGTGTATCTGGCACCATGTAGGGGCAAAGGTGTGTGTGTGTGTGTGTGTGTGTGTGTGTGTGTGTGTGTGTGTGTGTGTGTGTTGGTTTGGTGGGGGGGGGGGGTCAGCTTGTCATAGGATAAATCCAAAAGCTAGCAATTTTTCTTTGTTTTGTGTGTGCCTGTCAACAACTGAATGCTTTTAGTTGAGTGGTCTCCTTTAGTCCTAAAGTATTTACATTCTACAATAACTTTCCTACAAGTTTATTATTTTGAGCAGTTTATCAACTGTAGTTTACAAGATGAAGTTTTCTCGTCTACTTTTTAGTCAAGCTCCCCTTGCAAGATTTTTTTCACTGCTGAGTTTTCTGAGGTGCTGGAAAGAAACACCTTCTTTATCTGAGAATCAGTTTTGCCAAGGGACTGAAGACATTTATACGATTGTATCTGGAAAGCTTCAAGTGCAGATTTTATTTTAACCATGTATTTCCTTTTTCTTTCAGCTATGTTCTGATGATGATCAGTTACTAATCTTTTTCACAGAAGGATGCCTGTAACTTTGTTTTCCCATCTTCTTCTATCCATTTCTTTCATTTTCTTTATGGATGTAATATTTGCTGGCATGTTTCTCAAAGTTTTCTCACATGCTCTGCTAACATTTTTCCCCCATTTTGTGAATTAAATAGTAATCAGTATTATTGTAAACAATTAAGACACTAGTTACACCAACTGACCTAACCTAAAAATGACAAAGTATTAAATAGCCGAGGGTTGAGTACCATACCATAAAACTGTCATCGGTGCGACACAATTAGTTTCAACATTTCTACAGGGTCAGTCATATAATAAACACATATTTACGGCTCACTATATGTTTTTATTATAGTTTCTCACACCTAACCTAAAATAAATTTGTGTTAACTATCGATAGCGGACCATCAATTGATAGTATGCCTATACAGTTGCAAAGTTCAGTGATATTATCCCTGACTCAGTCTGTTTTCTCTCGACATTATTATTGTTAGTGAATTATAGTTTTGTAGCAGTGTATTGTAATAAATACATTTCATTATGTAAAGTGATTGCATGGCATTGTATTCACCAGGTATAGTGCTTCGTTCCGAAATGATGACGCTGATTTGTGGCACAGTGGTTAGCATACTGGACTCACACTCACCCATCCTTCCATAATCTAAGCTTGTCGTCTGCCTCTAATGACCTTGCTGTTGATGAAACATTAAACACTAATCTCCTCCTCCTCATTGTTTCTCTTATCTGCAAAATACATGTTGTGCATTTCTGGTTTTGCGTCAAGACCTGTAAACAATGGATCACATACTGCGTTGTGACTCAAACGCTGTGCTCCCAACTCCAACAGCGAACTCTGCCTACATCGCTTTTCCCACATTTGTGTGCACATGTACATTCACTTCATACTGGTGCTCCAGCACCTTATTTCACCTGGCCGATGCCGCCAGGGTGGGAACCACATGTTCTCACATCATTACATCCTGAACCACGCTTGTGTTCCCAGGCTCATTCGGTCTATCTGGACTGTGTATCACACAATTTCAAGCATGCATCCACATTGCCATATCAGCTTGCCGTCTCTATCTTCACTGCCCCAACAGCCTGTGAATTTTGCTTATCCACATATGGTGCAATGTTCTGCATGGTTGTCTGAACTGTTTCCTACAAACTCTCCAAACCATTCTCCGGTGACTGCACCAGTTAGATTCCCTTCCACTCCTGCTGCACCCCCCCCCTCCCCTCGGCACGAGCCCCACCACTCTTTGGTGAGTTTGTGCTGGACTACCATGGATCCCCAGCCTTTGCAGCTTCTCTTGCTTTCTGTGCTGCATGTCTGTCCTACTGCTCTTCTTTTTCCTCTGCCTTGGGAAACATGTCTTGGATATTTCTGGAAAGGTGTTCTGAAGTTTCGATAGCCTGGCATCAGGACAGTCCCTCATCTGTTTTTTTCTTTATGTCTTCATTCTCCATCTCCTCCCCTTCGTGCACTTTGGCATTCAAGGTTTCTCTTTGTTTCTTCTTCATCCCTGTGCACTCCTGAATGCCAGCCCAGGCATTTGACACATAATAAGGTACTGGGTAATGTATAATTCCCAGCCCTCAGTTGATGGTAGGGTTCACACGTAACCCCTGGCACAGAGCAGGCCGAGGGAGGGGTGATTGCCTGCACTTTTATCTTCCTAGTTCCCAGTTGGTCCCTCGTATCAGGAGTTAGGAAGGTGTGAACAATCACCTAAGGTGGTTGAGCCCCCTTCTGAGTGGGGCCCTCAGTTGGAGAGTGTGTGCCATCAGAGACACTGGCAATCATGGAGTATTTTTTTACAATTAGCCAATCAACATCTCAGTCTACATCTACTAAATGTAAACAGAATGAGGCTAAAGATTCAAAGATTCTCCCAGCTGCACCTCGGTTCTTCGTGGTATCAAGTACAAAATGATGTCAGCCCTTTGCTATGGTTAATCTGTTTATTATTCAGAAAGGTGCTGATGCAGTTGCAGGCCCTGTGAAATCCTGTTCTCGCTACATAATGGGACTTTGCGTGTGGAGACTGATTGTGATTTTCAGTCTCAACAACTGCTTACAGCTTCACTTCACGATGCCTGTCCTGTTCATGTCGAGGCCCATCAAATGCTCAATTCTTTCCATGGTGTTATTTACACTTGGCTGCTAGATGGTCTGGCTGAGGGAGAAATCCAAACTTCTCTCTCTGATCAGTGCGTCACTGCAGCCCATCAGCTAATGAATAAGGTTGATGCAAGCTTAGTGCCTACATGTACTCTTTTTCTCACATTTGATTTAGTAGTGCTTCCATTGAAGATTAAGGCAGGCAATGAAGTAATCACTGTCTGACCGTACATTCCTAACCAAGTGCATTGCTACTATTGTCAAAGTTATAACCACATGCATATGTCCTGTCAAAACATGGCCAAATGTATTACTTGTGGTAGATGCTCATGAGGGCAATTGCTCGCCTCCTTTTCCCAACATTATCAATTGTAATGGTGACCATTCCACCTTATCCCGTGAGTGCCTGGTGTACCTCAGTGAATGGGCCATCTAGAAGATCCAAGTGAAGGAAAAAGTACCCTACCATGTGGGTCGTAATTTGTTGGCTAGTTGAAAGCCCTGCATTTTACCATCCGGCAGTTATAGTACTGTTCTTGCCACTCCTCACTCCATGAAGGACATGGCCAAGCAGACTTGTGACCTGCAATTTAGTACTGCAGCTGTGAAATTGCCCAGTATCACAGTAGCATCCCCGTCTCTCCCTCCTCCAGCTGCACAACATGTGACCTACTATATTACTGGCAGGCCGGAAAGGACAAAAGGAATACCCCCACGAAGACTGTTTATATCCCTCCAGCCAACAAACTCTTGAGTTTCATCTACCAACCATAAAGGCTCTAAGAAATCGAACAGAGGCAGTCTTCTCTTTTTGCTCAATTCAGTGGTGTCGCCGTGTGACACCCTCACCCAGTTGACTTCTATTTCACCAAAGTGTACCGCCTACCATTTTTCTTTCCTGGAATCCACAAGCCGACCTAGGGAGATTGCTGACGCCTCTAGGTTTCATGGAACAGGATCCTTCAAAGACTGGCACTTGGCAGCTGCTGAGGTGGCTATCTTTCATTTGTTCCCTCCTCCCCATTCCCCATTATGTCTTTCCTCCAATGGAACACTTGTGGAAATTATATCCAACAAGGATGAATTACAGCTGCTCTTGGACTCGGAGCATCTGCTTATTTTCTGCCTCCAGGAAACAAAATTGCCTCCTCACAACCGCTTTGACCTCTTGTGTTTCCTTCCAGTCCACTTTGACCTTCTCCCTGAGGACGGCATTCCGTCTCATGGGGGAATCATGCTGCTCTTATGGGATGATGTCGATAGCCAAAACATCTCATTGAACAACTGCCTGGAAGCTGTTGCAGTCCACATTTTTCTTCCTTGTTTCACCTTTTCTCTTTGTAGGGTCTACACCCCTCCATCGTTTGCTATCACCAGGGCAGACTTACTCCAGTTTATTGGTTAGCTCCCTCACCTCTTTTTGCTGCTCGGCAATTTTAATGCCCATCATCCCCTTTGGGGCTCTTTGAGAACCTGTCTGAGAGGTTCCCTCTTGGCCAGCCTTCTCAGTCAACTCAACCTCATCTGTCTTAACACTAGAGCACCCACTTTCCTTTCCAACTCCATGCACATCTATTCCCATTTGGACCTCCAGGCCTGCCCTGCCCAGCTTGCCCATCGTCTCAAGTGGTCCATTCTCTCTGACACATACTTGAGTGACCATTTCCCATGCGCTATCCATTTGCTAATTCCTACCCCATTTGCATGTAAAGCCAATTGGCAGCTTTTTAAAGCTGACTGCTAACTTTGTTCCTCCCTGGAACCTTCGACAAACAATATTTCCCCAGTTGGCCAGGTAGAGCATCGTATGAATGTTATCCTTACTGCCGCCGAATGTTCCATACCTCACACTTCGTATGTACCACAGCTTGTTGTGGTTCCCTAGTGGACTGAGGCATGCCATGATGCGGATTGCATATGGGGATGTGCTATCCGCATTTTTAATGAATGTCCTACGATGGCAAACTGTATTTGTTATAAACAGTCTTTTGTGCAGTGTCGTCACATTCTTCAGGATAGCAAAAGAACCAGCTGGGTTTCATTTACTAGTTTTATTTACAGTTCCACTCCCTCTTCTGTCATGTGGGGCAACTTTCATCAGCTCTCTGGGACCAAGCTCCATTCTCTGATTTCTGGCCTGACCATAGTAGATGACGTCATTGTGGACCCTGTTGATATCTCAAATACCTTGGGCCACTGTTTTGCGGAGATCTTGAGCTGCACCCATATCACCCCACCTTCCTCCTCCAGAAATGAGCGAAGGAGGCTCGGGTGATATCCTTCTCCTCTGAGTCATAACTGCTACAATGCTGTCTTTACTATGAAGCAGTTGGACCATCCTCTAACTTCATCTCGATCTTCTGCCCCAGGGCTGGACAGTGATAACATTCAGATGTTGCAGCACCTTCCTCTTGCAGGCCAGTATTTTTCTCCTTCATATGTACAGTCGCATTTTGGCAGATGGCTCATTTCCCAGATACTTGCATGAAGCCACTGTCACACCCATACCTAAGCCAGGTAAGGATAATCTTCTAGCTACCACCTCCTTGCTCTCAACATCTGTATTTGCAAGGTGATTTTATTTTATTTATTTTACATGTCTAGTTCCATAAGACCAAATTGAGGATCAAATCTCCATGGCCGTAGAATAAGTCAGTACATGAAATTACAACAGAAAAGTAATAACAGATAAAATAAAATGTTTGTGAATCCTAAAAAGACATCGAGCTATAAGTTTATGTAAACTCAATCAACAATATACCACAGAAGTCACCTTAATTTTTCAAGGAACTCCGTGACAGAATAGGAGTGACCCATGAGAAAACTCTTCAGTTTGGATTTAAAAGCACTTGGGTTACTGTTAAGATTTTTGAATTCTTGTAGTCACTTACTGAAAATGGATGCAGTAGAATACGGCACCAAGAGGTTTGCAAACCTACACCACTTATTGTTCGAACCACCTGTTTCTGAGCCAAAAATACCCTTTGAGAATGGGAAGAGTTACCCAGAATATAATACCATACTCCATAGAAGAATGAAAATAGCAAAGATTACTTTTCATGTCGAACTGTCACTTACTTCAGATACTGTTCTAATAGTAAAAATGGTAGCATTAAGTCTTTGTACAAGATCCTGGACACGGGCCTTCCACAACAGTTTATCATCTGTCTGAACACCTAGAAAATTGAACTGTAGTCACACTAATCACATTCCCACTCTGTGTGTGTGTGGGGGGGGGGGGGGGTCAGGTTTTGTTGAATTGTGTGTTAGAAACTGTAAAAACTGTGTCTTTCTGTGATTTAGCTTGAGCTCATTTTCTGCGAGCCATTAACTTATGTTTTGAACTGCCCTATTTGAAATAGTGCCAACATTGCGCACAACATCCATTAGATTAGATTCAGTTTTTGTTCCATAGACCCAAAAAATGAGATAATTCCCGTGGGTGTGGAACATGTCAGAAAGTATAACATAAAACATTTGAATATAATACTTACTACTCTGATCATTTGTCAGGAGATTGCTGAAATAGGTGAATACAGTATGGTAAACTGGAACAGCTAATATTTACAGAATTAACACACTGTTGGAATGAAACATTGTTATGCACTATTAACAAATTTATCACACCTAATCTTGACTATTGTGACCAAGTGCTGTCAAAACTGAAATCTAACCGACATTTTTACTTAAGCTGGCTTAACAGTCTCTGTTACGATATTCATCTATAGAGTAGAAGGAGCCGCCTAACAAAAAGTCTTTCAAACTCTGTGCTTTATCTGAAACCAAGTTTTTAATGGTTGCTAATTTATTGAAAATGTGTGTGCCTGAATATTGAACCCCTTTTTGGACCAAGGTAAGTGATTTTAGGTCTTTATGTAGATCATTCTTATTCTTAGTATTGATATTATGCATTGAACTATTCGTTGGAAATACTTGCAACAAATTTCATTAAGAAATAACTGTGCTGTGGTTAGAATACAAAGTTCCTTGAATAGGTTTCTACATGATCGTCTTGAATTTACACCACAAATGATTCTTATCACACACTTTTGCACCCTAAAAACTTTTGCTCAGTTTGATGAGTTGCCTCAGAATATGATCCCTTACTACACAATAGAATGAAAATAAGCAAAGTATGCAAAACAAAGATGATATGACTTACCAAATGAAAGCGCTGGCATGTTGATAGACACACAAACAAACACAAACATACACACAAAATTCAAGCTTTCACAACCAACGGTTGCTTCATCAGGAAAGAGGGAAGGAGAGGAAAAGACGAAAGGATGTGGGTTTTAAGGGAGAGGGTAAGGAGTCATTCCAATTCCGGGAGCGGAAAGACTCTCGGGATTGGAATGACTCCTTACCCTCTCCCTTAAAACCCACATCCTTTCGTCTTTTCCTCTCCTTCCCTCTTTCCTGATGAAGCAACCGTTGGTTGCGAAAGCTTGAATTTTGTGTGTATGTTTGTGTTGCTATTGACATGCCAGCGCTTTCGTTATATATATATATATATTAGAGGGAAACATTCCACGTGGGAAAAATATATCTAAAAACAAAGATGATGTGACTTACCGAACGAAAGCGCTGGCAGGTCGATAGACACACAAACACAAACACACACACAAAATTCAAGCTTTCGCAACAAACTGTTGCCTCATCAGGAAAGACGAAAGGATGTGGGTTTTAAGGGAGAGGGTAAGGAGTCATTCCAATCCCGGGAGCGGAAAGACTTACCTTAGGGGGAAAAAAGGACAGGTATACACTCGCGCACACACACACATATCCATCCACACATATACAGACACAAGCAGACATATTTAGAGACAAAGAGTTTGGGCAGAGATGTCAGTCGAAGCGGAAGTGAAGAGGCAAAGATGATGTTGAATGACAGGTGAGGTATGAGTGGCGGCAACTTGAAATTAGCGGAGATTGAGGCCTGGTGGGTAACGGGAAGAGAGGATATATTGAAGAGCAAGTTCCCATCTCCGGAGTTCAGATAGGTTGGTGTTGGTGGGAAGTATCCAGATAACCCGGATGGTGTAACACTGTGCCAAGATGTGCTGGCCGTGCACCAAGGCATGTTTAGCCACAGGGCGATCCTCATTACCAACAAACACTGTCTGCCTGTGTCCATTCATGCGAATGGACAGTTTGTTGCTGGTCATTCCCACATAGAATGCATCACAGTGTAGGCAGGTCAGTTGGTAAATCACGTGGGTGCTTTCACATGTGGCTCTGCCTTTGATCGTGTACACCTTCCGGGTTACAGGACTGGAGTAGGTGGTGGTGGGAGGGTGCATGGGACAGGTTTTACACCGGGGGCGGTTACAAGGATAAGAGCCAGAGGGTAGGGAAGGTAGTTTGGGGATTTCATGGGGATGAACTAACAGGTTACGAAGGATGCAATTTAGTACTGCAGTTGTGAAATTGCCCAGTATCACAGTAGCATCCCCGTCTCTCCCTCCTCCAGCTGCACAACATGTGACCTACTATATTACTGGCAGGCCGGAAAGGACAAAAGGAATACCCCCACGAAGACTGTTTATATCCCTCCAGCCAACAAACTCTTGAGTTTCATCTACCAACCATAAAGGCTCTAAGAAATCGAACAGAGGCAGTCTTCTCTTTTTGCTCAATTCAGTGGTGTCGCCGTGTGACACCCTCACCCAGTTGACTTCTATTTCACCAAAGTGTACCGCCTACCATTTTTCTTTCCTGGAATCCACAAGCCGACCTAGGGAGATTGCTGACGCCTCTAGGTTTCATGGAACAGGATCCTTCAAAGACTGGCACTTGGCAGCTGCTGAGGTGGCTATCTTTCATTTGTTCCCTCCTCCCCATTCCCCATTATGTCTTTCCTCCAATGGAACACTTGTGGAAATTATATCCAACAAGGATGAATTACAGCTGCTCTTGGACTCGGAGCATCTGCTTATTTTCTGCCTCCAGGAAACAAAATTGCCTCCTCACAACCGCTTTGACCTCTTGTGTTTCCTTCCAGTCCACTTTGACCTTCTCCCTGAGGACGGCATTCCGTCTCATGGGGGAATCATGCTGCTCTTATGGGATGATGTCGATAGCCAAAACATCTCATTGAACAACTGCCTGGAAGCTGTTGCAGTCCACATTTTTCTTCCTTGTTTCACCTTTTCTCTTTGTAGGGTCTACACCCCTCCATCGTTTGCTATCACCAGGGCAGACTTACTCCAGTTTATTGGTTAGCTCCCTCACCTCTTTTTGCTGCTCGGCAATTTTAATGCCCATCATCCCCTTTGGGGCTCTTTGAGAACCTGTCTGAGAGGTTCCCTCTTGGCCAGCCTTCTCAGTCAACTCAACCTCATCTGTCTTAACACTAGAGCACCCACTTTCCTTTCCAACTCCATGCACATCTATTCCCATTTGGACCTCCAGGCCTGCCCTGCCCAGCTTGCCCATCGTCTCAAGTGGTCCATTCTCTCTGACACATACTTGAGTGACCATTTCCCATGCGCTATCCATTTGCTAATTCCTACCCCATTTGCATGTAAAGCCAATTGGCAGCTTTTTAAAGCTGACTGCTAACTTTGTTCCTCCCTGGAACCTTCGACAAACAATATTTCCCCAGTTGGCCAGGTAGAGCATCGTATGAATGTTATCCTTACTGCCGCCGAATGTTCCATACCTCACACTTCGTATGTACCACAGCTTGTTGTGGTTCCCTAGTGGACTGAGGCATGCCATGATGCGGATTGCATATGGGGATGTGCTATCCGCATTTTTAATGAATGTCCTACGATGGCAAACTGTATTTGTTATAAACAGTCTTTTGTGCAGTGTCGTCACATTCTTCAGGATAGCAAAAGAACCAGCTGGGTTTCATTTACTAGTTTTATTTACAGTTCCACTCCCTCTTCTGTCATGTGGGGCAACTTTCATCAGCTCTCTGGGACCAAGCTCCATTCTCTGATTTCTGGCCTGACCATAGTAGATGACGTCATTGTGGACCCTGTTGATATCTCAAATACCTTGGGCCACTGTTTTGCGGAGATCTTGAGCTGCACCCATATCACCCCACCTTCCTCCTCCAGAAATGAGCGAAGGAGGCTCGGGTGATATCCTTCTCCTCTGAGTCATAACTGCTACAATGCTGTCTTTACTATGAAGCAGTTGGACCATCCTCTAACTTCATCTCGATCTTCTGCCCCAGGGCTGGACAGTGATAACATTCAGATGTTGCAGCACCTTCCTCTTGCAGGCCAGTATTTTTCTCCTTCATATGTACAGTCGCATTTTGGCAGATGGCTCATTTCCCAGATACTTGCATGAAGCCACTGTCACACCCATACCTAAGCCAGGTAAGGATAATCTTCTAGCTACCACCTCCTTGCTCTCAACATCTGTATTTGCAAGGTGATTTTATTTTATTTATTTTACATGTCTAGTTCCATAAGACCAAATTGAGGATCAAATCTCCATGGCCGTAGAATAAGTCAGTACATGAAATTACAACAGAAAAGTAATAACAGATAAAATAAAATGTTTGTGAATCCTAAAAAGACATCGAGCTATAAGTTTATGTAAACTCAATCAACAATATACCACAGAAGTCACCTTAATTTTTCAAGGAACTCCGTGACAGAATAGGAGTGACCCATGAGAAAACTCTTCAGTTTGGATTTAAAAGCACTTGGGTTACTGTTAAGATTTTTGAATTCTTGTAGTCACTTACTGAAAATGGATGCAGTAGAATACGGCACCAAGAGGTTTGCAAACCTACACCACTTATTGTTCGAACCACCTGTTTCTGAGCCAAAAATACCCTTTGAGAATGGGAAGAGTTACCCAGAATATAATACCATACTCCATAGAAGAATGAAAATAGCAAAGATTACTTTTCATGTCGAACTGTCACTTACTTCAGATACTGTTCTAATAGTAAAAATGGTAGCATTAAGTCTTTGTACAAGATCCTGGACACGGGCCTTCCACAACAGTTTATCATCTGTCTGAACACCTAGAAAATTGAACTGTAGTCACACTAATCACATTCCCACTCTGTGTGTGTGTGGGGGGGGGGGGGGGGTCAGGTTTTGTTGAATTGTGTGTTAGAAACTGTAAAAACTGTGTCTTTCTGTGATTTAGCTTGAGCTCATTTTCTGCGAGCCATTAACTTATGTTTTGAACTGCCCTATTTGAAATAGTGCCAACATTGCGCACAACATCCATTAGATTAGATTCAGTTTTTGTTCCATAGACCCAAAAAATGAGATAATTCCCGTGGGTGTGGAACATGTCAGAAAGTATAACATAAAACATTTGAATATAATACTTACTACTCTGATCATTTGTCAGGAGATTGCTGAAATAGGTGAATACAGTATGGTAAACTGGAACAGCTAATATTTACAGAATTAACACACTGTTGGAATGAAACATTGTTATGCACTATTAACAAATTTATCACACCTAATCTTGACTATTGTGACCAAGTGCTGTCAAAACTGAAATCTAACCGACATTTTTACTTAAGCTGGCTTAACAGTCTCTGTTACGATATTCATCTATAGAGTAGAAGGAGCCGCCTAACAAAAAGTCTTTCAAACTCTGTGCTTTATCTGAAACCAAGTTTTTAATGGTTGCTAATTTATTGAAAATGTGTGTGCCTGAATATTGAACCCCTTTTTGGACCAAGGTAAGTGATTTTAGGTCTTTATGTAGATCATTCTTATTCTTAGTATTGATATTATGCATTGAACTATTCGTTGGAAATACTTGCAACAAATTTCATTAAGAAATAACTGTGCTGTGGTTAGAATACAAAGTTCCTTGAATAGGTTTCTACATGATCGTCTTGAATTTACACCACAAATGATTCTTATCACACACTTTTGCACCCTAAAAACTTTTGCTCAGTTTGATGAGTTGCCTCAGAATATGATCCCTTACTACACAATAGAATGAAAATAAGCAAAGTATGCAAAACAAAGATGATATGACTTACCAAATGAAAGCGCTGGCATGTTGATAGACACACAAACAAACACAAACATACACACAAAATTCAAGCTTTCACAACCAACGGTTGCTTCATCAGGAAAGAGGGAAGGAGAGGAAAAGACGAAAGGATGTGGGTTTTAAGGGAGAGGGTAAGGAGTCATTCCAATTCCGGGAGCGGAAAGACTCTCGGGATTGGAATGACTCCTTACCCTCTCCCTTAAAACCCACATCCTTTCGTCTTTTCCTCTCCTTCCCTCTTTCCTGATGAAGCAACCGTTGGTTGCGAAAGCTTGAATTTTGTGTGTATGTTTGTGTTGCTATTGACATGCCAGCGCTTTCGTTATATATATATATATTAGAGGGAAACATTCCACGTGGGAAAAATATATCTAAAAACAAAGATGATGTGACTTACCGAACGAAAGCGCTGGCAGGTCGATAGACACACAAACACAAACACACACACAAAATTCAAGCTTTCGCAACAAACTGTTGCCTCATCAGGAAAGACGAAAGGATGTGGGTTTTAAGGGAGAGGGTAAGGAGTCATTCCAATCCCGGGAGCGGAAAGACTTACCTTAGGGGGAAAAAAGGACAGGTATACACTCGCGCACACACACACATATCCATCCACACATATACAGACACAAGCAGACATATTTAGAGACAAAGAGTTTGGGCAGAGATGTCAGTCGAAGCGGAAGTGAAGAGGCAAAGATGATGTTGAATGACAGGTGAGGTATGAGTGGCGGCACATCTTGGCACAGTGTTACACCATCCGGGTTATCTGGATACTTCCCACCAACACCAACCTATCCGAACTCCGGAGATGGGAACTTGCTCTTCAATATATCCTCTCTTCCCGTTACCCACCAGGCCTCAATCTCCGCTAATTTCGCCGTGCACCAAGGCATGTTTAGCCACAGGGCGATCCTCATTACCAACAAACACTGTCTGCCTGTGTCCATTCATGCGAATGGACAGTTTGTTGCTGGTCATTCCCACATAGAATGCATCACAGTGTAGGCAGGTCAGTTGGTAAATCACGTGGGTGCTTTCACATGTGGCTCTGCCTTTGATCGTGTACACCTTCCGGGTTACAGGACTGGAGTAGGTGGTGGTGGGAGGGTGCATGGGACAGGTTTTACACCGGGGGCGGTTACAAGGATAAGAGCCAGAGGGTAGGGAAGGTAGTTTGGGGATTTCATGGGGATGAACTAACAGGTTACGAAGGTTAGGTGGACGGCGGAAAGACACTCTTGGTGGAGTGGGCAGGATTTCATGAAGGATGGATCTCATTTCAGGGCAGGATTTGAGGAAGTCGTATCCTTGCTGGAGAGCCACATTCAGAGTCTGGTCCAGTCCCGGAAAGTATCCTGTCACAAGTGGGGCACTTTTGTGGTTCTTCTGTGGGGGATTCTGGGTTCGAGGGGATGAGGAAGTGGCTCTGGTTATTTGCTTCTGTACCAGGTCGGGAGGGTAGTTGCGAGATGCGAAAGCTGTTGTCAGGTTGTTGGTGTAATGGTTCAGGGATTCCGGACTGGAGCAGATTCGTTTGCCACGAAGACCTAGGCTGTAGGGAAGGGACCGTTTGATGTGGAATGGGTGGCAGCTGTCATAATGGAGGTACTGTTGCTTGTTGGTGGGTTTGATGTGGACGGACGTGTCAAGCTGGCCATTGGACAGGTGGAGGTCAATGTCAAGGAAAGTGGCATGGGATTTGGAGTAGGACCAGGTGAATCTGATGGAACCAAAGGAGTTGAGGTTGGAGAGGAAATACTGAAGTTCTTCTTCACTGTGAGTCCAGATCATGAAGATGTCGTCAATAAATCTGTACCAAACTTTGGGTTGGCAGGCCTGGGTAACCAAGAAGGCTTCCTCTAAGCGACCCATGAATAGGTTGGCATACGAGGGGGCCATCCTGGTACCCATGGCTGTTCCCTTTAATTGTTGGTATGTCTGGCCTTCAAAAGTGAAGAAGTTGTGGGTCAGGATGAAGCTGGCTAAGGTGACCCCACCGACACCCCGCACCCCTACCTTCTTCCTAAAATCCACAAACCCAATCATCCTGGCCGCCCCATTGTAGCTGGTTACCAAGCCCCCACAGAACGTATCTCTGCCTACGTAGATCAACACCTTCAACCCATTACATGCAGTCTCCCATCGTTCATCAAAGACACCAACCACTTTCTCGAACGCCTGGAATCCTTACCCAATCTGTTACCCCCGGAAACCATCCTTGTAACCATTGATGCCACTTCCTTATACACAAATATTCTGCACGTCCAGTACCTCGCTGCGATGGAGCACTTCCTTTCACGCCGATCACCTGCCACCCTACCTAAAACCTCTTTCCTCATCACCTTCAAGCTTTCGCAACAAACTGTTGCCTTATCAGGAAAGAGGGAAAGACGAAAGGATGTGGGTTTTACGGGAGAGGGTAAGGAGTCATTCCAATCCTGGGAGCGGAAAGACTTACCTTAGGGGGAAAAAAGGACAGGTATACACTCGCACACACACACATATCCATCCACACATATACAGACACAAGCAGACATATTTAAAGACAAAGAGTTTGGGCAGAGATGTCAGTCGAGGCGGAAGTGAAGAGGCAAGGATGATGTTGAATGACAGGTGAGGTATGAGTGGCAGCAACTTGAAATTAGCGGAGATTGAGGCCTGGTGGGTAACGGGAAGAGAGGATATATTGAAGAGCAAGTTCCCATCTCCGGAGTTCGGATAGGTTGGTGTTGGTGGGAAGTATACAGATAACCCGGACGGTGTAACACTGTGCCAAGATGTGCTGGCCGTGCACCAAGGCATGTTTAGCCACAGGGTGATCCTCATTACCAACAAACACTGTCTGCCTGTGTCCATTCATGCGAATGGACAGTTTGTTGCTGGTCATTCCCACATAGAATGCATCACAGTGTAGGCAGGTCAGTTGGTAAATCACGTGGGTGCTTTCACATGTGGCTCTGCCTTTGATCGTGTACACATCCTTTCGTCTTTCCCTCTCCTTCCCTCTTTCCTGATGAGGCAACAGTTTGTTGCGAAAGCTTGAATTTTGTGTGTGTGTTTGTGTTTGTTTGTGTGTCTATCGACCTGCCAGCGCTTTCGTTCGGTAAGTCACATCATCTTTGTTTTTAGATATATTTTTCCCACGTGGAATGTTTCCCTATATATATATATATATATATATATATATATATATATATATATATATATATATTCAAAGATATGTCTGCTTGTGTCTGTATATGTGTGGATGGATATATATATATGTGTGTGTGTGTGTGTGTGTGTGTGTGTGTGTGTGTGTGTGTGTGTGTGCGTGTGCGTGTGCGTGTGTGTGCGTGTGTGTGTGAGTGCGCGCGCGCGAGTGTATACCCGTCCTTTTTTCCCCCTAAGGTAAGTCTTTCCGCTCCCGGGATTGGAATGACTCCTTACTGTGTGCCCGACCGAGACTCGAACTCGGGACCTTTTAATCTGCCAGGAAGTTTCATATCAGCGCACACTCCGCTGCAGAGTGAAAATCTCATTCTGGAAACATCCCTCAGGCTGTGGCTAAGCCATGTCTCCGCAATATCCTTTCTTTCAGGAGTGCTAGTTCTGCAATGTTTGCAGGAGAGCTTCTGTAAAGTTTGGAAGGTAGGAGACGAGGTACTGGCAGAAGTAAAGCTGTGAGTACCGGGCGTGAGTCGTGCTTCGGTAGCTCAGTTGGTAGAGCACTTGCCCGCGAAAGGCAAAGGTCCCGAGTTCGAGTCTCGGTCGGGCACACAGTTTTAATCTGCCAGGAAGTTTCAATGAAGTATTTGTTTAAGAGGTTTGCAACACTACATGCACTTGTTACCAAAGTCTCATTTATTTTTAGAGCTATCCGTTCCTATTCCTTTTTGGCCCCACATGTCTCTGTCTTCACTATATCCCATGCAGTTTTTATTTTATTGCTCGATGTAATTATCTTTTTCTCATAATAAAGCTGCTCCAATTTCTGGATTGCTTGCTTCAATCTTTTGCTGTATTCTTTGTAATGCATTACTATTCTAACACCAGAGCTGTTCCTATATAGTAAATACAGTCTCCTTTTTGTCACACATATATCTTTATTCCTTGTGTAATCCACAGTTTATATTTTGACTTCCGTGTGATTTGAGTTACCGTTAGGGGAAACAGTTTTCAAAAGTGGAGGTAACTGTATTGCTGAATGCTTTCCATTTTCCATTTGAGTCATAAGTATTTCTGAATTTCCGAATTTTTTACTTATTTATTACCCTCCTGTCCTCAGATTTAATAGATATTTTATCCTGACAAGTTGCAGCATTTAACACAAGATGCTGCATGTCATGATAGCCCATTCACTATTGGTTTTGTCGTATGACTTTTTCCCCTAGATTTGTCTACAAAGATGTTATCAATATCAATCTCAGAGCATTTATGTATCCTAGTGGCAAAGTTCACAGTAGGAACTAAATTGAATGATAATGTTATTGAGTGCAATAATTGTTCACTAACAGCACTTTTCAATAAATCCACCTCAAAATCAGCAGCAACCACTATTTCCTTGTTTTTTAGCATGAGATGGGACAGCAGAGCATCCAGATTTTTTATGAAGAGATTAAAATTTCCTGAAGGTGATCTGTATATACCTGCTATTATAAAGGACATATTATGAAATACTACTACTGTTGCACAAGCTTCTAAGTGCTGCTCTGAGCAAAATTTCTTAATATCAGTATTCTTGAAATCAAAACGGTTACTTACAAATGTGGCAACTCCTCCTTTCTCCATATTTTCTCTACAGAAGTAAGAAGCTAACTTGAATCCTGTAACATTTAATATATCTATACCAGTGGTTACATGATGTTCAAAGAGGCAGATTATATCAAATGATTTGCTCAACTCTTAATTCTTCAACACAAATAAGCAACTCATTAAGCTTACCTCTTAGTCCTTGGATATTCTGATGCAATAATGATAACCGATTTCTGCTCTGGCTGGATTACACCTGGATGAACCTAATTTTCCTGCCAATTTTTGAGTATCTAGTTTGCAGTCAGAGGCTCTCTGCATGAATTGTGTACATTAAAATTTGCTTTCTGGCTGCCCGTTTTATCAATGTGAATGTCATTTTCAGCCTGTCTCTGAACATCTTCGGTTTCTGCCCTCCCTACCCAAAAAAAAAAAAGAAAAAAAAAACTGCTGATCTGTCACTTGTAACAACTTGTACTTTACAACTTGTGACAGCCCCCCCCCCCCCCCCTCCTCCCAGGAGTTATTTGCTATTAGTCCAGACAGTTTTCCCTTCCCTTTCCTGTTGAGGTGAAGGCCATGCCTAGTATAGTTCCACCTGCCGATAGAGTCGACAGGTACCTTTACCACCAAGCTAGTGTCATCAGCAAATAGAAATAACTAGAATCACCTGTAATACTAGAAGGCATATCGTTTATATAAATAAGGAGCAAGAGTGGCCCCATCACTTATCCCTGGGGCACCGCCCTATTTAACCGTGACCCATTGGACCCCACGTCATAGCCATTCTCAGTACTGTGGAGAATGACCTTTTGCTGTCTGTTCTTAAAGTAGAGATGAACCAATTGTGAGTTACTCCCTGTATTCCATAATGGTCCAACTTCTGGAGTAATGTTTTGTGATTAACACAATCAAATGGTTTAGTTAAATAAAAAATAAGCCTTTTGAAATCTTTTGTTTAATCAATTCAGTACCTCACAGAAAAAAGAAAATACAGCATTTTTAGTTGTTAAACTACCTCCAAAATCTAAGTGTACATTTGACAGCAAAGTAAGTGAAATGAAACAATCAGTTATCCTTATATACACAACCTTTTCAATAAATTAGCAAGCACTGATGGCATAGAAATAGGTCTAAAATGGTCTACATTATCCCTTTCACCCTTTTTATAAAGTGACATTACTACTGTGTACTTTAATCATTCAGGAGACTGACCATTCTTAAAGAAAAAATTACAAATATGGCTAAGTACAGGGCTAACATGTGCAGCACAATACTTAAGTATTCTGCTAGGTAACTCATCATATCAGTGCGAGTTCTTAGTTTTCAGAGATTTAATTATTGACTCAATCTCTCCCTTGTCAGTATCACAGAGTAGCAATCCAGATATCTGTCCCGGAAAACCTTGATAACAGCTTCCACTCTTGTAGGTATACGTCCAATCATGTGTTGGTAGGTTTCTTGGGGTATGGCAATCCATTCTTCACAGAGTACTGCACTGAGGAGAGGTATCGATGTCGGTCGGTGAGGCCTTCCACAGGTCGGCGTTCGGAAACATCCCAAAGGTGTTCTATAGGATTCAGACCCGGACTCTATGCAGGCCAGTCCATTACAAGGATGTTATTGTCGTCTAACCACTCTGCCACAGGCCGTGCATTATGAAAAGGTTTTCGATCATGTTGAAAGATGCAATCGCCATCCTCGAATTGCTCTTCAACAGTGGGAAGTGAGAAGGTGCATAAAACATCAATGTAGGCCTGTGATGTGACAGTGCCACACAAAACAACAAGGGGTGCTAGTTCCCTCCATGAAAAACTTCACCACACCATAACACCTTCATCTCCAAATTTTACTGTTGGCACTACACACGCTGGCAAATGATGTTGACTGGGCATTCACCATACCCACACCCTGCCATCGGATCGCCACATTGTGTATCGTGATTCGTCATTCCACACAAATGCTTTTCCACTGTTCAATCATCCAATGTTTACGCACCTTACACCAAGCTAGTCGTTTGGCATTTAGTGGCGTGATGTGTGGCTTATGAGCAGTCGCTTGACCATGAAACCCAAGTTTTCTCACCTCCAGCCCAACTGTCATAATACTTGCAGTGGATCCTGATGCAGTTTGGAATTCCTGTGTGATGGTCTGGATAGATGTCTGCCTTTTACACATTACGACCCTCTTAAACTGTTGGCAGTCTCTGTCAGTCAACAGACTAGGTTGGCCTGTACGCTATTGTGCTGTATGTGTCCCTTCATGTTTCCACTTCACTATCACATCAGAAACAGTGGACCTAGGGATGTTTAGGAGTGTGGAAATCTCACGTACAGACATATGACGCAAGTGACACCCAATCACCTAACCACGTTTGAAGTCTGTGAGTTCCGCGGAGTACCCCATTCTGCTCTTGTATTGTGTCTAATGACTACTGAGGTTGCTGATATGGAGTACCTGCCAGTAGGTGGCAGCACAATGCACCTGATATGAAAAATGTATGTTTCTGGGGGTGTCCCGTTACTTTTGATCACATAGTTTATATCTGACTTATCAGTAACAGAAACATATTTTTACTATCTATTGACTTAATATCCTCAATGTTGTGCTGCTGATCAGACACTTCCTTCAAAACTGTCCATATGGCTTTAATTTTATCCTGTGAATTAGCTTTTATATTTGTGTACCACGCACTCTTTGCCTTCTTAATAACTTTTTTAAGCACCTTACAATACTTTTTGTAACGAGCTACTGTAGCTCAGTTGACTACTTCTAGCATTTCGAAATAATCTCCACTTTCTTGTACATAATATCCTATCCCACTAGTCAGCCACCCTGACTGCCTTTAACTGCTAGTACCCTGTTTTGAACATTTTAGTGGAAAGCAGCTTTCAAAGAGCTTGAGAAATATGTTAAGGAAAGCATTATATTTGTCACCAATGTAATCAGCACTATGAACATCCTGCCGGTCTTGTTCCATTAATGAGCTTTAAAAAATTCTCTGTTGCCATTGGAATAGCTTGCCTACATAGTTTATAATTATATAACAATTGATGAGTACAAAAAGCCATTCACCCTTCTACTAACATAATGGCCACCTAGTAATGAAGAACGAATAAAAATATTGTCTATAATTGTGCTACAGTTCCTGTGCACCCTGGTTGGAAAAAAATACATTCTGCATCAGATCGTGTGAATTTAGGAGATCTTCCAACATCCTTTTTCTTCCAAAATCACATACAAAATTAATATTGAGATCACCACACAAAACTAATTTTTGGTGCTTCCTAAAAAGTGAACTAAGAACCCTCTAGCTTCAGCAGTAAGGTTTTGAAGTCAGAATTAGGTGACCTATAAACAACAACAATTAGAAATTTAGTTTCCATAACTGCCCCAGCACAACATACAAATACTTGTTCAGTGTGGTGCTTAGATACATCTACAGACTCAAATGGAATACTGTATTTTACGTACTCGGCTACTCACCCATTCCGCAAAAAACTCCTTGAATAACAGCCAGCTAATTTTTATCCCGGTAAAGCAAGTCTCTGAATTGTCACATTATTTAAGTGGTGCTCTGATATAACAATAATGTCAGCATTAATGTCTACAAGCAGTTCACTAACTTTATCTCTAATACCTCTTATATTTTGATAGCATATGCTAATTCCTTCACTACTTGAATAATTGACCTTCTTTGAAGGTGGCTCCTTTGTTAGAGAGACTTCCATAAAAGCAGTGATACCTGTCAGCTGACTTCCATCTAAAAAAAGTTGCAGCTCTAACACTAACTACTACAGGAATTTTCCTGAGCCCACCACCACCACCACCACCACCACCACCACACCACCACCACCACCACCCACTACACTGTCACCTATAGGTTTTTCCATCCTCCCCTTCCCATACTTATTGAGGTGCAAGCCATGTCTAGTGAAACCCAGTCTATTGATAGACTCAGGTGGTTGGTTCAAATGGCTCTGAGCACTATGGGACTCAACTGCTGTGGTCATCAGCCCCCTAGAACTTAGAACTACTTAAACCTAACTAACCTAAGAACATCACACACACCCATGCCCGAGGCAGGATTCGAACCTGCGACTGTAGCAGCAGCGCGGCTCCAGACTGGAGTGCCTAGAACCGCACGGCCACCGCGGCCGGCAGACTCAGCTGGCACCACTGCAATGTGAGCCATGCCCTCCACAATCAGTGCCTTCTCAAGCCCCATATTAACATGCCTAACAGCAGTGTTAAGATGAGGCTGATCATATGCTGAAACAGTTGCACAAAATGCACATTTGTGCCACCAGTTTGAGTGGGTATCTCTTCCAGATCACCGCCTACATCATACTCCCTGTCCCTATTGAGACTATTCCTAGCTCCACCCACAGTCACCAACCATTCCTCTTTCGTAAAATTCCTGTATGACTCCCCTAAGTTAAAAGGCACCTGAGCCAACACTGCACTAGACTTCACAATCCTGGTGATGAACTGTATGATCCATGGCCGGCAGGTATGGTGGGTCATTCTCACAATCTGCTAACCACTGCACACTGTTCTGCAGCTGACTGTCTTGTCACTTTCTCAACCCATGTCATGAATGGTTTTCTGTGAAACAATTTTTTTTTTTTTAGGGAAGCCTAAGACACCTGCTGCAGGACTGGTATCCTCCGTATTATATAAATGAGGGGCTTCGGAGGCCGCCTGCCCCATTTCCTTCACAAATTTTTAAAAGACAGAGTTTTCAAGATATGTATGGGTTTTGCCTTGTCGGACACTTTCATCCAGGAGAACGGAGTGCCCCAAGGCTTCGTCCTGAGTGTCATCATATTTGCTATAACCATTAACTCTATTACACAGTGTCTCCAAACTAGGCATCTCCGGCTCCCTTTTCGTCAACAACATTGTGACCTATTGCTGTTCTCCATGGCCTTGTCTCCTTGAGCAGTGTCTCCAGTGATGTCTTTGATGGTCCTTAATCATAGGGCATCAACAATGGCTTATTCACTGACAAAACTGCTTATATGAATTTCTGGTGGCACAAGGAGTTTCTTCTGCTGTCTTTACATGTGTAGGGCCTGTTGTTCTCCTGTTCACTGAAAGTATGAAATTCCTGGGTCTCATGCTTGATAGGAAACTTTCTTGGTCCTCCCACCTGTCTTGCCTAGCTGCATGCCGCACCAGGTTCCTCAGTATTGTACGTGTCCTAAGCAGTACTTCTTGGGGAGTGGATCAGACCACCCTCCTCCATTTGTATCGATCCATTGTCTCCTTGAAACTAGGCTATGAGTCATTTACTTAATCTACCTTACACCACCTTAACGCAATCCACCATTTTGAGAATACGTTTGGCTACAGGCGTCTTTTACATTAGCCCGGTGGAGAGCCTCTTTGCAGAAGCTACTGAACTATCACAGTCTTGCCGGTGTGGTGCTTTCCTGAGTGGGTATGCATGCTGTTTGTCTGCCATGCTGTGCCACCCATCTTATGCCCTCTTTTGATGACTCCTTTGACGACCAGTATGCGTGTGCCCTTCTTCTCTGTTACCTCCCAGAGTTCGCTTTCAGTTACTGCTCTTGCAGCTTAACTTCATGCTACCTGCCACATTCCTGATGGGTGTGAACCCTTCAGCACCTTGACTTTGTGCAGTGGCCCATGTTCATCTTGGACTTCGTTCACTTCTCAAGGACACTACTCCATATTTCATCTTTCGTTGTAAGTTTCTCAACTATCGCACACAACTTAGCGATGGCACTTTCATGTATCCTGATGACTTTAAGACTGACTATGGTGTTGGGTGTGGCCTTGTTCTTTGACAATGATCATTTTCAGTATTGGCTTCCAGAACACTACTCGTTTCTCGCAGCAGAATGCTTTGCCCCCTTATTAGGTCACCCAGTTCATCCATCAACATAGGCTTTTTAATTGTCACACATGCTCTGATTGTCTCAGGGCTCTTCAGAGCCTCTGTATGATGTACACAATTCATCCCTCAGTGCTACAGATCCAAGAAAGCTTCCACTTGCTTCTTGTTGAGGGAACCACTATGATGATCATCTTGGTTCCCAGTCATGTTGGTCTGACGGGAAATAAGGCTGCTGATGCTGCTGCCGCTGCCAAGGCTGCAGTCCTCCTGCCTTGGCCTGGTAACTCTTCCATTCCTTTGGATGATCTCCATGTTGTCATCTGTCGGCTGATGGTTTTACTTTGGCATCACGACTGGGCTTCTCTTTACGGGAACAATCTCCAGGGAATTAAACTTATCCCAGTGACTTTGTCCGACCTACTCTCGCCCCCCCCCCCCCCCTCCCCCTTGTGAATTGGGTAGTGTCTTTTTAGCCATCACCATTTGTTAAGTGGTGATCACTCACCACTTTGTGCTCATTGTCATCAATCATTGACGTTCTCCTTTTCCTGGTTGAATGCCCTTTTCTTAGCCGCTTATGTTACAGTGTATATTTACCATCTGAATTATCAGATATTTTAGCAAACGATGTGTGGGCTGTTGACCAAGTTTTACTTTCTGTCCGTCGTACCAATATGGCAAAGGATATTAAATCTGTGATTCAGGATCTCTGCTGTCTATACTGTGTATTTTGTGGACCTTTCTCTGAGGGGAAGTCCTTGTTTTTAGCTCTGTTTCCTTCTGTCAGTTGGGCTTAACATGTAATCACTTTTAACTTCTTTTACTTGTGATTGTTCTGTGATAATGACATGGGCATTTATAACCTCAGTTGTTTCTGCACCCTAAAAAATAAAAAAGTAAAATAAAAACATTCAGCCGCATTGTGTGCGATGTGCAGACAGTGGCCAACTGCCCTCCTCATGCAGGCCTCATGCAATGCACTGCACCGTCTGCCTATCTCGTCCGCTGCTCTACATCACAGTTCCGCAGCCAATGGCTTCCCTCCTCAACTACCTACCTCCCCGCCATCTGCTAATCAGCCCATACCCTATCCCGTTCCACTGCAGCAAGTTGCTGCAGGCAGATTCCCCAAACTTTCCCAGCTGCAGAAATAGAACCCAAATCGTGGTTTACGTTGGTGGACAACATCTTGGACATTCGTGTAATAATCAGAGACAACACTTGTTTTGTCTGTCTTTATCAGCCATCTCCTCGATCATACAAACCGTAGTAGTGAGTTACTTCTGAACCCACCTGCTCGACGTAAATATATCACTGCGAAGTCTCTCATCATTGAGCATCTATCCCACTGTCCGTCAGAGGCGAAACATGCCTGGGATTACCTTTCCAGCATAGCAAGGTTGGTCGTCATGCTCAAAGACAATTCAAAATACTGAAAGGGCATTTCTGTCAAGTACACCTGGATCTTGTGGGTCTTCTCTCCCCTCCAGAAGGTTTTAGGTACATACTATCAGTCATCAATCATGCCAGCTTATGGGTGGAGGCTGTTCCCCACCCAGATATATCTGCTAATTCAGCCACATGAGTCTTTGTCACTTGCTGGCTCCACTGCTTTGTTGCCCCTCTTTTATAACCACTGGTCAATGGAGACAATCAAAGTCAATCCTCTTTGCCAGATTATGGGCCCTGTGCAATGTTAACAAATTCTACACCACTGCTTGCCACACCCAGAGAAATGGACTGGTCAAGCATTGGCGTTGCACACATAAAACGGCCCTCATGTGTCACTCTGGCTCCAGGTCAGAGTCCCTTCTGTGGGTGTTACTGTATCTGTACAGCCTTTAAAGATGAAGAAACTCGTCCCTAACCGAGATGTGTATGGCTAGCCTGTGATACCCCCTACCGAGTTTGTTGAAGACTTTGTCCTCGCCTCCCCTGCTGACCTCCCTGCCTTAGTCCAGTGTGTCCACGCTTGCACATTGCTGACATCTGCACTCTGCCTTCACATGCTCACACCGTACTATGAAGGTTATTACACAAAGACCTACAAAACTGCAAGTTCATTATGCTCTGAGATGATACAGTCCGGGCAGTAGTGCAACCTCCTTACATCAGCTACCAAAGGGTGCTTCAGTGCACGAATAACACTTTAGACATTTACCTCAATGGCAAATAACAGACTGTTGCTGAACCGAGTTAAACCCACTTGGACACTTGATGAGGACTGTGTCGATATCTGATTCTGAGATGTCATCCACGGACATGTCTTCCTCTGTATGCCCTGACCAGTTGTCTTCCGAGTTCACCTCTCCCTGTGTATCTGCCAAAGCCAGTGCTCTGGGTGATGACTCCCTGCTGGATGACATGCCCCTCTTCCTGTGTGACCTCTATTCCGTCATCGCCTTCTCCCACAGTTGTCATCTTCATGGTTGCCATATCTGCATTTTTTTATCATGGATCTCTCTCTCTCTCTCTCTCTCTCTCTCTCTCTCTCTCTCTCTCTCTCTCTCGTAAACTCCAAGACAGCACTCTCTCTGTATTCCGTGCTCCCCCATGTATGCTACACAATTAAGCTACAGCCCGCTTCACTCTTCACCACTCCTCCCAGCTTCTGCATGATGCTGACAAGAACAACACTATGGCTTCTGTCGACAACAACAGTCACCTCTTGATCACTGTCCTGATCATCGCGCACCCTACCTCTACAGCATGGGACCCAACGATTCCTCCTCTCTCGAACGGGCTGACCTCTGCGTTCACCTCACTGGCTAAGGACACGGTCTCCAGAATCCATGGCTTCACACTGCTTCTGGCCTTGAGAAACAATCCAGTCATGTCTCTGTCACTGGCTTGCCACGACATCACTGGTCACTCAATCTTGCACACCACCTTGCCTGAAGCTGACCGGCAGCCAATCTACCCCAGTGACTGCCTTCATTTTTTTCCCCGTGCTCCACATTGCTCTGTGGCACCTACCGATAGCAGTTTGACTATTGAGAGTCTGCCTCAACTGCTGTGAAGCTCAGTGATCTTATCTTTGACTCAGTCTGTTTTCTATAACCCATTGTGATAGATAATGAATTACAATGATATTGAATCAGTGTGTTATAATACACTCCTGGAAATTGAAATAAGAACACCGTGAATTCATTGTCCCAGGAAGGGGAAACTTTATTGACACATTCCTGGGGTCAGATACATCACATGATCACACTGACAGAACCACAGGCACATAGACACAGGCAACAGAGCATGCACAATCTCGGCACTAGTACAGTGTATATCCACCTTTCGCAGCAATGCAGGCTGCTATTCTCCCATGGAGACGATCGTAGAGATGCTGGATGTAGTCCTGTGGAACGGCTTGCCATGCCATTTCCACCTGGCGCCTCAGTTGGACCAGCGTTCGTGCTGGACGTGCAGACCGCGTGAGACGATGCTTCATCCAGTCCCAAACATGCTCAATGGGGGACAGATCCGGAGATCTTGCTGGCCAGGGTAGTTGACTTACACCTTCTAGAGCACGTTGGGTGGCACGGGATACATGCGGACGTGCATTGTCCTGTTGGAACAGCAAGTTCCCTTGCCGGTCTAGGAATGGTAGAACGATGGGTTCGATGACGGTTTGGATGTACCGTGCACTATTCAGTGTCCCCTCGACGATCACCAGGGGTGTACGGCCAGTGTAGGAGATCGCTCCCCACACCATGATGCCGGGTGTTGGCCCTGTGTGCCTCGGTCGTATGCAGTCCTGATTGTGGCGCTCACCTGCACGGCGCCAAACACGCATACGACCATCATTGGCACCAAGGCAGAAGCGACTCTCATCGCTGAAGACGACACGTCTCCATTCGTCCCTCCATTCACGCCTGTCGCGACACAACTGGAGGCGGGCTGCACGATGTTGGGGCATGAGCGGAAGACGGCCTAACGGTGTGCGGGACCGTAGCCCAGCTTCATGGAGACGGTTGCGAATGGTCCTCGCCGATACCCCAGGAGCAACAGTGTCCCTAATTTGCTGGGAAGTGGCGGTGCGGTCCCCTACGGCACTGCGTAGGATCCTACGGTCTTGGCGTGCATCCGTGCGTCGCTGCGGTCCGGTCCCAGGTCGACGGGCACGTGCACCTTCCGCCGACCACTGGCGACAACATCGATGTACTGTGGAGACCTCACGCCCCACGTGTTGAGCAATTCGGCGGTACGTCCACCCGGCCTCCCGCATGCCCACTATACGCCCTCGCTCAAAGTCCGTCAACTGCACATACGGTTCACGTCCACGCTGTCGCGGCATGCTACCAGTGTTAAAGACTGCGATGGAGCTCCATATGCCACGGCAAACTGGCTGACACTGACGGCGGCGGTGCACAAATGCTGCGCAGCTAGCGCCATTCGACGGCCAACACCGCGGTTCCTGGTGTGTCCGCTGTGCCGTGCGTGTGATCATTGCTTGTACAGCCCTCTCGCAGTGTCCGGAGCAAGTATGGTGGGTCTGACACACCGGTGTCAATGTGTTCTTTTTTCCATTTCCAGGAGTGTAAATACATTTCGTTACATAAAGTGGCCACAGGTCACTGTATTCACCAAGTACAGTGCATCGTTCCCACTGTTAGAACTTCTAGTTAACAAGTATATTTAGGAACGACACAACAACACATATATGTCACAGAGTAAGTTGACATGTGTACACGTTAGCGTTCAGATAAGCACTGAGTCTCAGTCTAGCGGCCGCTGCTCGGCTGGCCGCTTAGGTGGCGCCGCTGCTGCATGGCTGGCAGGCAGACAGCGCCGCACGTAGAGGACGTGCGTAATTGCGCGGCGGCACTTTAAATGATCGGCGAGTCACAACACTTTCCCCCCCCTTTGAAATTGTTGCACTGGTCTTGATGGATGTGTCCTGGAGATGGCTGACGTCCATAGGCGTTGTGTGACTCGACGTAAAGTCTCGAGGAGGAGGCTTCCCGTACGGACGGAAGTGTCCCCGATGATAACGGGTCGAGATGACAGGAGACGTAGGGGTCGAATCTGCTGGGGCCCCACGCACCAATCTGCCCGTTGCAGCAAGTCCAGTTGATATGACAGGAGACATGGGCGATGCGTCAGCGTCTGTTGGAGGAGGAGGCGAGTAGATGTACTCTGACACTGGTTGGTCCTCCGGTTCCCGCATGGGCACGTCGTCTGGTGGCATCCGTTCTGGTGCTGGCATCGCGATGACGGGTAGAGGGCGGCGTTGTGAGTATGGAGATGTGCCAAGATCCCGAGCATCAGGGAGAGTCAAGGGTGGTGTGGCGGCATTCGGAACAGGTGTTGCTGGCACCCGAGGCCGAAGCTGGTCCGAATGACGCACTGCAACACCTGTGTCCGTCTGGATTTCATACAGGCGTCTGCCACGGTGTCTTAAGATGCGGCCCGGGCTCCATTTTGGCCGCCTGCCATATCCCCGTACCCAGACGAGGTCATCGGCAGTGAACCGGCCAAGTGACGGCACCCGCGGCCGGGAGGTGGGAGGCCGCAGAAGATGAAGTAGAGTGCGGGGCTGTCGGCCATGTAAGAGCTCAGCCGGGCTGTGATCGCCCATGGGGGTGAAACGGTAAGACGCCAGGAACTGGAGAAGCGCCTCATCAGCAGCAGAAGAAGTCAGAAGTTTCCGCATTTGAGCCTTAAACGTGCGGACCAGTCGTTCAGCCTCACCGTTGGATTGTGGATGGAACGGCGGGGCCGTGACATGCGTAACACCGTGACGAGCACAAAAATCCGCAAAGTCAGAAGAGGCAAATTGCGGACCATTATCAGTAACAAGAGTAGAGGGGAGGCCTTCCAAAGAAAAAATGCGGGCGAGAGCACTGGTGGTTGCCGCGGTGGTGGGGGACGTGCAACGGACAATGAAAGGAAAGTTAGAGTAGGCGTCAATTACGAGGAGCCAATAAGTACCTAAAAAGGGTCTCGCAAAATCAGCATGAATGCGCTCCCAGGGCTTCTCAGGCGAAGGCCACGGTGACAAAGATGACTTCGGGGCAGCGGCCTGTGACGCACAAGGGCCGCAGGCAGCGACCATGTGTACGATTTCCGAGTCGATGCCAGGCCAGTACACATGACGGCGCGCCAGAGATTTGGTGCGCGACACACCCCAGTGCCCCTGGTGAAGGAGGCGCAAGACCGAAGCACGCAAAGATGCGGGGACCACAACACGCGGTGAAACATTGTCAGTGGAGAGGAGGATAACACCATCCCTAGCCGTGAGGCGGTAGCGCAAAGGGTAGTAGTTTCGGAACGGATCAGAAGTCTTAGTGGACGGGCGATCAGGCCAACCCGTCTGAATACAGCGTAAAACCCGGGAGAGGGTAGGGGCAGAACCCGTAGCAGCCGCCAGCCTGTCCCCAGTGATGGGGAACCCGTCCACAACCCACTGCTCGGCAACATCCAGGTGGAAACACAAAAGTTCGTCCCTATCGAATGCCTGATCAGGGCCCATGGGGAGGCGAGACAAAGCATCAGCATTCGCATGTTGAGCCGTTGGCCGGAAATGAATCTCATAGTTGAAACGGGACAAGTAAAGAGCCCAACGCTGGAGGCGGTGTGCAGCCTTGTCGGGAAGTGACGTTGATGGGTGAAACAAGGAAACAAGTGGTTTGTGATCCGTAACAAGATGAAATTTTGTGCCATAGAGAAAAACACCAAACTTATGAAGAGCATAAATGATGGCCAAAGCTTCTTTCTCAATCTGAGAATACTTTTGTTGGGCATCCGTGAGCGTTTTGGAGGCATAAGCAATGGGTTGTTCCGAACCGTCAGAAAAACGGTGCGCAAGGACTGCCCCAACCCCGTATTGAGAGGCGTCTGTACAAAGGACAAGATGTTGGCCAGGTCGATAAGTAGCTAGGCACGGGGCCTGTATCAGCATAGTCTTCAATTTCTGGAAAGCCGCGTCACATGACGCGGACCAGTGAAAAGGCACGTTTTTATGCAACAGGCGATGCAACGGCTGAGCCACCGACGCTGCAGACGGTAAAAACTTGTGATAGTAGGCGATTTTCCCCAAGAAGGCCTGCAGTTCCTTAACAGACGTAGGGCGAGGAAGGGCATCGATCGCAGCGACAGTTTGTTGAAGCGGACGAATACCATCCCGAGAGAGTTGAAACCCCAAGTACGTGATAGATGCCTGAAAAAATTGTGATTTCTGAAGATTACACTTAAGACCTGCAGTCTGTAAGACATTAAAAAGTGTGTGGAGATTTCGAAGATGTTCGTCAGTGGTGGAGCCCGTGACAACAATGTCGTCCATGTAATTGATACACCCAGGAACAGGGAGCAATAATTGTTCCAAGAATCGCTGAAAGAGAGCAGGGGCGCTAGCAACCCCGAATGGCAAGCGTTGGTATTGATAGAGGCCGAAAGGCGTGTTAAGAACCAGAAACTGCCGGGAAGCAGCGTCGAGAGGAAGTTGATGATAAGCTTCTGACAGGTCAATTTTAGAAAAATACTGCCCTCCAGCGAGTTTAGTGAACAGTTCTTCAGGACGGGGCATAGGGTAAGTGTCGATGAGGCATTGAGCATTTACCGTGGCTTTGAAATCGCCACAGAGACGAATAGCACCATTGGGCTTGGCAACTACAACGACAGGAGAGGACCACTCACTGGAAGTGACAGGAAGCAAGACCCCTGAAGTAGTGAGACGATCCAACTCCTGTTTGACCCGATCACGAAGGGCCACAGGAATGGGCCGAGCCCGAAAAAACTTAGGCCGAGCAGTGGGTTTGAGCGTGATATGAGCTTCAAAGTCGTGTGCACGGCCTAACCCAGGAGAAAAATGGACGAAAAGGTCATCGACAAAGAATCCAGTTGAGCATAGGGAATAGCGTCAGAGACAATATTGACAGAGTCATCTATGGAGAACCCAAAAACGCGGAAGGCATCGAAACCAAAAAGATTTTCTGCGTTGCCCTGGTCGACCACAAATATGGGAACAGTGCGAACGACGGATTTGTAAGATACCTCCGCATTAAACTGTCCCAAGAGAGAAATCTTCTGTTTATTGTACGTCCGTAATTGCCGAGTGACAGGGGACAGGAGTGGAGAACCCAGCTGAAGATACGTCTGAGAATTAATTATAGTGGCGGCAGAACCGGTATCCACTTGCATGCGAACATCTCGACCAAGGATTTGGACAGTGAGGAATAACTTCCCTGAAAGGGAAGAAGTGCAATTGACAGACAACACAGAATCAGAATCAGTGTCATGTTCCTGAACATCATGTATGCGGTCGGATTTGCAAACGGAAGACACATGACCTTTCTTTTTGCAGTTGTGACACACAGCCCAACGTTGTGGACAATCCTCGCGTGAATGTTTCGTAAAACACCTTGGACATGAAGGAAGTTGCCGGGGATTTTGCTGCAGTGTCTTAGGGGTTTGTTTACGGCTTGGCCGAGGCTGCGCGTGGGAGCGCACTGCGGCCACGTCGGCCGGCGGGGACGCGCCGTGCGCGTCGTCAACAGCGCACAGAGGTTGTATTTCCCTGACGTCACCCCACGCTTCTATTTGTGCCCCAGCGGCGCGAGAAATTTCAAAAGACTGCGCAATGGAGAGAACTTCATCTAAAGTCGGATTCGCCAACTGAAGGGCACGTTGCCGAACTTCTTTGTCGGGCGCCGACCGGATAATAGCATCCCGTACCATGGAATCGGCATAGGATTCTTTGTGAACATCAGTAACAAAGTGACACTTTCGACTGAGGCCGTGAAGTTCAGCAGCCCAAGCGCGATAAGATTGATTGGGTTGTTTGTGACAACGATAAAAGGCAACACGAGAGGCTACCACATGCGTTTGCTTTTGAAAATAGACCGACAGAAGGGAACACATTTCAGCAAAGGACAAAGACGCAGGATCCTTCAAAGGGGCCAATTGCGACAACAACCGATACATTTGAGGCGAAATCCAGGAAAGGAACAGAGACTTACATGCTTGTTCGTCCGAGACATAAAATGCCAAGAAGTGCTGTCGAAGACGTTTTTCATAATCCGACCAGTCTTCTGCCGTCTCGTCGTAAGGAGGAAAAGGCGGTACAGCCAACGACGAGAAACGGCCCGCATTTGACGCCGCGACGAAATCGCGAATCGCCGCCGTTAGAAGCGTTTGCTGTTCAAGGAGATTTTGCAAGAGTTGCTCGACAGTAGCCATGGAACCCTGTGAGTCAACGGTGAAAAGGAAAAATCCCATCCTCGTCGCCAATTGTTAGAACTTCTAGTTAACAAGTATATTTAGGAACGACACAACAACACATATATGTCACAGAGTAAGTTGACATGTGTACACGTTAGCGTTCAGATAAGCACTGAGTCTCAGTCTAGCGGCCGCTGCTCGGCTGGCCGCTTAGGTGGCGCCGCTGCTGCATGGCTGGCAGGCAGACAGCGCCGCACGTAGAGGACGTGCGTAATTGCGCTGCGGCACTTTAAATGATCGGCGAGTCACAACACCCACAAATTGTTAACTACAAAGTCAACTTTTCATATATCATTATTGTTGTTGTTGTTGTTGTTTATGTTGTTGTTGTTGTTGTTGTTGTTGTTTTCCCACTGGTGGAACACTAAGTGCATAGCTGCATGCTTTTAATATCTTGCCTTTCTTTTAAACCTGAAGTTTGTCTGAAAGGTAAGGTTCTGCTCTTCTAATATAAAGTGCAATCTTATTGTCGTGCATCCTCATCTATTGAAGTGCTGACTTTGACTGTATTACTTCAAATAATTTTGTAACTTTGATAATTTTGTCATGGCAGTAAAATTTAACTTTCGTAGATTCAGAAAACTAAGACATAAATGTAGTTGCAGTTAAAATTTTTATAATCTCAGTGTAAGTTTCACTCAGAATCACTTATGAACAAACAAGACTGGTAGGCTTGCAAGCAATTCCTCATCAGATTTCCTGCGGTCTTATACACATATGGGATTATGTACCAAATTAAGTAGAAAAAAATTGAGAGGAGTGAAATTCAGTGATTGAGCTAGGTACAGAGAGGAACTACCTACTTCCTGTATGCATCTACAAAATGTGTTTTTCAGCCGAAAGTAAACTTCAGCATTGAATGATGCAGATGCTGTAGGATGACGCCAACCTAAGATACAGCTACCAAAAATTTGGGCAGTACACCGGATGGAACTCCAGTTATTGTTGTCATTCAATTTTGCCTGGGCTGTATCAGTATTTGTGTGTTAAATCAATAGGCTATCCCTCTGAGGCTAGTCTGTTTTGTCAATAATAGTCATTAGCCTTGAACAAAAATGATGATATTTGTGTAAATGAATTTGTTTATACCTTCTTAACTTTTTCATTTTTCTGTTTCAGATACAATAAGCTTTCAAGAGAAATAAGAGAACTTGCTCGGAAGGTAAAAGAATTGGATCCGAAGGATCCATTTCGTGTGGAAACAAGTGCCCAGCTACTTGAAAAATTGTTAGTATTTGCCAAACACTGTCATATTTTATAGGCATATTTATTGCCGTTGGAGTGAAGACTACTGTGTAGGGCTCCCCAAAGATTGTTTGAGTATGTGTCTGTATATGTGTGGATGGATATGCGTGTGTGTGCGAGTGTATACCTGTCCTTTTTTCCCCCTAAGGTAAGTCTTTCCGCTCCCGGGATTGGAATGACTCCTTACCCTCTCCCTTAAAACCCACATCCTTTCGTCTTTCCCTCTCCTTCCCCTCTTTCCTGATGAGGCAACAGTTTGTTGCGAAAGCTTGAATTTTGTGTGTGTGTGTGTGTGTGTGTGTGTTTGTTTGTGTGTCTATCGACCTGCCAGCGCTTTCGTTCGGTAAGTCACATCATCTTTGTTTTTAGATATGAAGTAAATATTTTATTAGTTTACTGGGAATTTATTTTTCAGCTATTACAATTTTTTGCATCAAGGATACCAGAAGCATCTATTCTGGATGACATTGTAGGTGAGCTATGGGGTCTTCATCGCTGGTTATACAACTCGGCCACAAATTCTACTTGGTCCTCCTCTTATTGTCAGTCACCTTTGAGGATAACTTCCAAGTCTTTATCTGTAATGGAGAATGTCCATTCCTCTGACACAGGGAGATGACTTGTAATGGATCATTGATTTGAATTAACTTTTGCACACATGTTTGTTCGTGGAGGGAAGGGAGAGTACACAGACATCTAAAGATAATCAACACAATAAGCCGTGCTACACAACACTCTCACACATTTGCTGTTTTTAAACACACAGTTAACGATGATTTGCAATTACAAGGGAGGATTGGAAAGTAAAACAACAATTTTTTTCTCCTCTGGTACTGCAGCGGGAATGTTGAAATTTCACGATGACATATAGTTTGAAGTTTGTGCTACAGTGGGTATTTTGTTGTCATGTGCGGCTCTAGTAAGAGAAGCCTGAACTACAAAACAAACATGGCCCACATGTTACTGTCGTCAACTTGGAAGAACAGCACAGGATAGTTCAGTATTCGTGAGCCAAAGGGCATAAACCAAGTGAAATTTACAGGGAAATGCGTGGAACCCCCTGAGGGTCCGGGGATAAGAATAGGCCTGAGGTATTCCTGCCTGTTGCAAGAGGCGACTAAAAGGAGTTTCACATGTTTTGGACTTTGTGATGATCCCCTGCAAGGTTTAACCTTCATTCTTCAAAATTTTCCCGAAGAGCGAGCCAATTGGGGAAGGGCGCCTTACAGGTGCACCGTGTCCATCGTGCATTGAGATCTTTGTCCATCGTGCATTGAGATCTTTGTCCATCGTGCATTGAGATCTTTGTCCATCGTGCATTGAGATCTTTAGCCTACTTCCTCATTGTAACATTTTGAGATTGTGGATGCCCATCACATCCCAATACTCCATGTGCCCTGCCTCCTATCTGTGTCAACTGCGGAGAGCACCATTCGCCTTGCTTGCCAGACTGCAGGATTTTCCAGAAAGAAAGGAAAATGATGGAGTAAAAGACCCTGGACTGACACCTATACTGAGGCTAAGAGAAAATTTGAACGCCTGCATCCTGTACGTATGAAATCGTATTATACCGCTGCTACAACAGTTCTGGCACCATCAGCTCTGCCAACCCAGGTCACCTCTCAGAGTTGGAGGACTACACCTGCCCCCTTAATGGTGGTGGTAGTGGTGGTGGGGGGAGGGGGGGGCACTTCCCTCCCTGTTGTTCCTACACCATCTACTTCGGGAGCAACACTCGCCCCCCTCCCCCCCCCCCCCCCCCCCTCCTGAACCATTGGGGATGTCCATCTTCACTTATAAGCTGGAGAAGCATAAGTCTTCTTCAGCTTCTGTCGCTAGGAAGGGGTCCCTCGGGTCACTCCCTTCTCAGGTTTCTACTAGTGGGAAAGATGACACCCACCAGTGGCTGAAGAGCTCAAAAGCAGCTGGTCGTAGGGCTTCACGCTCAACCTCAGTCCTAGAGACTGAGCCAGTGAAGTCCTCCCAGCCAAGGAAACCGAAGGAGCAGTGAGAGAAATCCAAAAAGAAGACCCTTAAGACTAAGGAAATTGTGGTGGCACCCACACCACCGCTACCTACAAGCTCTGCGTCTGAGGATGGGGTGGAGATTCTGGCTTCCGCTGAGGACCTAGATCTCGTCAGACCCTCAGACACAGTAGATGTAGACTGGTCAGGCAATAATTTGGTGGCAGCAGCTGACCTTGAGGCTTAAACTGCCTCATTGAATGTTCCATGCCTTCCCAGTCTCACGATGATGTCATCCTCCAGTGGAATTGCGGCAGTTTTTTCCACCACCTGGCTGAGCTACGGTAACTGTTAAGCTTTGCACCTGCTTGCTGCATTGCCCTCCAGGAAACCTGGTTCCCAGCAATGCGGACCCCTGCCCTCCGTGGCTATAAGGGATATTAAAGGAACCGTAGCAACTATAATCGAGTGTCAGGTGGAGTTTGTGTTTATGTCCTAAACTCAGTATGTAGCGACACTGTGCCCCTTCAAACCCCTCTTGAAGCTGTGGCTGTCAGAATAAGGACGACACAGGAAATAACTGTCTGCAATGTATATCTTCCTCCAGATGGTGCAGTACCCCTGAATGTATTAGCTTCACTGATTGATCAACTCCCTAAACCTTTCCTACTTTTGGGAGATTTTAATGCCCATTACCCCTTGTGGGTTGGCACCATGCTCACTGGCTGAGGCAGAGATGTCTAAACTTTACTGTCTCAATTTGACCTCTGCCTCTTAAATACTGGGGCCGCCACTCATTTCAGTGTGGCTCATGGTAGTTACTCGGCCATTGATTTATCAATTTGCAGCCCAGGACTTCTCCCATCTATCCACTGGAGAGCACATGACGACCTGTGTGGTAGTGACCACTTCCCCATCTTCCTGTCACTGCCACGGCGTCAGGCCCACGGACACCTGCCCAGATGGGCTTTGAACAAGGCGGACTGGGAAACTTTCACCTCTGCTGTCATGGTTGAACCTCCTCCACACAGTAACATCGATGTGATGGTTGAGCAGGTGACTACAACAATTGTTTCTGTGGCAGAAAACGTGATCCCTCACACTTTAGGGTGCCCCCAGTGTAAGGTAGTCTGTTGGTGGTCGCTGCAAGTCGCTCAAGCAATTACGGAGCGTCGGCGATCTCTACAGCGGCATAAGCTGCACCCTTCCCTGGAGCACCTCATAACCTTTAAACGGCTTCGTGCCCGCGTTTGCCACCTTATCAAACGATGGAAGCAGGAGTGTTAGGAGAGATACACCTCGACCATTGGGTACCATACATCACCTTCCCAAATCTGGGCAAAGATCAGACATCTTTTTGGGTACCAGACCCCAACAGGTGTTCCCAGTGTTACCATAAATGGCATGATATCTACTGATGTAAATGCGATTGCCGAGCACTTTGCTTGAGCCTCTGTGTCTGAGAATTACTCCCCAGCCTTTTGCACTCTCAAACAGGGCAGGAAAGGAAAGCCCTCTCATTCACTACATGCCACACTGAGTCCTATAACCCCCCTTTTACAGAGTGGGAGCTCCTCAGTGCCCTTGCACATTGCCCCGACACAGCTTCTGGGCCTGATCGGATCCACAGCCAGATGATTAAACATCTCTCATCTGACTACAGGTGACATATCCTCATCATCTTCAACCGGATCTGGTGTGATGGCAGATTTCCATCGCAATGGCGGGAGAGCACCATCATTCCAGTGCTCAAGCCCAGTAAAAACCCACTTGATGTGGGTAGCTATCGGCCCATCAGCCTCACCAACGTTCTTTGTAAGCTGCTGGAACTTATGGTGTGTCGGCAGTTGGGTTGGGTCCTGGAGTCACATGGCCTACTGACTCCATGTCAGGGCAGCTTCCACCAGGGTCGCTCTACCACTGATAATCTTGTGTCCCTCGAGTCTGCCATCCGAACAGCCTTTTCCAGATGCCAACACCTGGTTGCCATCTATTTAGACTTACGTAAAGCATACGACATGACCTGGCAACATCATATCCTTGCTGCCACATTGTATGAGTGGGGTCCCCGGGGCTCGCTCCCGATTTTTATCCAAAACTTCCTGTCGCTCCATACTTTCCATGTCCAAGATGGTGCCTCCCATATTTCCATCCATACCCAGGAGAATAGGGTCCCACAGGGCTCTGTATTGAGTGTGTCTCTATTTTTAGTGGCCATTAACAGTCTAGCAGCAGCTGGCGGGCCCTCCATCTCACCTTCTCTGTATGCAGATGACTTATTCATTTCGTACGGCTGCTCCAGTACTGGTGTTGCAGAGTGTCGCCTGCAGGGAGCCATCCATAAGGCACAGCCATGGGCTGTAGCCCATGGCTTCCAGTTTTTCGCCATGAAGATGTGTGTCATGCATTTCTGTCGGTGTCGTACCGTTCATCCGGAACCAGCACTTTACCTTAATGACGATCCACTCACTGTAGTGGAGACATATTGTTTCTTAGGTCTGGTTTTTCATGCCAGTTTAACTTGGCTCCCTCATCTTCGTCAGCTTAAATGGAAGTGTTGGCAGCACCTCAATTCCCTCCGCTGCCTGAGCAACACCAACTGGGGTGCAGATTAGGACGAGTCCGGTGTCAAGTGGAGGCTGGAGTCGCTCCATTGAAGATCAGACATGCACAACTGCTCACCAGTTACACTGCACACATTCATAGCTCTCCTGAACATCCTAATTACCATCTTCTTTTCCAAACCATGGTGGTTTACATCCCGCATAGGCGGCCCAGATCAGGGCTAACGATTGCGGTTCATGTGTGATCGCTTCTGTCTGAACTGGAGTCCTTGCCTACACCACCTCTTCTTCAGGTCCGTTCACATACACCTCTGTGGTGTAGCTGTAGGCCGAAGCTTCGCCTGGACCTTTCGCATGGCCCTAAGGACTCCGTTAACCCTGCAGATCTCCGCTGTCACTTCCTCTCGATTCTTGAAGTGTTCCGGGGCTCTGAAGTGGTTTACAACGACCTCTCGATGGCTGATGGTAATGTTGGCTACGCCTTTGTCCACAGAGGCTATATTGAACAGCATTCCTTGCCTGATGGCTGCAGTGTATTCACTGTAGAATTGGTGGTCATATCTCGTGCACTTCAGTATATCTGTTCATGCCCCGAGGAATTGTTTCTTCTGTGTACTGACTCCTTGAGCAGCCTACAAGCTATCGACCAGTGCTACCCTCGCCATCCTTTGGTGGCATCCATCCAGGAGTCCATCTATGCCCTGGACCAGTCTCATTGTTCAGTGGTGTTTGTGTGGATCCCAGGACACGTCGGCATCCCAGGCAATGAACTTGCCGACAGGCTGGCCAAACAGGCTACATGGATACCGCTTCTGGAGATGGCCATCTCTGAACCTGACCTGCGTTCTGACTTACACCGCAGGTTTTTTTTTGGCTTTGGGAGACGGATAGGCATAACAGTATGCACAACAAACTGCGTGTCATTAAGGAGACTACGAATGTGTGGAAGTCTTCCATGCGGGCCTCTCGCAGGGAATCAGTTGTCCTCTGCCAGCTCCACATTGGCCACGCTTGGTCAACGCCCGGTTACCTCCTGCGCCGTGAAGACCCACCTCAATGTCGGTGTGGCGTCCAGTTAACAGTGGCTCATATTCTGATGCACTGTCCCACTTTGACTGCCCAGCGACGAAATCTTGGGTTACCGGACTCGTTGCCATTCATTTTATCTGACAACACGTCATTGGCTGAATTAGTTTTACGTTTTATTCGTGAGGGTGGGTTTTATCATTTGATCTAATTTTTAGCGCATGTCCTTTGTCCCTCTGTGTCCTCCACCCTAGTGCTTTTAGGGTGGAGGTTTTAATGTGTTGCAGAGTGGCTGGCTTTTCCTTTTTATTCTCGTGGTCGGCCAGCCACTATAATCTGCTTTCTTGTTTTACTCTATTCTGTTTACAGCATCTCTCTGTTGTTTTCTTGTCCTCTTTTGTTCCTTTTAGTGTTCGTTGCCTTTCCTTTGTTCTTGTGGTTTTTCCTTTCTTTCAATTTTGTGTTTTATGTCTTGTTTGTTTTATTCTCACACTTGTAGCATTGTTTTATTAGGAACAAGGGACCGATTACCTCGTAGTTTGGTCCCTTCTCCCCTTTTTTAAACCAACCACCCAACATGCGTGGAATGTAAGGGGATGACTATATGGACCATAGCAATGTCTGCAGGTGGTGTACAGTCTTTCTAGATGGCCATACGAACCTCAGTGATCACCATGCTCCGGGCGGCCAGTAACAGCTGCAGCCCCACAGAATATGAGAGCCATTGAGGCAACAGTTTCGAACGACTGGCATGTGCAGCTGTGAATCTTACTGCAGCAGTTAAATATTTCTTATTGTGTAGTGTACGATACTGTTAATGGCACATTGAAATTTCGTAATGTTAATGCTTGCGGGGTCACTAAAAACCTGACAGACAACCGCTTGCCCCCATATTGCTGCTCATTTTCAAGAGGAAATTGCCAAATTTGGGTGCAAGGTGCTCCAGCATCCACCAGACAGTCCAGATCTTGCACTGTCGGATTTTAATCTGTTTTGTTGCATGAAGAAATTCATGGCTTGCCAGATCTCTGCAACAGATGAGTCAGTGAAATCAGCAGTCTGTAAATGGCTGTACTCCAATCAAACGGACTTCTACGAATGGGGCATTACCAATTAAACTTATTGCTGATAAAATTATTGTGCATTACTTCCCAGACTTCCATCATGTTTTGAAACTTTTCTTTTGGAAGTGTTTCTGTGAATATGTCTGTTAATTGATTTTTTTTATTCTGATACAGAAAACAAGAATGGAGAAATTATTATTTTCTCATGAAAGTTATGAAACCTAATGTTTGTGTATTTAGTCTTTTGTGATGTCCATTGTTTTTCATTGACTGACTGTAATGCACTGTGGTTGTCCACTAAAAGTTGAGATGATTACTCCATGTTTACAAAAACCTCCGGTAAGAACATACAAAGCCATGTGATTTCAGCAGCCACATGAGATACTGCAACATACTCTATCTTTTGTAGATCTGACAACACATTTTTGCTTGTGAGTAGCCAGGCAACAGGTTTGCTAGTCAATATACTGACATAGCTCTTTATTGAATGGCTAGTATTGATATCTCCAGTTGTTAAATTATTAAATTTGACTGACTTAGTTTCATTAATGAATGATTTATTCACAAGATATGAATTACACTGCCTGACAAAAAAAGAAAAGCATCCAAAGACTTTGTCGGATGTCAGTGTAACTTTGTTCACACCCACAATGTTAGCAGGTATGTAAATGATTTAGATTTGTGAATTGTAATTCTCTGTGACAGGTAGAATGGTCACCAGAGTGCATTAGTCTTGTTATCAAGTCTAGTAGGGTATATGGAGGATGTAAAAGGTGTCAGATGTTGAATGATCAGTGTGAATGACACGGAGGTTCCTTGTAGTCATGTGACATCATTGTTAGCAACTAAGAGAATTTGAAAGGGCCCTCTTTGTGGACTCTATTTGGCCGGCTGATCAAATCAGTCAATATCCAGATTTGTGGGTCATTCGGATGTGATGCTGGCCCAATGTTGGACTGCTTGGGAACACGAGGGTAGGCATACTCATTGTCAACGTTCTGGTCAACCATTTCTGATCACCACAAGGGACAATCACCATTATTGTGCACCACAAATATTGTAGTCGTTTCACATTTGCACGTGCATCTGAGATCACGTCTATGCGTCTCATCTGAGAACAAGTAATGGACTCCCTCTAACATTCTTTGTCGTCCTGCACCATTGGACTAGGCAATAACTGTCCCTTGCATAGGCTACCATTAAGAGTCAACACATATGGTTACTTGTGAAGTGGTACTGTGATTTGGAAGCATGGTATGCTGATTAATGGAATTGCAGTGTGTTCAACAATGAATTGCAGTACTGAATTACCCTGGACAACCATTATCAAACAGTGTGGTGGCGTCCTGGGTAAAGCTCCCATTCTTCCAATGTTTTGGAGAAGCACTACCACGTTACTCCTGGCATCATGGTTTGAGGAGCGCTTGGGCATGACTTTAGACCACAGCTGGTGGTAATTGAGGAAACTTAGATGGCACCCTGGTGTGTTGCCTCTCACGTGACAGTCTCGTAGTACCATTTTTCAACAGAACAGTGCTTGTCTACATATGGCAAGAATCTCAGTAACCTGTCTGTGTGATGTCCAGGTACTCCTGTGGCCATAAAGATCCCCTGTTCTGTATCTGATAGTGTGTGGGATCAGCTCGGTCATCAACTCATGTGATGTAATAGTTTATTCTACCTCTTCCTTGTTATCACATGAAAGATCTTCATGTGAAAATGTTGTTTAGGTAGTTAGCATCTAGAGAATCTCCAATGTGCATGTTTCGTGTTGATTTGTGTGCAGAGATGGTGTAAGGAGCATGGGCACAGGATATTGGGAAAGCACGATAGAGATTGAGTGTCTCTTGCATTGTCAACACTGGGAGAAAGGGGTGCTGCCTACAATGTCAACACACAGAAACGATTGAACTAAGCTGAAGAGAAGTGTCAATCTCTTCTGTGATGTTATAAGTTTCATTTCGAAAATATTGTTCTTATTGGTATGAGATCTGTTCACCCAATGTATGTAAATATTCCATAAAAGCTGCAAAAAATAACAGTAGCAGTTCCTTAAAAGCAATTAGGTCATTTCATAGCTTGTAGGTCGTAAAGCTCTCTTGTAACTCCTCTACAGATGGAAACGAAGTCACACAGCAAGAAATTGTGGCACTGCACAGCAGGTCCATAGCTACAAGAAACTACAGGAAAGTGGCTGTGAAAAGACAGACTTATAAAAGCACATAAAAACATCAAAGTGACAGATGATTAGTGAAGTTGTTGGTTCAGTTATAACACATAACTAGAGCCTTTTAACATTTCATTCCACCCCAGTTCCAGTATGCAGTATATCAAGGACCAGCTACTGGTTACACACTTTTACTTGGGCCCGGTGTGGAGGATGATGGAAACGAAAGCTTGTGAACAGCTCATAGCCTATTGGCTGCCAAGACAATTCCCACCTCCTTCCCCCAGAGCAGCCTACTTATAGCTTATAAAAGAAACAAACATGTGATGGATAAATGCATCACAGAAATGACATGGAAGTTCATGCATCTTTGCTTATTTTTATAAATAATATTAATGATCACTACACACAACAGTACATACGGAACACTGTGTTCACAATAGCTACTTACTTATGTTGCAGACAATATTCTTATGTAGCCTAATTAAAGCCATAGTGATGCAGATGGTTTGAAGTGCCCAGTGTCTCCACCAAACAGTGTCACGCCATAACCAGAGTCAAGTCCAAATCTGAAAGCAGCTTCGTCAGTGACGTACAGCACTTAGCACTGAAAGCACATTTAATAAGAAGAACATCATCAGCCAGAACAGAACTCAGCTCCTGGATGGAGAGTGTTGTTATTTGTACAAACAGCGAACATTGCAGAGTATGCAATCATTATGAACATACTAAATTTTGAGAACATTCCAGAAGTGATAAAGACTAAATGACAAATAACTGGTTATGGTTGGGTTTCAGCTGTCAACCCACAGACAGTCAGGCAGCGGTTTTAACAGCTGTGCTGCATTGCAAGCACCATAACTCGCGCCAGTATGGTTGTTGTTCATATGTGAATTAATTTTCAATTTTCACAAGTGGTGAAACCCTTGCAGCTTATCTATGCCTTATCGGAGGTTTAGAAATAATCATTGTGCTTTCATTTTATCGATATAACTTTCTCTTTTTGATCAGGTATATGATGGGGCTCATTCCAACAAAGTGGGATCTGGGACTCTGTGATAAAGTAACTGCCTCAAGTTTTTGTCGTCGTCGTTTGCCTGTTGTTATGGTGAAGAACAAAATGTCTCAGAATATACGCATGGCAACTCAGTTTGTGGAACAAGGCCATGTAAGAGTTGGACCAGAAGTAGTAAAAGACCCTGCATTCCTTGTGACAAGGTAAAGATTGAATGTTTTGGAATTATTTCATGTTGTTTAACTTGCACTTGTTCTGCCATTGTTAGCTATATCACACAAAAAGTGTGCCTTTTTTTTCTTGTAGCACAAGGAAATATGAGGTCTGCTCTTTATGTGACATCTGTTATCATTTATAAACATAAGCTATCTTAATGTCATAAATGTGCTCAGTATGAGAGGTCAGACTGTCACAGTGTTGAGTAAAATTTTTCTTTTCCGTAGCATCTTTTTTATGTATGAGTTATTTGTGATTCTGCTTCATGGTTGGCATTAGTTGACAGAAAATCCACAAAGAAGAGAACAAATTCTGGTAGTTTTATTTTGAACAATAGCTTCAGCTTACTGAAACAGCCCATTGGTGAGGAGTCTCTTGCAGTTACAGAAGCAGGTACAATGTAGTAGACTATTGATACTGTTCTGAGACGTAAAGCAGCTAGAATATTGATAAAAGGAAGATTTCTGCTAGGTAAAAACAATGAATGAGGTGTAGGTTTACATCTGGGACTTTTGGTAGTGAGCACAAAAACATCAGCATATTCAAGCCAAGAAGAGCTAGAGAAACTGCAAAAGGAAGGTGATTTTGTGAGAGACTGGTAGCCGTCTTTGTAGGGACTGCATGATGTCTGCTGTAACTGGAACACGATTTATAGTCATAAATGGACTATTAATGTTCACTTTGTCAACATCTTTATTTTGACAGAGAGGGAAGGCTAGTTAATGTGAGACAAATGGGGATGCTGATGACTGCTGACAAGACCCACATTTTGCTGATGCTGGTTAGGTTACACTATACATGGTGTGACATGGTGCGCAGCTGAATGAGGTTGGGAATGAGAGAAGATTTGTTGTGCACTTACATTAAAACCTTTTCTTAAAAAAAAAAACTTATTATAAATATAACCTTTTGCAAGCATTGATAGAGCAAATTGTGCTTGCACTCACACACGTGTGCGTGTGCACGCATGTGGACACACACACACACACACACACACACACACACACACACACACACAAACAAACAAACAAACAAATGCACAGAAGCACTACTGGAAAGCAGCTGGCTACACATTTCCTACCAGATGCTTTGGTTCCCGAGGTCACTGTAACTGGGAGATCAAGTGACAGTCCTCATGTGGAAAAACTCACTGGCATTCCAAAGTAAACAGATGAGAATGGGCTAGTGTGTTCTGTGAATGCTACATTTAGGATGAAGACAGTTGGGAGCTATGTCAGTTTGAGGAAGACTTTTTTGAAGGCAGAATTAGATCAGTAATTGGTAAGCATAGTTTAAAAAAACCTAGTTAGTTTGTCTCATCAAAATATTGGAGAATAATAGGTAAAATATATGATTTGCTGAAGGACCTTCTCTCTGACATCATTTGTGTACCTGAGCATCATTCATGTAAAGAAGAAATAATAATTCTTCTTGTTCATAGTTATCACACTAAACAAAAATGTGTAACGGGGAAATGTCTAAAACTTACAAGTGTTCCAGTACAGCTATGTACATATGATGACAGCAAACAAGCAAGGAGGGATTTGAATCATTTATTAAATTATTACAGAGGGTAAAGACATGGATATAATGAGATAGCAAGCAGACATTTGAAGATCTATATACCATACATCAGTGCTGTATAGCCACCAACCAGTGCAATGTATCTTTCAGATGCAGTCAGTTTGCAGACCAGTTAATGTATACTCACCACTTTATAAAATGAGGGAAACAGGTAATATAACGATCTCAGGCCAGTTACTTTACTGGAGTATTTTTAAATGATTTTGGGAAGGCTGTGTATAAAAGTGTAGATAAATTTGTTCTCAGAATCATAAACTTTGGACTCAGGAAAACAATATGAACAAAAAATTCAATTTATTGTTTTGTGTAAGAGGCACTGGCATGGCTAAATGATAAGTGGAGAATATTAGATATTAATAAAACCTTTAATTGTGTAGGGCCAAGCTACAGAGCTATAGAATTAGGGGGATCACTGATATATGGCAAACAGGAAGGAGGAAGTTGTGTTTGTTAATTAATAGCAGTTCAATTTGAATTGGCCATGAGTATAAATTATCTTTTTTTTAATATGTCAGATTGTAGATGGCACAACTCTAATTGTGAAAGATGTGTAATGTAATGTAAATGCTTTGACAAACAGGATAATAGTTGACATCAGATTGTATTTTGGAGGGAAAAATTTTCATATAACTTCAACTAACCACAGTGCTGACAGTTCCTGATTAAACTTTCATATTGCAAAATTTTATTATCACACAGTGATCAAATAATCAGTGACATAACATGTTGTAAATTTGTAGGACTGAAGATAGACAAAAAATTTTCTTGGAGGTATAACATTCAGGATGTTGTATAGAAACTAAGTGCTTCAGCCTTCACTGCAAGAATAATCTCCTCCTCCACTGTAAGATCAATCTTTGCTCAGTAAAAGGTAGACATAACTGTCTGTGTAATGTCAGTTCACGAATTTTTCGCAGGTCATTGCTCAAGTTCCAGAATCGTACCCTATCTCTGTACGTTACTTTCTCATGGAAATTGTTGTTAATAATGTGGATTCATTTGAAAGGAACTGCACGTCATGAATAGTAGATAGAAAATAAAACAATGGAAAATACAGAATGGAATAATGACAATATTATGAAAAGGGTAGTTGCTACTCACCATATGGCAGAGATGCTGAGTCGCAGATAGGCACAACAAAAAAGACTGTCAAACAAAGCTTTTGGCCAAACAGGCCTTCATCAGAATAGACAACATACACACTCATGCAAATGCAACTCACACATGACCACAGTCTCTGACTGCAAAGGCCAGATTGGCAGTCTTTCAGTTTTGCCTATCTGCGACTTAGTATCTCCAACCTGACCAGATATTGGATAGAGGGGAAATGAAGAAGAAGAAGAAGATGATGATGATGATGAGAAAATAATTATTTTTTTGTCAGTTCATCAGGCTCTGTGTTTCAAGAAGAATAGTAAGTATCTTAAAAGGAGAGGACGCCTACTCATCATTGCCGAATTCATCCAAATTTATGGTACATGTAGGGCGTGGTGAGACAAGAAAGTGCCCCAAGTGAAAACTCCAGGTGGCCAAGCGTTTAGGAAATAAAAGGAATTTTGATACAGATCTATCACCTCCATGTGACAATGTGATTAGGAAGCGTTGTTTGGCTCAGCAGTAAGAGATCGGGTTCGCATTGAAATGGTCGCAGGTTCGACTCTGTCCGGTGGCAAATATTTTTCTGCTTCTTGGCAATGCGTACACTACTGACATCATAATTAACCACATCATCATGTAGGTTATTTTATTAATTTATATAAGCACAAAAAGTATAGGCATAGGATGATATGTGGTACTGAAAACATTTAAAAAGGGATTGTAGTTAACGCGTACATGGGAACGTCGTGTATGTAAATCGATACTTCCATTCTTTTGCAATTGATCAATTACATGTACTGGGGTGATATTCATCAAAGAAACAGGGGAAGCAATCATTTGGACCGCATTGTGCGCATGTTATAAACACTGCCTTTTTGCAGTGACATGTTTTTTTAATGTCTACATAGAAAAACAGACTTAATTGACATTCTAAAAACAGCTTCTTTCATCGCACAGTCCAGCAGCAAACCACACGTAATGCAGCATGTCGCTGAATATGTGCAAGGATAGCTGGTGATGTATAATGGAATGTAATTTGATGCAAGCTTCTCAAGAAGTGATTTCTTCTCCTTTCTCAATGATGTAAGTGCAGTTTTGACATTTTTATTAGTTATTTTGTACCTGATGCTAAAAATATACGTCAAAGGATTGTATTAGTGGCGTACATTTGGGGGAAATTACTTTGATACTGCATGTTGGCAATCCATCTTCATGTTGAAATAGTTTGTCGTATATTTGTGGAATTGTTTGTCCTCCTCACAAGTCAGTCGACAGAAGACATTTATTCTCTTGCACATACTACTTAATCTCATCAGTTACAAATTTTTTGTACAAGTCTGTTGTCAGTTTACCGGATTTTGAAGAAGTGAAGATAACATTTTTGCTGTGCACACGTGTACTGATTTTTTAACCCTCGGTTCAAAAGAGCCAGTACTCTCCTGTAGGCACATGTTAACATGTGACAATAGTTTTCCTGAGAGGTTTGTAGCATATTGTGCTGTATAGGAGTGTGTTACTTTGTTCATATCTTTTCGTTTCACACACACCACTTTTGACCCTTGGTGTTCTAGGGCTGTCATATGTCAATTGATACTGGCAGCCTGGAAAGAGAAGATACAAATGTAAACCTATTGTACGTGACAGTGCAAAGAGTATGGCAATTGATGTAGATAAATGAAATGTCTGGCTTACCTGTCTGATTGGTGTTGATAACAAAGTCTTTGTCATAGTTGGGGATAAGAGCTTGAGTCTGCCGATGAAAATTCTCTGCCACAACAAGGGGTTTCCTCAATAGTAGCAGTCTCGCTTTCCAATACAAATTTTGTAATCTTTCTCTGTCAGATTTTATGCCTTTGTTTAAACCCCTTGACCCACGTTGCTGAAGCTTTGCTTCCAAACCCAGAAACCAGCAAGTTCCCATTGTTGTAAGTTTCTAGTAGTGACTTGATGGTTGCAGCTCCATGCTTCTACAAAGCGATCATACATCCAGGAATCAATTGCGTGATATTTGTCATTCTGAGTTCCACCCAGTTTAACACGTTCTTCCCATATTTTCAAATCCCACATATGCTTCAAGCAAGATGCACCTTTTGTTTGCAGACTCTTCAACTTCCACTTTGGATGTGTTTTTGCAAGATTAACCGCTTGTTTTAGAGACTAATGTCCCATGCTGATTTTGTGCACATAGAAATATAAAGTAACCTATATGGTGTGGTTAATTGTGATGTCAGTAGTGTATGCATTGCCAAGGAGCACAAAAATATTTGCCGTTAGGCGGAGTCGAACTTGCAACCCTTTTAATACGAAACCGTTCTCTTACCGCTGAGCCAAACACCGCTTCCTAAACACTGTGTCACAGGGACAATTGATAAGGTGCACATGGTGATAGAACTGTATAAAAATTCCTTTTATTTTTCTAAACGCTTGGTCGTCTGAAGGTCCCACTCTGGGCACTTTCAAGTCTCACCACACGCTACAGGTACCATGAATTTGGATGAATTTGGTGATGACGATAGGCGTCCTGTCCTTGTTACAGGGTGTCAGTATAGAGTGGCAGTATAGAATAATTCGATTAGAACATTCCATATAACAAGCACTCAATTTTTGTTGGTTACAGAAATATGTCTGTTAGAATTTAACTTAAACAAATACTCACAGAAGGTGTTTAGCAAAGGCAAATGATTAAGTTCAGAGTTGATTTTCATAAATTCCATCTTTGACTTCAGTGCACTTTTCAGTTCTCTTAACAACACCACATGTTGCTCTTTTGAGGTCATACTGACATTCTTTTGTGATTGCAGTACTATTTATAACCTGAGCCATCAGTTTGTCTCTTGTGTTTACTCTCTCTTTATATACTTCACCTTTCAACCATTGCTCATTGAAGGACTACATTTAACCAGCTGACTGATGTCTTCTACTTCATCTGCACTCTGTTTATTTGCACATTCACGTGGAATGTGATTGCTGGGTACTGCACCAGACTCGATCAGTTTAATGAAAACTTGAATAAACATTCTTAAATCTAGTACTCTGTGGTCACAAAATTATGTGCTGCTTTCTCTTCAAGCAGCAGCAGTGTTTCCATTACTAAACCCATATATCATATCAACATATTCACCATTTGTAAATATTTATGGCATTTTAAAATTATTCAATAGAGTTGGCCAACAAATCACAGTCACAGCTGGAAAACTCACTTATGTAAACTCAAGCACAGCTTCATAACTTGACTTTGAAAAAAATAAATCAAAAGTGACTAGAGGCGTGACATGGGAAATGAAATCTCATTTTTGTAACTAGTTAAATCTTAGTAAGCAATAAAATGAAATTAATTTTTATTTTTTATTTTTTATTAATATATACCACCATCTATAAAAATGTTTACTGTTTCTCCTGAAACATCATGTAGAAAGATTTGTACTACTCTGCAGGTTCCCATTTCAGTAAGTTTCCAGGAGAGTGTAAAATGTTGAATGATAAGCCCCAGATTATCAAAAACCAAGTTGACAAGTCTTGTGGCATACTCCTTTTGAATGTCCAGGAGAAACTTCTATTAGCTTACAGCATTTCATTTATTCATTTATCCTATTGCAAATATCTTATTTGGGTTTTTTAACTTTCTTTTGAGCACTCTTTGTCTTAAGTAGGAACCTGTTCTGTCAGTGAAGAACTTTCTCTCTTACGCTCCCACAAAACCTGAGAAAAAAAATAAAAGAAATTCCTGATCCGACTGCTATGGTCGCAAGTTCGAATCCTGCCTCAGGCATAGATGTGTGTGATGTCCTTAGGTTAGTTAGGTTTAAGTAGTTCTAAGTTCTATGGGACTGGTGACCTCAGATGTTAAGTGCCATAGTGCTCAGAGCCATTTGAACCATTTTGAAATTCCTAATCCAATTAATTATCTTTCTAATAACTTTATGGATTTGTATTTGGAACAATTGAGAGTTGATCCCCAATCCTGCTCATGCTGTGTACAGTGTCTATGTTGTGAATATGTGTAGTATATTTTATTAAATATTATAGTGTCATTTCTGAGATGTTCTTATACTTGATACTTCGTTTGCATTAATTAATACATGAAAAATCACAGAAAAACAAAACAATGGAAAATTCTAATTTGTTTTAGCTAATTTCCAAATGTATAACAAAATTGATTCTAGTTACTACTGATAAACAGTGATGGCTGTTTGTTTATAAATGTCTTTTAACTGGAGATCTAGCCAGCAGTCAGCCTTCAACATGTAGTAGCATCATCCATGGGTCATATGTTGTCACCGTGCAATACTGTATGTCCAATTGAACCTTGTCTCCACTGCCCTCAACCATCCAATATTACCTCAGATTGCCGATTGGCAGGAATGTTGTGGAGCATCTCTTGCCCAGTTATTAACATTAATACAAAAAATTTACAATTCAGAACATGAAGACCTCAGTACTGCTTAGATAAATCTGTATTTTATCACTTGAGTCATTACTATCCCTAAACCAGGCAAAGATTCCTGGATCTCAAAAGCTGTATTGCTCTATCACCTCTATAAAGTCCTGGAGAGACTAATCTTTCAGAGGCTGATAGGAAAAGTGGAGCCTTTTCTTATACCACAGTAAGCTGGCTTCGGGGAAGGAAAAAGCTGTACTTTACAGATACTAAACTTGACACAGCCCATCGAAGATGGCTTTAAGAAACAGCTTGTCACAGGCGCTATATTCATTTACCTCTCTGCAGCTTATGACACAGTCGATTATAAGCTTCTTCTAACAAAAGTGTATGACATCACATGGAACATCAGAAACCTTCTCCAGAACTGGAGATTTTTTGTGAAATTTCAGGGTCAAAGCAGCAGATAGAGAACAAAGAAGAATGGGTTACCACAAGGCGGTGTGCTAGCACCATTGTTATGCATTACAATGAGCTATTGATGAAAGAACACAGAATTCTGTCTATGCTGCTCATTATACAATTATTGTTCAGGATGACTTTTTTTAAAAATCTGTAACAAACCTTGTCTAAAGTCCTGTGAGAATTTACCAACTGCTGTAATAAAAATCACCTGAAGCCGAATCCTGCTAATTCTCAGGCCTTTGTATTCCATCTTAGGAACAAACAAGCAGCTAAAACCTGTCAAATCATCTGGGAATTAATTGCTCTTGTCCTACTCCAATATATCTGGGTGTGACTGGACCAAACACTTACCTGTAAGGAACACTGCCTAAATATGTAATTTAAAGTGTCTGCCAGAAACAACATAGTGCAGGAACTGACAGGTACCACATGGGATCTCATACATGCACTATGAGAACTAGCAGTGCTGAATATGCATGTCTGACATCACACATGTCCAGCCATGCCAGGAACACAGATATGGCACATTAATTGAGACTTGCCACAGTATCACATGTTGTTAAAGGCCTACACCCTTAGATAAAATTCACTGTCTTATTGGCGCAGCCCCTCTTGAAATTAGATGCGAGAAAAGCAATACTATAATAAAGTAGCCCATCCCTTATATGACTGTCAGCCACCTCATCTTCAGCTGAAATCTAGAAAGAGTTTCTTGGCAGCTACTGAAGCTCTCACAGAAACACCACAGCAAATAAGAATCTGAAAGTCGCAGGGGAAGTGTCAGCATTTCTCCAAATGTATGCAGGGTGTAGCCCATACGATCTCGGGACAACTGGAAAAACCGGGAATTTTTAAGAATTCCGGTAATTTTTCGTTGTTTTAGTTTTCAGTTAAATTGTTGTAGTTTTGTCTGGTAAGAACTGATACTCTAACAAAGAATGTTACTTCAGCCCGTTACCGCAATATAACATTGCAGTAATAAAACATAAACGAGGGAAGACAATAAATAAAACTGAAGTTGCAAAGGAAATGCGCCATTTATAACAACAAAACACAGCGCACACACAAGTGTCTGCGAACAGCAAAATGTGTCAAAGGCTTCAGGACGAAGACTGTGCAATACTTCATAACAACAACCTGCTTCCGATGGGCGTGACGTCACAACGGTTAACATTAGGTTCGTTTGAGCAGTTACCAGCGGGCTTATGTGCATGTGCAGTTGGTTCGCGTATGAACAGTAACATCTGTTTCTGGTTACTTGAAGTGGAGCTGTTAGCTGTAAACAAGGTAACTAGACACAAGCTGCATCAGCAGTAGCAACAAGCAGCCAGATCCTACCTGGAAATATTTTTCTGGTGCACCCAAGCTGCCACATTCACACATGTGAGTTGTTGTGGGATGAGGGGTAGTCTCCACGTGAACCGTGTTTACCTTTAGTGGTTTTGCTGTTTCCTCTTGGTTTACAGCTCTCAAGAACAAAACAAATTTCTGTGGCCGGGAGCTGTAAAGTGAATTAAAGTATTCACATAATTATAAAAGGCTAAAATATGTTGTTAGTTTCAGTTTTCTGGTTTTATTTCCAGGTTTTTGGTTGTCTGGTGTTAATTGCCTTGTAAAACAATGAAGCTATTTTTGTCGATTTGCTAAAAAATTGGCTTTAATTAATCTTTTTAATCTTTTCCGCAGAGGCAGTCAAGTTTATTAGAAACACTATTGGCGTCAACTGTTTGCGGAATTTGAAGTGCACACTGTTATCTTCTGCGACATACGGCATTATGCCATAATAGAGAACTAAACATGAGATAATACAGTGCTGGTACTTCAAGAAAATTTGCATTCCGAAAACCACACTGAAAAGTTTAATATCAGCTTGAGGCCTACTTCATTGTGAATTTAGATATATGAATGCGCTCTTTAACTTAAATTATGCATTTTAGTATGGTTTACGAAATTCCTATGCTCTTGGAGTATCCTCTGATGTCCTGTTTCGTTTGTGACGTAATGTAAGATCTCTTAATGCCATATCTGCACAAAAGACAGGCTTCCTGCGTTGTCATAGTTGGCGCTCTCTGAGAACTGCTGAAATGAATTCTAACAGGTCGTGGGAAAATATTGCAATTGGTGGTTTGAAAAGCGTCACTTTCAAAGACATTTCATTTTACGCAACATTAGTTATGTTACATGTACGAACATGCTTTGAATTTCTTAAATCTTGATTTTCAGTGAAAGCTTAACACTTTGAAGACCAGCCACTTAGAAGAATTTCGAGTCCAGAAGGCCAGACATTTATGCCATTACTTAAAATTTTACTGCCACATTTGTGTGATGTATCAAAGTGTAAAGCATGCAAGAAAGACAATATGTGAAAGCTTAGCGTTTCTTATAGCTACACTATGTACATTAATTTAAACCATTTAAACCTTGGTGGCCGAGCGGTTCTAGGTGCTTCAGTCCGGAACCGCGCGACTGCTACAGTTGCAGGTTAGAATCCTGCATCAGGCATGGATGTGTGTGATGTCCTTAGGTTAGTTAGGTTTAAGTAGTTCTAAGTTCTAGGGGACTGATGACTTCAGATGTTAAGTCCCATAGTTCTCAGAGCCATTTGAACCGTTTGAAACCATAACTTTTCCTGTTTGTGTGTTCTCGCTGCTTAACAATGTTGCTGTAGGCTGACAACGTCACGTGTCCTATGCTCTGAATCACTAAATTTCTGAAAGACGAAAACCGAATTTTGGAAACTGCTTTTCACTGTCGTGTTTACATATTACGGTCTGAAACGGATTTGCTAGCTCAGGTAACTACGGCGCCTGGAAAACAGCAGATATAGTTTATGATTTAGTCAGCACAATCGATATTTCTCTTCAGTTGATGAGGTGTAACCAGCTTCAGTCTAATATTTCTATTTATCTTTCACTGTACAATAAGCCTCTCCATCAACATTAGCCGAAATTAAAAAAAAAAAAAAAAAAAAAAAAAAAAAAAAAAAAAAAAAAAAACAAGTAATCTGACAGCCCAAGCACGTTTAAATACTGGCTGCGTTTACATGTTATTGAAAATAGATTGCGGAACTGGAAAACCAGCATCCAGAAGTGGAATTCCAGAATCTATTTTAAAGTGTTTACGTGACCACCCAGGAGCGCTATTAGGAGATCGGTTTACGAAATCCGGTTTTGCGAGCCCCATGTAAATGCGATGAATATCTGGTATCTTTGGCTGGGGAGATCATGTGACTTGAGCTGTGATTGGCTTACAAAAGCGCATCGCGATCTCGATTTCGGTGCTTTGGAAACTAATGTTCTATGTTTGGTAGAACTCAACTCTATACTTTCGCAGTACAAAAATATGCAGCGTACATGTTGATGCAAATTAAAGATCTTTCCAAAAACGCGTTTCTTTCTGAGTTTCGTTTCCTAAAGTAGCGGGAGGTTCTCCGCCAGTGTATGAAACCGTAACCATTCAAAGGATTGATAAGTTTTACAATCGAGAGGGGAAGTATACTGTCACTTAACACGGAAAAAGCGTGTTTTCACCCAGGAGAAAATGTATTTTTTATCTGGGAAAAATCCAGGACTATTTTTTTATCCCTTGTCCACGTGTACACCCTATTGTGGTTCCGAAGGAAGAGGCCCCTCCAGGTCATTCAGCGAAGTGGACAACATGGAAGGCCCTCTACAGTCTACACTCTGGTACCCCAAAATGCAAGACCAACCCGCAAAAGTGAGGCCTTTTTGTGCATCCAGTTGTTACCAACTGTTGTGCTGTGCAGGCTAACAACCATATACCACAATGTTCACATGCATCATGAGAGGCCAGATGAGGGCAACACCAAATGCACTCAAGGTGGCCAATTTCTGGTCAACCAATATATAAACTGATGTCAATGATCGATTTCCTTCTGTTGATTGTATACTTCATGCTTCTGACATGATAATAAATAAATCACTGATATTCTTTACTTTCCTTTAACTCTCATTGCAATCCTTAGACAGCCATACCTGGTGAATATTACCTTAAGAATGACTGAACAGATGCACTGTGTCATCTCAAGTTGGCTCACATAGTTGTTGAAATTTTGTAAAGGGATCAAAACTTTTAACTGCTAATGAACAATTAAATTTTAATCTTTCGTAGGAGGCTTGTTAATGAAACTAAAAGCTATTAATTAGCTGATATTCAATTTTTTTAATAGTGGATGAAGTTCCTTCTATGAAGTGAATAACCTGTTTCATATATACAGTTATCTCCTCATCATTTGGGTTAATACAATCTTAAGACTGAATGCATAACTTAAAATCATGGATACAGGTGATGTAAAATACACAAGTTTCTACTGAAATGTACTATTTACTGTATTTACGAAGTATGCTACATGTGACATTGGAAAGCACATACTGCATTATGTACACATTGCTCACTGCAAGCTGACAGATGAATTACAAACAGTGAGAGACTTCAAGAAGAGAAGAAAAAAAGAAAAGCTGTTACATTGTATAACCAGAGCTGTCGGTGAACTTGGACTGCTATCAGGCAAGAGCCAAAAACAGTTTTTCATACCTCTTATTTTCTGCTTAATTTCAAGAATTCATGGTCTGATTTTTCTATCTGTGTATTTTATTCACTTTTTTCCTGGTGATCTCGTTTTCTGGAGAGTTAAAAATTGGTGTGGACAAAACAAATTTTGCCCTGAATATTCTAAAAGGGATGAATACATTTCATTGTCTCACTGGTAATGGTTTTTTGGACCACCTCCTCTTTCTTCTCATTCTCTTATTGGAGATGCTTTGTCCACGAAATATGTATTGCTTAGCCACTCACATCTCTGTTCGACAACATCAGTAGTTAACCTCCCACAGGGGTGTTTGTCATTTGTATCTTTGAAACCAGAAATTTGTTTCCGAGGATTGGTCAGATGAATTGCAGTATCCCATTCCTCACTGTCATAACCTTCAAAAACAGTTTCAGCAGAATGTATTGCAGTTTTCGTTCACAAGCAAGCTATTTTTGTTATCTGCATGTTGTCCCAGGCCTTGTATATACCATGGACTGCATCAATCTTATTCAAGGATTTCAAGTAACTGAGTATGTCTGAACCTTCTTGCACAGGTTTCATGAGGTTCTACCAGTAGCGTTGTTTCAGAACCACAGACACTCCTTTGTCCATGGTTATATGAGTGATTTACTGCAACGTAGAAGATATCTCATAGAAATTATTCACTCACCCAGAACAATAACATTTTGTACAACATGACAAGGTGTGTTGTCCAGTAAAAGAACAGCTCTTTCAGGTAACCATTTGTGCTCCAGATACATATCCGCAGGAACCAACCGAATGTAACCATATTTTGAAAATAGCACCAGGCTTCTTTCTGATGGTTATTCCTGAAATTCGAGGAAACTATAATAGGTATAGATGTACTACCTAAAATAGATGTACTACCTTTTAGGGTAGTACATCTATATACTATGTTATCAAAAGCATCCGGACACCCCAAAAAACATAAGTTTTTCATATTAGGTGCATTGTGATGCCACCTACTGCCAGGTACTCCATACCAGCGATCTCAGTAGTTATTAGATATCATGAAAGAGCAGAATGGGGCGTTCTGTGGAACTCATGGACTTCGAATGTCGTCAGGTGATTGGGTGTCACTTGTGTCATACGCCTGTATGTGAGATTTCCACACTCATAAACATTCCTTGGTCCACTCTTTCCGATGTGATAGTGAAGTGGAAACATGAAGGGACTTGTGCAGCACAAAAGCATACAGGCCGACCTCGTCTGGAAAGCGTACAGGCCGACCTCGTCTGTTGACCGATAGAGACCGCCGACAGTTGAAGAGGGTCGTAGTGTGTAATAGGCAGACATCTGTCCAAACCATCACACAGGAATTCCAAACTGCACCAGGATCCACTGCAAATACTATGACAGTTCGGTGGGAGGTGAGAAAACTTGGATTTCATGGTCGAGTGGCTATTCATAAGTCACACATCACGCTGGTAAATGCCAAACTACACCTCGCTTGGTGTAAGGAGCGTAAAAATTGGACAATTGAGCAGTGGAAAAATGTTGTGTGGAGTGACAAATCATGGTACACAATGTGGCGATCCAATGGCAGGGTGTGGGTATGGCGAATTCCCGGTGAACGTCATCTACCAGCATGCTTAGTGCCAACAGTAAAATTCGGAGGCGGTGGTGGTATGGTGTGGTTGTGTTTTTCGTGAAGGGGGCTTGCAACCCTTGTTGTTTATGTGGCACTATTGCAGCATAAGCCTACATTGTTGTTTTAAGCACCTTCTTGCTTCCCACTGTTGAAGAGCAATTCAGGGATGGCGATCGCATCTTTCAACATGATCGAGCACCTGTTCATAATGCATGGCGTGTGCCAGAGTGGTTACATGACAATAACATCCCTGTAATGGACTGGCCTGCACAGAGTCCTGATATGAATCTTATTGAACAGCTTTGGAATATTTAGGAACACCAATTTCGTGCCAGGCCTCACTGACTGACATCGATACCTCTTCTCAGTGCAGCACTCCATGAAGAATTGATTGCCATTGCCCAAAAAACCTTCCAACACCTGATTTAACGTACATCTACGAGAGTGGAAGCTGTCATCAAGGCTAAGGGAGGGCCAACACCATACTGAATGCCAGCATTACCGATGGAGGAGGGCGCCACGAACTTGTCATTTTCAGCCAGGTGTCCGGATATTTTTGATCACGTAGTGTACCTATTACAGTTAAGTTTAATTTCAGGTATAATTTTCAATATTTGAAACTGTAGTTTGTCATTAAATACACACATTTGTTTCTCATGCTTTTTATTAAGTTTTAAATTTGTTGTTCCTATGAATGTGTACAGTTTTTTCAATTTCCCAGTAACTTATGGCTTTAATTTGTGTTACGAACTTGAATTCTTGAATTTGTGCAGAAAAGAACAGTTAGTCTTTCTTTATTCTTTACTAGGCTTACGTCCAGTAGCCCACACTTTAGCCCAAGAGTCTGAAGTTCGTGTCAGAATTTTAAATCTGTTTTGAAGAAAAATGTTCTGATTGATGCAACCAAAGATATCATCTCAAGAAGTACCAGCTGCTTCTTTATTAATACTATGTATCTTGCCCTGAAGAGCAATTTCTCGAATCCCATAGTGGTGTTTAAATCAATCAGCCGTTCTGCTGAAGCATTAAAATTTCCTTTAATCTTCAGAGTTTAATGGTATTCTCTAGCTTTTTCTATTAACATTGGATCTGATTGCGGAAATCCTTTGGCTAGAACCACAAGTGCAGTGTTTCATATCGTTTCACGCCAGATGAAGTTTTTGGGCTCTTGCTTGGTGACAGTTCAGCTTGACTGTGAGCTTTGATTGTAAAATTTAACAATCTTTTGTAATTCTTCTCAGTCTCTCATTGTTTGTATCTTTATCCCAAAATTCTGAGAAAGTTTTACTGCAGATTTGCTCTTTTCCAACTTATCTATAATTTCTAATTTATTTCTCATCATTAAAATGCCACTTCTATATTTATCAATCATCTTCCTAGCACATGTAAACTGTCTGTAAATTAAGCAACAAATAGAAATGTGATAAAGTGTAACACTGTCAATGATCCATTTTAGAATGTACTGTGTTATTGAGATCTGTTGGCGATGAGAAAAGTATGACACTGCATGTATGCCTTCTAGTGATTCTAAACTATGCTTTTATGTGAATCCTCATGTTCTCATGGTTACGCAAGCATTTGTAACATTCCCCTTTGAGTGTAGATTTTCATTTATCAGACATACTTTGCATACAGTTCAAGAATATGCCAAGCACATGCACTGCATTCAGGGAATCCACTCTGTGCCCTACGAGAACATCCATGTTTTTACATACATGATCCTCCTGAGAATTGTTTTCAGGAAAGCCACTGAAATAAATTTGGTGACTGATTTAATTAATAGTGATTATGGATTGAGTCTTGATAAAATGTGGAATCCAGCACTGACAGTAGTTAGCTCTCACGGACAATGATACTGTTCCCCAGTTAACCATAATTTGTGACATAGCTACCATTACGGAGGGTGTCATAGCTGTACATTCTCTACACCCACTTCCTGTTTCTTTCTCTGTAATCTTTCTTACACACGTGCACAATTGGTTCACCTTAAATTATACAAGGTGACTGGCAGTCTTTGTGTCTTATTTTGAAGATAAGTGAAAGGTTTACAACCAAAATATTAGCTGAAGACAAAGTTTGATTGTGACAGATTCACACAGTTGTATGGATCAAGTGTATTTTTATTTTGTATGAATGCAATGCAACTGTTCTCTAGTAACTGTCCTAGAAGAAAACGAATCATTTTTTTGTACTGCCAGCTTGGAGTTTGCAGAAATTATTGACCTTTAGTTCCTAGGGTAAGGGTTGGGAAATGCAGAGACAGGAAATCAGCTGTTACATGTTATAAGGGTAGTCTCTGCATACAGCTGAAAATGAAATGTGGAAACATGGATCTTATTGTCGTATGGCTGGCACGTCTCGTGAAATAGATTTCCATGCTATAGGTGCAACAACATCAGAGGGATATCTGTGGAGAGTCCAGACTGTCATATGGTTCCTGTGAGGGGCAGCAGCCTTTTCATTAGCTGCAGGGAAAACAGTGTGGATGATTGATACGGGCTTGTAACCTTGGCCAACTTGACCTTGCTGTGCTGGAACCACAAACAGCTGAGAGTAGGGAGAAATTACAGCTGTTGTATTTTCTGAGGACAAGTACCTCAGAAGTTAATGATGATGGCATTCTCGTGGGTAAAATATTCTGGAGATTAAATAGTCCTCCATTCAGGTCTCTGGGAGGGGACTCCGCAAGAGGATGATGTCATCAGGAAAGACTGATTTGTCTTTCTGTGGGTTGGAGTATGAAATGTTAGTTCCCTTAATTGGGTAAGTGTGGTGATAAGAATCACAGGATTAAAATGTTTTTTACTCCAGTCTTTTATTACAATATAAAGTCCTTCAACAATGACTGTTTTCAGTCAGTAATGACCATCGCCAGATCTGTTCTACACCATGTCCTAATGTGATAAAGCCATAATGGCATCATTCAATCATCCAGATTTACATTTTACATGGTTTCCCTAAGTTGTTCCACACAAATTCTGGAATGGTTTCTTTGAAACAGTGCAGCCAGTTGCCTTCCCCATCCTTGACTCCATCTTAGCTTGTGCTTCATCTTCAATGACCTGAATGTCTTTGGAGTGTTACACCCTAATCTTTCTTCCTTTGGCTGATAGGACACACTAGACATCAAACAATTGTCAATTTGGTTATGAGGGAAAGTGTGTGTGTGTGGGGGGGGGGGGGGGGGGGGGGGTAAAAATGTAGGAGGAGAATGTGTGTAGATTGCAGTAGCTATGCGTATGTGAAGAGGCTTGCACAGGATATATTGGTTTGGAGAGTGTATCAAACCAATCTTCATACTGAAGTTTGCAGTGAAATGGAATCATTGCTAAAATACCGGGTGATCAAAAAGTCAATATAAATTTGAAAACTGAATAAATTACGGAATAATGTAGATAGAGAGGTACAAATTGACACACATGCTTGGAATGACATGGGGTTTTATTAGAACCAAAAAAATACAAGCGTTCAAAAAATTTCTGGCAGATGGCGCTTCATCTGATCAGAATAGCAATAATTAGCATAACAAAGTAAGACAAAGCAAAGATGATGTTCTTTACAGGAAATGTTCAATATGTCCACCATCATTACTCAACAATAGCTGTAGTCCAGGAATAATGTTGTGAACAGCACTGTAAAGCATGTCCGGAGTTATGGTGATGCATTGGCGTCGTATGTTGTCTTTCAGCATCCCTAGAGATGTCGGTCGACCAAGATACATTTGTGACTTCAGGTAACCCCAAAGCCAAAAATCGCACGGACTGAGGTCTGTGGACCTGGGAGGCCAAGCATGACGAAAGTGGCGGCTGAACACACGATCACCACCAAACGATGCGCGCAAGAGATTTTTCAGGCATCTAGCAATACTTTTTTTTTTCCCCCTCCCTAATAAAACCGCATGTCATTCCAAGCATGTGTGTCAATTTTTACCTCTCTATCTACATTATTCCGTGGTTTATTAAGTTTTCAAATTTATACTGACTGTTTGATCACCCGGTATTTCAGTTATGCCCAACTTGGGATTGGGATATGCATCTTCTAGCAGTGAAACAAGTGTCAGATGCATAACAGTGTATTCTAAACATTTTTTTTATTTTTTAAAAAATAGCTGATGTGTGCACTCTTAATCCTCAAATTAGAATGATTTAAATGGACAGTGATTAAGACACTATTTGGTAAGAAGATGGTTCTGTGTTAAGATATCATGAGTTATGTTTTGTACAAATTCTTTAAATCAGTTCTTGAAATGATATGATAATGCCTTTTCACGTCCTTTTCTAACGTAAGCTTGTACTCCAACTACAAACCAGGTGAGGTAGCAAAGTGGTTAAGACACTAGACTCTCATTAGAAAGAGCGCTTGTCAAATCCCCATCCCTTCATCTGTATTAGCATGTTTTATGGTTTCCTAGATCATTTAAGGTAAATGACAGGATGGTCTCATTGAAAAAGACATGACTGATTTTCTTCCCTATCGATGCTTGTGTCCCGTCTCTAGTGATCCTGTTGCCAGTGAGACGTTTGATCCTAGCCATCCTTTTATCACCTCCATTGACGTAGAAGTCTCCTCCCTGCATTTTCTGTATCCCATTTTTTAAAAAAACTTGGTGAAATCATTAACAGCATTCACCTCCTTTATTGAAATGGTTAAATTGAGGTTACACAGTGGCACACTCTAGCAGAAAAGATAAAGAAAAGTTTTCATCACTGCAGTTTGTTTCGGAAATTGATGAGAGAATGTAGTATATTGCTCTTTTCCTCCATATAATGAACCAATTCTTGAACTGCATTGCAGAAGTGTTGGCATCTAATGAAATATTGCCATATGACAAATTTTACAGGGAACTGGTCATTAGTTTGGGATCAGATGGTGATTGCTTTTTGAAAGCAGTCTATGTACTGTAGTTAATTCACCTGTGACTAAAGTGGTGCAATTCAACACACAACACAAACTTATTAAAATCATTATGCATATTCAATTATAACTCTGGCACATGACATATACATTTGAGTCAGAGTGAAGGCAAACCAACTGCACTGTGAGAAAAGTAGAAAGTCAGATACATTGTTGCCACTGTTAACTGTAAAGTGAAGGATTATATTGTCCTCCAAACAGAATTTTGTGAATTAAAGATTACTGTCTAGACAATGTTGCTATCCAATTTGAAGTTTTGTGACAAATAATAACTGGACTTGGTCCTGGCCATTTGGCTACAAGATGAAATGTTCTTGCCACTTGAACCATTCAAATAATCCTTACTGCCAAACTCAAAGCTGAAATCTGGGAGTGTGGCTCCCCTTGTTTACAAACTCTATAGAGGCTGTCCTTTTTTATTACTGAACTTAATCTTGTGCACTTGAGTGTGTGCTGCAGTGAATTTTCTTGGTAGATTAAAACTGGGTGCTGGGTTCAGACTGAAACCTGGGGAATAGGTCTTTGTGGGCAGTGCTATTACAAACTGAGCTATTCAGACCTACCTCACATTGTGACTTAACACTTCAGTCTAGCAGTCACTTTCTGAATTACTCCTAGTGCTGATGGACCAGCACCCACAGGGGAAAGGGTATGTTGGAGAATAGCTTAGTGGCTTAGCCGCAACCCATGAATGTTTTCATAATGAATCTTCACTCTGCAGCGACCTGTACACTGTTATAAAACTTCTTGAGAAATTAAAAACATGTGTTGGGCAAACACTGATCTTTGCTTCTTATGAGCAACACTAGTAAGAGCACTGTTACCTGTTATTCTGGTGAGTGCAAGGTGGTGTCTCCCAAGAGAGAGGTAGAAGGAAAACTTACAGAAGACAAGGGTTCTTACCTCATTCTACACAATCGACGAGAGGAAGTAGTGTGGGCTGCCGGTAGTGCCCTGACGATGGCTCAGCTCCAAGTTGAAAGTATTTCAGAGTATGAAACTTGGTGTAAATATCAAGGAAGCAGATGGAAAATAAAAGTCCTACTGGATTCATGATAATGGGATTCTACTCCACTCACTACTTTAGTTCTGAATTCGTGCTGATACAAGTCTGTTAACTATTTTTCAGAATCTATTTCATTAGCAACGGAGGCATGTAAGTGTTAACAAACTGACCTAGGTTCAAGACTGGGTGATGAGCAACACAGGAGTAGTGTCTCCTTACCAATAAAAACCTGTTCTCCCATGGGTTGCAGATGGACCAGTATTTGCTGTAAAGGGTGTCCCACTCCAACCTTCCTGATTTCAAGGACCTAGGAGTAGATACAACAATGAAACATGCACCACATTGTAGAGCATCTCAAAGAATTTATATTCCCATGTCAGAAGTGCCAAGTGTCGTCGCCAGAGTGCAGCATGGTCTCATGAAGTGAAAACGGCGGCTCCAAAGCAGCCCACACAAGCAGTAGTGTGGTTTGCAGAAACAAAATCAATTATTACTGTGCAAAGAAATTATCATTGTGTGTATGAATGTGATCCACCTGATCAGTAGTATAGGAAGTTTCTGGCAACAGGAAGTGTTCTGAAACATTCTGGCGATGCACGTTATGGAGTTTCAGAAGAGACAGTGGAGGACATCAGACAAACTTTTCTCAGGAGCCCACATAATCAATTTGTCAAGAATCTAGGCAACTTGATGTACCTCGATCAACATTGCATCGTGTAGTTCACTAGCGTCTTCGTATATGTGCTTACAAACAAATTCTGCAACATCTGACCCTGAACAACAAACAACACCGACAACAATTTGCTGCAGATATGCTGCAGCGTATTGGTATGGATGCCAGCTTCCTGGAAAGATGTTTATTCTCACATGAGGCAACCTTTCACCTATCAGGAAGGGTTAATAGGCACAATGTTCAGATTTGAGGTTCACAAAATTTGCACGTTGTCATTGAACATGTTCATGATAGCCCTAAACTAAACTTCTGGTGCGGGCTAATGCACAACAGGATTGTTGGACTGTTCTTCTTTGCGGAACAAACACTGAATGGGTCAGTGTATCTGGACATGTTGGAGCAGTTTGTGTACCCTCAGATAAAAGACTTCATCCCAACATCATTTTTCAACAATATGGGGCTCTGCCACATTGGTCAATGGCTGTTTGCAAGTTCCAGGACAGGAAATTTCCCGATTGTTGGGTCGGACATGGAAGACCCATTGTCTGGCCACCACGTTCACTCGATATTACTTGCTGCTTGATTTCTTCATGTGGGGATTCATGAAGAACCGCGTGTATGCAACCAAAGTGGATGATATTCCTATGTTGTGATATCGTGTCACTAATACGATTGCAACAATAACAGAGGAAATGTTACAAAGAAATTAGCAAGAAATTGAATATAGACTCGGTATTCTTCATGCTACAAATGGTTCACATGTAGAGGTGTATTGATGATAAATAAATAAATAAATAAATAAATTCTTTGAGATGTTCTACAATGTGGTGCATTTTTCGTTGTCGTATCTACTGTGTTTTTTTTTCCTTCCCCCCCCCCCCCCCCCCCTGGGTCTTTGAAATCAGGGAGGTTTGAGTGGGACACCCTGTATATTGTTCATAAAGGTCATTTTCTTGGACCATTCCATATTAGGGAGCTTCTGGATCATCATCTCTGATGTTTCTCTGTGCTTGGTGCAGCTGGAGTTACATAAGTGGTGCAAACCTCCTTTCATCTGTGTATACAAGCACTATTTGTTACTCAATGTCAGTATATTGGCCGGCTGGGCTGCTTATTCAAATGATGCCACAATCTCTGACTGGCTATTTTTTGTAGACTATCCTTAGAGGCTATAAAATTTTTCTTGTCGTATTGTTAGTGTCTTCAGAATATCCTTTCATTTATTTCAATTCCTTTTGCATAGTACAACCTATCATGATTATCAGTTCTGTAGTACACATGAGTATCAATTCTACAGTAAGCTTACGTAACACTTTGTAGGTAATGAGATCATAGGATAATACATTTGATCTTTACTATGACATTTGTATTACTTTAATGGTTACCTTTGACACTTATTCAGTTTTCTTTCTGATTAATATCACACACACACACACACAGTTAGTTACATGCAAAATTGTCTGAACGTGTATCTAAACAGTTGTGGGGTTCTTATTTATTGGTGCAGTGTCTATACATATATACAAATATGCTATAGTAGAGGTAGCACTGTCTTTTAATCTTTACCAGTTTCTGTGTGAGACTTATCTTTTATCTGTGCGTAAGTTTAGTGTATCTAGTACTGGTTTATCTGTGCATTAATTTAGTGAGTCTAGTACTAGCATACCGTATTTACTCGAATCTAAGCCGCACTTTTTTTCCGGTTTTTGTAATCCAAAAAACCGCCTGCGGCTTAGAATCGAGTGCAAAGTTCTGAAAAATGTTGGTGGGTGCCGCCACAACTAACTTCTGCCGTCGAATATATGTAGCGCCACACAGGCATGCTTTGTAGGCACAAAGATAAATACTGGCACCAAAATCTCTGCGTCAGTAAATAAATTAAAAAAAAAAAAGTGGAAGACGAGCCTTTTTCCTCCGCCCAGAGTTTCGACCACTGCATTTTAGTACATTATCCAACGAAGTAAATACAAATTCTGTATTGTTGATCTTCGAATGTAGCAGCATTTCAATGTACTACGAAAATCCGACTGGCAAGACTGTTTGGGAAGTTTGTCAATATGGCCAACTCTACGTTCTGAATTTTTTCCTACCTGTGAGAAGAGATGGTTGCTAATAGGAGCTTTTATGAATTGTGAATCACATGTAGTATTCTCTTCGCCATAAGATTAATACGAATATAAACATTTTGCCATGTATTGTTTCGTGTTTGCTACTATCTCATTTAAGTCCTGTCTACCTAATAAACTACGAAACTAGAGTGAGGCAACAGCAAACGCGGAAGAATATACATATCATGTCATGTTTATATTCGTATTATTCTTATGCCTGATAGTGATACAGTCAGAAATGAAGCACGGCAACTGACTAGATTTTTAAATCTAAGATGACTAATTTCTGTGCAGAATGTAATGAACTAAAGAGGCACCTGCAAAGATTTTCAAACGGAGAAAAATTTTCGCTAAAATTTCGTTCAGAACATCATCTATCATACGCAGTCTATTATTTGGTTCTTGTTGATCATTGTCAAAGAAAGCAGTAGTGTAAGTAACAACAAATGTTTCGCTAATGAAACGATTCCTCTCTATTTTTTGTTTGTAAGCGGCGGTAGCGCGCACAAAAGCAAGCCACGCCGCGAGCGGCGACAGGCCGTAAACACGCACTATCAGAATGCGACAAACAATGCATGACACAGTACAGTAATGCATTTTCAGCTTAAAGTGACGTAAACACCTATAACAAAGAGAACGGCACTTATCAGATCAAAGAAAAATAAGCAATCAATTCAAACCAGACGAAGCACGTGAAAAAGGAAGGATATCCGTATAAATACGGACGGAGCGCGTGACGCGTAGCAATGGCTACCTGGTAAACCGTAACTGCTAAGCTTACGACTCGAACCAAACTACTGCAGCTGTATCGTCATTCATTCGACCTAAATTGTGTCACATATTACAATTAGACGAACTTTGTTTCGATTTGGAGGTGCGACCTAAAACTTTTCTCTCCCCTTGAATTTCGAGTCTCAAATTTCAGGTGCGGCTTAGATTTGGGAAAATTTTTTTTTCCTCGATTTCGAGTCTCATTTTTCAGGTGCGGCTTAGATTCGAGTGCGGCTTAGATTCGAGTAAATACGGTAAGTGGATATGATTTCCTAATTTGCTGTGGAGTCACAGTGTGTTCTCCCCACAGTACCTTGTCTGGGAGAGGTGTTTGCTTGACTGATCTTAATTCATACTCCAACAATTCGTTCTCACTGCCTATTTCAAGCCAGTGAGAGGCGTATATTTAACAATTTATCTGGGGAAACGTGTAATATTTGTTACACAGATTCTCCTGTTTACAGTGTTATTTGATACACATATTCTAGAATACCAGTCTTGGCTCATTGTTTTACACATACTTTTACCACAATCCCTACAGTACTTGCAGTACATATATGAAGAAAAAACTATCACTAATTATTATTATTATTATAATATGTACAATAAGAGATTTAGAGAATCCCCATACAAAATACTCACTAATGGGCCATCCTTCCAACATCATCTTTGCTGATACTCAATTTCATTTTGTAATTCAGTGATCTTATGCCCTGCGACCTTCAAATCATCCGACTGCTGAACCATGTACTCTAAAGTAATAGCACTGGTATATCCGATTTTTCTGTTTCTCGTCTTCAATTACATAGCAGTCTGCTGCCATGTTTAATGCTGGTGCTTTATCCTCATTACTACATTCATACAAATCACGTGTTTGGATTGCAACATACAGTTAACCCTTCATCTTTGGGAATTGCAAATAGCCCTTCATTGTTCTATATCTGTTTCCAAATACTTTCGTCCAATACAATAAATTTAGATTGCAATCCCTATGTATTTTTGTCACTGGCTGTATCATGCGTGCTTTGCATTTTTCATGGTCCTAAGTTGACATGAGTACAAAATTTTTGTCTGTAAATTTGACGCTTAGTTGTGTCACTCTTACAGATTAATTTGTCACTGGATAGTGGCACATACTGTCTCTTGGCTTCATCAGTCATTAGATATTCCTTTTATGAAGCAATAAGTAAGCATTTGTTTTGTTGAATTCAACTGATAATGTCCATATTTTGTAGAAGGTGTATTCATTGCTATCTACTAATGACACATTTAATACATAACTTAGAGTTCTGCCAGCTAAAAATACATCTAAGGCAGTTGGTAGCCCTGGTAACCTGTACAGGGTTGTTTATGACAACCCTTTCTGTGTGTTTGCTATTTCCATGACCAATAAATCATATTCCCTTTTTATTTAATTGGATAGATAAAAAATCTACTCACCAAGCAGTGGCAGAACACACACATAAAAGATTGTTGTGATTGGCAATCTTTTGGAGCCAGTGGCACCTCTTTCAGGCAGAAGGGATGAAAGGAAAGGAAGAAGGGTGAAGAAAAAGTACTGGTGAGGTCTAGCAAGAGGGGTAGATTTTGGGAAAGTCACCCAGAACTGCAGACTGAGATTACTACTCAACTATTGTGCATGAGTTAATAAGAGTGAGAAGCTAAGTGCATTGTATGTAACTGAGGCAGGAGGGGGCAGTGAAAAATAGATGGGAAGGACAATAAAAGATGTAGAAAACTAAAACGGAGTGAAGTAAAGAGTAGTTACAGTGAAGAAAAGCTGAGATAGAAGAAATTAATGTAAATTAAGGCCAGGTGAGTGGCGAGAACCGAGGACATATTGTAGTGCTTGTTCCCACCTGCGAAGTTCTGAGAAACTGGTAGCTGGGGAAAGAATTCAGATGGCACGTGTGGTGAAACAGGTGCCAGGTCACGAATGTTGTGTTGTAGAGCATGCTCTGCAACAGGATATTGCATGTTGCCAGTATACACCCTCTGCCCATGCCCATTCACCTTAATTGATAATTTGATGGTAGTTATAAGGTGGTTAGTTCGTGTTGTTGCCTGGATGATGATTACACAAATATTTTGTCAGGATTTGTAAGCAGTGGGTCCTTGAGGTACGGCAATACGCGAACACGAGAAGAAAGTTTAAACAGTTTTATTAACAAAGGCGGATTATAAAACACACACGCTGCACGCACCCATCATCACTGTGTCTGACATCCTAACACCAGCTAATTACGGTTGTATTGAAAGGCTCCATGGTGAGCTAAGAAAAGAGAGAGATTCGCGCCCAAGGCCACACTAGTTAACACTGCGCGCTGCGGACGGCGGCCAGTCGCGTACTCCCCGTCGCAGTGCAGCTGGACGCGCACCTACTGACCAAGCAAATTGTCAGCATTCCAGACAGGTCGGCTGGCGAGCACATGTTAACATACCGCACAGCTGCACGCAATCCGTAGACCCTTACATCATTCTCCCCAGAGAAAAAAAGCAGCTATAGGTGACTCAAAATGACCTCCTGGGTGTTATGAATCTATTTCGCCATTTGTGGCATCAGAAGGCATTGCAACATGTATTTCATTTGCAGACACAATAATGTTCAGTACAGAGAAGTGTGCCTTCAAGATGGCAATTTCATACATGACAAATGCTGTTGACAAAAGCAATAAAAACACAATACTGACAATCAAGTATGCATTAACATTACTGGATGAATCAAAGGACTTAATTCTATTTGCTGCTTCAATGAAATTTAACTCGTTACTGGGATAGATTACTTTTTCATGGATGTCCTTAATTAAATTAGTGTCTTCAGAAAAACTTGATAAGGAATGCTTTCCATATGTTAGTATGTATGAATCATTGTAATAAACAGATAACTTTCTAGTTAATGGCAAATGTCCAGTTGCATAAATTGTAGTTGACAACACACTAGGCATATCCAATAGTTCACATGATAAATCACAATGTGTGGCATTCAAGATTAAGCCACTATTGTTCAATTTTAGTGTAAAGGGCAGCTCAGGTGTATCATAGCTTTCACATGTAAATGTGACATCAAGGGTGAAGTTAAATGAGAAAATTATACCCTCATAACATTGTTTAAGAAATGGGTGATAAAGATGCATTAAAATTCTAGGGCAATCATCTCCTGGTGGATGATTCATAAACAATTCTTTCTCACAGCTATACACTCTACTGTCCAAGAATACTGCCGATTCAGGGCAAATTAACTTATGATTACGTTTACGCATATGCAAATCATTTTCATTTAGGGACACAAAATATCTTCGATCCTTACTGATCAGTAGATAATCATTCAGTACATACATTACATGAATACCTGCCTGTCTCCATTTCACAGGGTAAGTATAAATCTTATACATTTCAAAATTATGCTTTGATCTGGCAATGGGAATAGAAACAATAACAGTTAGTTCATCTTCAATCATTAAGGAGTGTGTGGTGGTTAACTTATAATAAGCATATAAATTGTAAGAATTAACAGTGTAAATCAAAGTATATGTTGCGTCTAGCTTTCGTTCAATTGATAGTAGGATCTGTAAAAATTGTTCTGGATGTGGTAGTACACTGCTCAATCAATCATTTGAACTACTTTCTAAGGCTGTTCTAAAGTTAAGGGCATCAATTCTAGCATTTGATAAACTATCAGTAATCCTTAACAAAAGAGTGTTTAAATCTAAGTGTGCACTCACAGCATTTAATCCTTGGAATAGTTCTTGGATATTTGCGTTTGTTTCATTGCGAAGTATGTGGAAGTACACACTAGGCACTTTACTAGGCACTTTACAATCTGTTCAATGAAAACTGTGTGGTTAGTAATGGTACTTTGCATATTCTTTAATACAATAATTTCATTAGAGAGGTTAGTTGAATCTGTACCGGACTGTTGTTCAAGAGCTAATATTTTGCCTTTAACTTCCAGTGAATCTCGACTAGTTAAAGTACCAAGTACAGTACGAAGGATACTCCCTCCAAAATCAAACCAGGCACATTTATTCCTAATTAAAGTTTTGTGGGGCAAAAGCGTTAAAAAACAGTAAATCTCTTGCTCAATATTTAGCAAATGTGACTCTACCTGCATTTTGGCTGTGATCCAGTTATTATACCAAGATGTACCCATTTCCAAAATTGTATCATTGCCCTTAACAGAATGAATTAGATCAATTTGCTTCTTTATAGAATTGAACTGTTGCTGGATTTCACTCGGATTGTACTTGAGGACAAGTTTTGTATTACTTGTTGAAACTACCATGTCTGATCGTGGTTCAAACAAAACACCTGTACTCTGTGGTACTATTACTACAGCATTAGTAGAATATGCTATCATAGCAAGCATTAGAATAAAAATTAACATGGTTAATTAGTTCTAAATACGAGAGTTGACAATGAACATAAAATAAATGAGTTTCTTGTGGTAACCTGTGGAATAAAAGGTTTAGTTTCACTTGTGCACTCGCGAAATAGCTTCAATACTAAATTTTCACAACACATTCACATAAGCACATAGCTGAAATAAACACACGCATTGCACTCTAACACACTACACACGTTTACGCAGGTTGTTGGGGTGTCTGGAATAGGATCACTTGGAATGTGGCGATGCCTCGGCCTCGAAGTCTGGACTGCGACCTCGCGATTCTCATTTCCTGGGTTTGAGGACAGCAGGTCCGCCTCTCGGTCGGTCCTCATCGTCTTGCGATACTACAGGAAAACTACCCGAAAATAGCTTTACACGATTGACATGAATGACAATCAAACGAAAGGGCAGTTGGAGCTTAAGAGTGACTGGCGACAACACCTCCAAGATTGGATATGGTCCTTTCCAAAACTTCATAAAATGTTTGACTTGACTCTTCTTTAACACTATGTTGCTCAGATACACAAGATCTCCAACTCGATACTGTGGCACTGCTGCTTGGTGGTCGTGTTGTCTTGCTCGCTGAAAAAAGGATTGATGATTCCACTGTTTCACTCCCCTCCATGCTTCCTTTAGCTTGCCTGCTAGATCCCTTACGTGTTCATTGCTGATTCCGGCAGTCAATTGTGCAAAGTCCAAGAGTGAATGCATTCTTCTTCCGTAGACAATCTCATATGGACTTAGGCCAGTTCAGCTGTGCATTTTGGCATTGTAACAACTTACCAAGTACGGTAAACAGACATCCCAATTGTCGTGTTTGCTGCTCACATAATGGGTAACCATTTTAATAATTGTTCTGTGGACTCGCTCGATTCTTCCATTTCCTTTAGGTGTGCTGGTGTAGTCCTTAACTGAGATATTTGCGTGGGCTTACAAGTCTGTTTAAGTAATTCACTCATAAAATTCGTTCCTTGATCACTGATTATACTTAATGGTGATCCAAACTTAAGAATCCATTCTTTTACAAAAACTTTAGCTATAGTCTCAGTGCTCTGATCAGGTATTGGTATCATGAGAAGGTATCTAGAGAAATGATTTAACATTGTCGATATGTATTTGTTTCCGTCTACAGTCTTCGGCAACGATCCTATGACATCTAGTCCTACTCGTTCAAATGGTTCACTTGTATCTGGCAGTTCTTGCAATGGCGCTCTACTTTTTCCTACGTCGTTCCATTTGTTACAGGAATCACATTGTGAAACAAACTCAAAAATATCAGCTTTGCAGCTCGGCCACCAAACCATTGTAGGTATTTTAATGTTTGTTGCTTTTTTACCGCAATGTCCTGATAATAAAGAATATCGTTGCTCTCTCATGATTTGCTCTTTCATGATTTATGGAATAACAGGGCAGTTTCCTTCACTAGTGATTTTGAACAATAATCCATCTGTTTCGACAAAACGTTGATCTTTTTCCATAATTTGCATTGTGGATCGCCTTCCTGAGCTGCCTTTTAACTCTTCTTCTCGACTTATTGAAACACAATCATTGACTTTTCAATTCATTTCATCAGCATTCACATGTTGTTTACCAGGTCGGTGAATAACGTTGAATTGCTACTCACTCAGTCTTGATGCCCATCTTGTTAATCTGGAACTTGGGTCTTTTAAGCTCAATAACCATTTAAATGCGACATGATCTGTAATAACTGTAAATTCTCTTCCTGTTAAGAAACATCTGTTATAACAAATTGCTAAAACACAAAGCTCCTTCTCGGCGGTAGTATAATTACATTCTGCTTTGTTTAATTGACTGGAATCAAATGAGATTGGATGTTCATGACTATCAACTTCTTGAGACAAGATTGCACCTATGGCAAAATTGGATGCATCTGTTGAAAGTGTGGTGTCACCGCCAGACACCACACTTGCTAGGTGGTAGCATTTATATCGGCCGCGGTCCATTAGTATATGTCGGACCCGCGTGTCGCCACTGTCAGTAATTGCAGACCGAGCGCCACCACACGGCAGGTCTAGAGAGACGTCCTGGCACTCGCCCCAGTTGTACAGCCGACGTTCATAGGAATGGTTCACTGACAATAACGATCTCAATTGCCGAGACGATAATTAGCCTAGCCTTCAGCTACGTCATTTGCTACGACCCAGCAAGGCGCCATTTATCTTTTGCTGGTTATCTTATAAAGCCTGTACCCACAGACCGATGTTCTACAATTATGGATTAAAGTTAAGTATTCCAGAAGCTACGTACTTTTCTTTATAGCATTCATTACGTATCCTGTTTCAGACCTCACGCCAGCCTGCATGAGTTTAAGCGCGTGCCTTTCGGCTTCCTCTCATTGTGTCTAGGCTGTCTTGTCTAGACACAACAGAAAGAATAAAAGGTTTACTGAAATCCGGATGGGCTAACAATGGGGCTGTGGTTAGAGCAGTTTTAAGTTCTTCCATTGTCTTTTTGCTTTCTGTTGACCAATTACATGTGGTTCCTTTCTTCAGTACCTTTGTCATTGGACGTGCTAAATTTGCATAACCAGCTATAAATTGTATGTAGAAATTTGACAATCCCAAGAATGGTTGTAGTTCTTTCAAATTCTGTGGTTCAGGAAAATTCTTTACATCTTCAATTAATTTTGGATCAGGTCTAACACCTTCACTGGTTACAACATGACCAAGATAGTTAACTTTTCTTTGTGCAAAATGACATTTATCTATTGATAAAGACAGGTTTGCACTTCTTATACGCTCAAAAACAGCTTGTAGTCTCTCAGTATGCTGCTTTGTGTTTTCACCAAAAATTATTACATCATCAAGGTAAAGAAGTGCTTGTGTTGGGGTGAGCCCTCATAAAACTGAATCCATCAGGCGTTGAAATGTAGCTGGAGCATTACGAAGTCCAAACAGCATACGAAGATTCTTGTATACTCCTGTTGCTGTTACAAATTAAGTTTTTGCTTGATCATCTGGATGCACTATTAACTGGTGATAACAACTTGTTAAATCTCATACTGAAAAAATTGGACATCTGCCCAAGTAATCAAAGGTTTCCACTAAACTTGGTAAGGGGTAAATGTCGGGTGTGGTCATAGCATTCAAAGATTGGTAATCAACACAAAAACGGAACTGTGGTTCTTCAGAAATTGATTTCTTCTTTACAATTACAACAGGCGAACACGAGGTGGGTCTGAAGGATCTCTTGGTTTTATAATTCCGGCTTCTAATTGTTCTTTAACCATGTCTTCTACCAACTCTCTTTGACTAAATGGTATTCAGTAAGGTTTCTGTGTGATTGGGGCTGCATTCCCTGTGTGAATACGATGCTGAACTAAATGAGTGACAGATAAATTTGCATGTTCTTGGAATAAATCTGCATACTCCAACAAAACAGGCACTAAAATCTTCTGTTCATCAACTGTCAAATGTTCTATTTTTTTCCAAATCTTGTGTTTCAGTTCATTATTAACTTCGTCTCCTCATTGTAATTTTGCGGTACTGCTACAAAAATCTATGTTTATAACAGCAGCATTTGTTACCTCATCTGGAATCTGTATTACGTCACTTTTTCTTTCGTTCGACACTTCAGCAACTTTTGTCCCTCGTGGCAAAACCACATCCTCATTGCTCATATTCGTTATTGTAACCGGGACTTTGCGGCGTTCTGTCTCACCATTGTAGTGACACCTACACTTCTAGCAAAGTAACAATACATTGTATCCAATAATTCACTTTTCTCGGATCGCTCAATTAATAACAAAGTTCCCTCCTTGCATTGGGGTGACTTAACTTCAACATAGATTGTCTTTCCTGCTCCCTTGGGAATTTGCTGAGGCTGATCAATTTGAACATCGACTCGGATGGTTTGAACTGATGCACCGTTTGGGTGGTTCATTCCTGTGATGTCAGTATTGCTGCTCCTTTGAGTACGATCTGAAGAATGGTTTCCTAGGTTGTGGTTGCTATGGCCTAGTCTGATCTTTCTTTCTGCGACAAATATCTCTGCCTCATTAGCGGACAAGAAATCAAATCCAAGTACATCATCGTAACGCGTTTCATTATCTGAAACTACTTGCACCCTTTACCTTTATTTTCACCTTCATCTTGGCCTTGGCCCAGAATTAATTCTACGTCAACTTCTCCATAGTTATGTGGCTTTCCTCCATTTAACCCTCGCCGTTTTAATAGTGGCGGTTTCAATTTATCCCGTTTATCTGTGCAACGCCACATTAATGAGGTCTGTGCTCCTGTGTCATTAAGTAGTTTGATGTTTCTCCCACAATATACAGCATCTATCACAAAGTCATTTTCAGTCTGATTTTCGCTGGAACTAACAGGAATCACTGTCTCTGGCAAGGGGCGTACTGAGTGGTGGCCCATACGTCCCCATACTCGTTTAAAGATCTGGCAGATTGTCTGTTGTTCGCATTACCTTTCTTCTTGTTGCGACACTCTCTTGAAACATGACCCTGCATCCCGCAATGATAGCAAATTCAATTCTCTTCACAATCTTTATGCTTGTGACCCAGCTTATTGCATCTGTAGCATTGTACTGTTGTGTTGAAAACTCTGCTTTCTTGTTTCTGCATCTCATTCGGTCGTCTTAGTACTTCAACGAAACCAACAGCTGATTCTACTGCTTCCTGGAATGTTTTACATCGCGCAGTCTAACAGCTTTGCTTACTTCCTCTCTGTGCAACCCATGAATGAATATGTCCAAGGCTCTCTGGTCAGCTTTGAACAACTGAATGTGATTTTCATCTTCTTTAAACTCATATGTTTGAGCGTTGATGTTTCGAATTCTGTCAGCAAACCTCTCGATAGATTCGTCTTGTTGCATTCGCAAACGGTGAAGCTGCTCACTGTAAAAACTGATCACGTTTTTACGTTTAAATCTCTGAACAACCATCGTTCTAAACTCATATTAATCTTCTGTTTTCACACAAGTAGGCTCCACGCTAATGAAATCTTGTGCTGCTCCCTGAATTCTTAATTTGTCAACCGCTAGCTTATCGGTATCTGTCCATGATCCTAACAGGGCGACACCTTCAAGTTTATGAAAAAACACTTTCATGTCATCTTCGGGTTTCCCACTAAACACTGGTTCTGAAGGCAATAATGAAAAACTCTTTATTGTAGTTGTACCTGTACTGCATGAACTATCATTTGACAAGTCTTTCAGAATGTTACACTCGCTCCTTTCTGCTTTTAACTGCCGAATCTTTTCTTGCTGTTCATTAATAACAGTTTGTAGATCGACGGTATTAGTCTGACTGGATTGCTACATTTCGTCTAATTTAACGCCGATGAGTCACTCAAATGAAAAATAAAAATCCATCACTGTGTTTCGTATTCTAGCCAAACTGGAGTAGACCAACCTGAATTCCAGTGTTAGATGTCCCCACGTAGTCGGAAGATGTTCACACTGCTGCTGCTCGAAGTTCACGTTGTACTGCACCTCTTCAGGACTGTAGATTTTCCATAACTATCCCCATGCTGACACCACTTCTATAAGGGGGTTAGTTCGTGTTGTTGCCTGGTTGATGATTACACAAATATTTTGTCAGGATTTGTAAGTGGTGGGTCCTTGAGGTATGGCGATACGCAAACACGAGAAGTAAGTTTAAACAGTTTTATTAACAAAGGCGGATTATAAAACACGCATGCTATGCGCACCTGTCATCACTGTGTCTGACATCCAAACACCAGCTAATTACGGTCGTATCAAAAGGCTCCATGGCGAGCTAAGAGAAGAGACATATTCGCACCCGAGGCCACGTTAGTTAGTACTGCGCGCTGCGGACGGCGGCCAGTCACATACTCCACATCGCAGTGCGGCCGGACGTGCGTCTACTGACCAAGCAGATTGTCAGCATTCAGACAGGTCGGCTGGTGAGCACTTGTTAACGTACCACACGGCTGCACGCAATCCGTAGACCCTTACATAGTCACGCCAATGTAGAAGGCTGAACAGCGTTTACATAATAACTGGTATGACGTGACATTTCACAGGTGGCTCTCCCTTTGATGGTATATGTTTTGCTACTTACAGGGCTGTTATAGGTGGTGGTAGGAGGGTGCATAGGGCAAGTCTTGCAGTGGGGATGGTCACAGGGGTAGGAGCGATAGTGTAGGGAGATAGGCACAGAAGGAGCATAAGGTCTGACAAGAATATTGCAGAGATTGAGAGGGCAACAGCAAGCTATTCTAGGTGCGGTGGGCAAAACCCAGACAGAATGGATCTCGTTTCAGGGCATGATTTTAGGAAGTCATGGCCCTGTCGAAGTAGCTGTTTAACATATTCCAGACCAGGATAATACTGAGTCACCAATGGTGTGCTCCAAAGCTGTTTTGTGGAGGGATCAGCAGTACCAGGAATGGATGTGATGGCCCAGGAAATCTGCTTCTTAACTAGGCTGATGAGGCAATTACATGCAGTGAAGGCTGAGGTGAGAATGGTTGTGTATTGCTGTAAAGAGTCTGCATCTGAACAAATATGTTTGCCTCAGATGCCAAGGCTGTATGGGAGGGAACGTTTGATATGGAAAGGATGACAGCTGTCAGAATGTAAGTACTGTTGTTTGTTGGTAGGTTTAATGTGGGCGGAAGTGTGTAGCTGGCCTTTGGTGAGCACGAGATCAACATCAAGGAAAGTGGCATGGGATTTGGAATAGGATCATGTGAAATTTAATTGGGAGAAGGTATTCAAAGATTCAGGAATTTTAGCAGGGCAGCCTCAACATGAGTCCATATGGTAAAGATGTCATCAGTGTGTCTAAACTAAATCAGCAGCTGAAGACATCCGGATCCCAGGAAAGCCCCTTCCAAGCGGCCCATGAAAAGGTTGGCATAGGAAGGAGTCGTCCTGGTTCCCATGGCCGTACCCCTGAACTGTTTGCATGTCTGCCCCTCAAAGGTGAAGTAGTTGTGGGTAAGTATAAAGTTGATTAACATGAGTAGGAAGGATGTCATAGGTTTGGAATCAGATGGGTGCTGACTGAGGAAGTGTTCAGCAGCAGACCGACCATGTAAGAGGTGGATGTTGGTATAGAGGGAGGTGGCAGCTGTGGTGACAAGCAAGGTGTGTGGTGGGAGTGGGATGGGCACGGATTTCAGACGGGCTAGGAAATGATTGGTATCTTTGATATAGGAAGGGAATTTTTGTACTATGGGTTGTAGGTGTTGATCAACTAAGGCAGTTATACATTCAGTGGGTGCTTTGAAGCCAGCAACTATAGGACGACCAGGATGATTGGGTTTGTGGATCTTAGGAAGAAGGTAAAAGGTGGGGGTACATGGTTTGGGTGGGGTGGCAAGTTCTGTGGATTGAGGTGTTAGTCCTTGTGAGGGGCCTAAGGTTTTCAGGAGCGATTACAGGTCAGTTTGAGTCACAGGGATGGGATCTTGATGGCAGACGCTGTATGTAGCTATGTCAGACACAAATCTCATCCAATGCATTCCTTAACAATCAGTTTTTCCATCTCATCCTGTACGGTAAGTCTCCACTGACCTGCAGCTCTGGGTGACTCTCCTAGAATCTACCCCTTTTCCTAGACCTCTCCAGTCATTTTCCTTCACCCTTCTTCCTTCCCCTTCGGCCCTTCTGCCTGAAAAAGGAGCCACTGGCTCCGAAAGCTTGCCAATCACAACAGTCTTTAATGTGTGTGTTCTGCTGTCGCTTGGTGAGTAGATTTTTTATCTATCCAATTAAATAATTTTATCAATATCCCTTTTTAGTTTGTTGACAATTTCAGTTAGTAACACTAATTGTTCGGTAATCATTATCAAAATTGTGACCTGCTGCATCTTTTTGCTCACACTATTCTTTAAATCCTCTACATGTGCACTTAGCTTCTGAATTCTGTTTGCTGTTATCTGTTCATTCTATGTGACAGCGTTGTCTGCCTGATGGATACTCCTTAGGTACCCCATTACCATTGTCTTTTACACCTTTGATAACCTTAAGAGTTCCTGTTGCTGTTCCTCCAGAACATCCATTTTTGCCTTGAAAAACAATGCATCCTCTTTGTCTAGGGTACTAAATAGAATTTTACTCGTCTTATCAATGAAATTCAAAATTCCCCATCTTGGTCGGAAATGTTCATGTCTAGCTAACTGACCTATAGCTCTTTAGCTTGGTTTATTTTCTCTATGTGCCATGTTACTGTTTGTTGCACATGTTTGTATTCAGCGGTACATAATTTCTCTGTATGCAGTCTGGCTGTACAGTGTGATAACATAAGAGTTGCTGCTTGTCATGTTTTCTCAAATTTGCCTTGTAGTTCTTTTAAATTGAAATAACTTACAATACACCACATTGTACGCTGAGTGGTTAGCGCTACAGAATGTCAATCCTAAGGGCGCGGGTTCGATTCCCGGCTGGGTCGGAGATTTTCTCCACTCAGGGACTGGGTATTGTGTTGTCCTAATCATCCTCATTTCATCCCCATTGACGCGCAAGTCGCTGAAGTGGCCTCAAATCGAAAGGCTTGCACCTGGCAAACGATCTACCTGATGGGAGGCCCTAGTCACACGACATTTACTGTATAGACCAACCATGGTTATGATAGTAAATTCCTGGGGCTGACTGGAATCTTTGCTACTGTATGTCTTGTGGCATCACCACTCAGTGTGCTAGGCTGGCCATTATGCTTCCGATAATTAATAATCCCCATAGTTGCAGTACTGTTTGCATGGGCCTTTATACATTTCTGATCTTTTATTTTAATTTCTACACTGTGTCCTTTTACATCAACTACTGTGTAGAGTCTTCTCCACTGACTACCCAATTTTCTTGATCGGCCTCTTAGTTCAATCATATTGTGCTTGTTCTTTCATTTCTTTACTGGATGTTTGCTGAGGCTTCCTGATAGGGCAACTGCATTCTCTGGTATACCTCAGTGAAGTAGTCATGATAATTGTAAATAACATTTAAAGGCTTTTATTTCAGTAAGCCCGGTAGATTACATTTCCTACCTGAAGAATACTTCAAACACTGCATATCCTGTCATGCTATGGAGAGTAGTATTATATACGAAAGTGGCATATGGCACCCAACAGCCCCAATCTGCTTGGTCCGTATTGATTTGATGTCAAAGCATATCAGTTAGTGTTGCACTAGTGCACTATTTGTTTGGTGATGGTAATTATTCTTTGAATTTTATCAATTCTCAGTAATTTACAGACACTTCACAGTGTCACCAAGAAAGTTGCTGCCCATATCAATCAAAAATGATGTCAGTATCCCAAATTTCAGGATAATACTCCCGACTACGTATTGCATGTGGTATCCCTGTTGTGTCTGTAAATGGGTCGTGCCATGACAGATACTTTCAGTGAATCCTGGAAGTTCAAGATACAGTAATTATCTGTGTTTGATTGGAGAAGGAGACTGACAATATCTGCAGTGCATCTCTCAAATATGAACTCTGTAGTGGGCAGTAATTGTAGTGATTGTTTGCTCTGAGTTTGCTTAATTTAGTTTTTCTGACAACGTTTGCACTCGCAAATGAACTGCGCAAAGTCTACCTTCATCCCAGACCAATTACAGTACTGCTTTATGTGCTTGTACACTATGTTAGCAAAAGTATCCGGACACCTCAAAAACATACGTTTTTCATATCAGGTGTATTGTGCTGCCACCTAATGCCAGGTACTCCATATCAGCAACCTCAGTAGTCATTAGACACCGTGAGAGAGCAGAATGGGGGCGCTCTGCGGAACTCATGGGCTTCGAACTTGGTCAGGTGATTGAATGTCACTTGCGTCATAAGTCTGTAAGGGAGATTTCAACACTCCTGAACATCCCTAGGTCCACTGTTTCCAACGTGATAGTGAAGTGGAAATATGAAGGGACACGTACAACACTGAAGCGTACAGGCCGACCTCGTCTGTTGACTGACAGAGACCACCAACAGTTGAAGTGGGTCATAATGTTTAATAGGCAGACATCCATTGAGACCATCACACAGGAATTCCAAACTGCATCAGGATCCACTGCAAGTATTATGACAGTTAGATGGAAGTTGAGAAAACTTGGATTTCATGGTCAAGCGGCTGCTCATAAGCCATACGTCACGCTGGTAAATGACAAATGACACCTCGCTTGGTGTAAGGAGCTTAAACATTAGACAAGTGAACAGTGGAAAATCATTGTGTGGAGTGATGAACAGTTGTACACAATGCAGTGATCTTATGGCAGAGTGTGGGTAAGGCGAATGCCCGGTGAATGTCATCTGGCCGCGTGTGTAGTGCCAACAGTATAATTTGGAGACAGAGGTGTTATGGTGTGGTGAAGTTTTTCATGGAGGGGGCTAGCAGCCCTTGTTGTTTTGTCTGGCACTATCACATCACATGCCTGCATTGATGTTTTAAGTGCCTTCGCACTTCCCACTGTTGAAGAGCAATTCGAGGATGGCGATTGCATCTTTCAACATGATTGAGCACCTGTCCGTAATGCACGGCCTGTGGCCTAGTGGTTACACGACAATAATATCCCTGTAATGGACTGGCCTGCACAGAGTCCTGACCTGAATCCTACAGAACACCTTTGGGATGTTTTGGAATGCCGGCTTCATGCCAGACCTCTCCTGAGTGCAGCACTTGGTGAAGAATGGTCTGCCTATCCCCAAGAAACCTTCCAGCACCTGATTGAATGTATGCCTGTGAGAGTGGAAGCTGTCAAGGCTAAGGGTGGGCCAACACCATATTGAATTCCAGCATTACCCGTGGAGGGCACCACAAACTTGTAAGTCATTTTCAGCCAGGTGTCTGGATACTTTTGATCACATAGTGTTTGTTGTGCCCATCCCTGATGGCCTCCAATTGGAGAAATGTGCACTTGTATTAGAATGGTTAATTTTTTTTCAGAACTCATTATGGGTTCCAGTTCTGTGATTTTAAGTTTCTGCTATGCAACTTCTGACTGCATCTCTTGTATCTGACGACCCTTGTTATCTGATAATGCTGTTTCTGCGCTACAATGTGCTCGGCCTGAGGCCACGGCCTCAGCTGTGCCGCTCATGTTGACAGTGGATGTAATCTTCTTTACACGCTGCAGTTCCCCTTGTGCTGGGTGTCGGTTCACTAGTTAATTCACGTATGTTTCTAATGTGTGATAAGGCTCATGCCACCTGGTTGTGTTTGCCTTCTTTATATAGGGTCTAATAATCCAACTCCTCCAGTTGTAACCTGAACTTCATTAAGTGAGAAGATGGATTGGAAATACTGCCCAGCTATGTAAGTGGCTTACGATCGGTTAATATTTTAAAGTGCCTGCCAGACATGTAAGGTCTGAAATATGTTACTGCCCACACGTTAGTGAGTAGTTCCCACTCCACTGTACTATAGTTTTGTTCCTCCTTGTTGAGTGTTGAGCAGCTAAATTGTCAGCCAACGCGTTATGGAAATATTTTAGATCTGGCAGCCACGAACAGACCAGACCTCATCGACAGTGTCAGGGATTAGTTTTCATGATGTTGTCATTACGACTATGGTTACGAAAGTTAAAAAGTCGGTCAAGAAAGCTAGGAGAGTATTCTTACAAGAAAGAGCAGATAAGCAGTTGTTAGCAACCCACTTAGTAAATGAATCGACTTCATTTACTTCCGGTACGATGTACGTGGAAGAATTATGGACAAATTTTAAACACATTGTAAATCACGCATTGGAGAAGTATGTGCTGAAAAAGTGGGTTACGGACGGAAAAGACCCACCGTGGTTTAACAGCGCAATTTGGAGAATGCTCAGGAAGCAAAAACAGCTGCACTCGCGGTACAAGAAAGATCGGGAGAATGACGACAGGCAAAAGTTAGTTAGAGATTCGTGCTGCTGTAAAAAGAGCAATGACCGAAGCATACAACCACTACCACCGTCATACCTTAGCAAAAGATCTTGCTAAAAACCCAAGGAAATTCTGGTCTTACGTAAAATCAGTAAGCGGGTCGAAGGCTTCCATCCACTCACTCACTTTGTCACTCTGGCCTGGCAACGGAAGACAGCAAAACGAAAGCTGAAATTTTAAGTTTAGCATTTGAGAAATCTTTCACGCAGGAGGATCGTACAAACATACCACTGTTTGAGTCCCGTACAGATTCCCGTATGGAGTACATCCCTGGGGTTGTGAAGCAGCTGAATGGGTTGAAAATAAATAAATTACCAGGTCCTGATGGGATTACAATTTGGTTTTACAGAGAGTACTCTACTGCATTGGCTCCTTACTTAGCTTGCATTTATCGCAAATCTCTTGCCCACGTAAAGTCCCGAGCGACTGGAAAAAGCGCAGGTGACACCTGTATACAGGAAGGGTAGAAGGACAGATCCTCAAAATTACAGACCAATATCCTTAACATCGGTTTGTTGCAGGATTCTCGAACATATTCTCAGTTCGAATATAATGAATTTCCTTGAGACAGAGGAGTTGCTGTCCATGCATCAGCATGGCTTTGGAAAGCATCGCTCCTGCGAAACGCAACTCGCCCTTTTTTCACATGATATCTTGCGAACCATGGATGAAGGATATCAGACGGATGCCATATTCCTTGACTTCCGGAAAGCGTTTGACTCGGTGCCCTACTACAGACTCCTAACTAAGGTATGAGCAAATGGGATTGGTTCCCAAATATGTGAGTGGCTTGAAGACTTCTTAAGTAGTAGAACCCAGTACGTTGTCCTCGATGGTGAGTGTTCATCGGAGGTGAGGGTATCATCTGGAGTGCCCCAAGGAAGTGTGGTAGGTCCGCTGTTGTTTTCTATCTACATAAATGATCTTTTGGATAGGGTGGATAGCAATGTGCGGCTGTTTGCTGATGATGATGTGGTGTATGGGAAGGTGTCATCATTGAGTGACTGGAGGAGGATACGAGATGACTTGGACAGGATTTGTGATTGGTGTAACGAATGGCAGCTAACTCTAAATATAGATAAATGTAAATTAATGCAGATGAATAGGAAAAAGAATCCCGTAATGTTTGAATACTCCATTAGTAGTGTAGCGCTTGACACAGTCACGTCGATTAAATATTTGGGCGTAACATTGCAGAGCGATATGAAGTGGGACAAGCATGTAATGGCAGTTGTGGGGAAGGCGGATAGTCATCTTCGGTTCATTAGTAGAATTTTGGGAATATGTGGTTCATCTGTAAAGGAGATCGCTTATAAAGCACTAATACGACATATTCTTGAGTACTGCTCGAGCGTTTGGGATCCCTATCAGGTCGGATTGAGGGAGGACATAGAAGCAATTCAGAGGCGGGCTGCTAGATTTGTTACTGGTAGGTTTGATCGTCACGCGAGTGTTATGGAAATGCTTTAGGAACTTGGGTGGGAGTCTCTGGAGGAAAGGAGGCATTCTTTTCATGAATCGCTACTGAGGAAATTTAGAGAACCAGCATTTGAAGCTGACTGCAGTACAATTTTACTGCCGCCAACTTATATTTCGTGGAAAGACCACAAAGATAAGAGAGATTAGGGCTCGTACAGAGGCATATAGGCAGTAATTTTTCCCTCGTTCTGTTTGGGAGTGGAACAGGAAGAGAAGATGCTAGTTGTGGTACGAGGTACCCTCCGCCACGCACCGTATGGTGGATTCTGGAGTATGTGTGTAGATGTAGATGTAGAGTTAATGCTAACTGCAAATCCTTGCCCATTTGGGTCTGACTCAGTACTACTACAATTTCACATTGACTTAAGTCCATTGTCACTATGAACTCTTGTTCAAAGTCAGGATATTGAAGTATTGGTGGACTTATTAGCTTTCTTTTAACTGTTGAGAAGTGCCTCTTGTGGGTTTCCCCAGTTATACAGGACTCCTTTCTTCAAAGAGCAGTACAGTGGGTTAGTAACTTCACTAAATTTACTTAGGAACTTCCTACAGTGTGCCGCAGTTGAAAGTAGCCTGCCTAGCATTTGAATGTAAATGCAGTACTTCATCTCCTTAAATAAATAACTACAACAGTGAACAGTTTGAAGCAATATTCAGTCGTTAGCATTCTTTTGTCAGCATTTCATTTTATTTAACCAGTGAAATTAGAAGTTTCTTTTAGTGGTCGGCAAAATTATTTTCTCAATGAAAGAAAAAATTGAAATTATGGAAGCATATGTGAAAACAGGTTTGATTAAAGATACTCTCAAAATTATCAGGAATAAGTATCCAGATGGAGGACCACCAACAAAGAGCTCTATACAGATTCTATACAAAAATTGGTGCACCCACGGGTTTGTGTAAAATAATTCCTTCAGTTTACACACCAGAAGGTATTGCAGACATTCACCAAAGGATTATTCAGAGCCCAAAGAATTCTACATGTATAGTGGCCCAACAGGCACATTTAAGTAGGAGATGTTGCCAGCAGATATTTGAAACTCTTGCTAGACCCTATCCATTACATCATGAGTGATGAAGCATAGTTTCATCTTTCCAGTCATGTAAATTCAGAAAACACGAGGTACTGGGCAACGGAGAACCCTAACACTGTGTGTCAGTAACCAGTCTATGATGAAAAGACCGGCATTTGGTGCGTTGTTACAGGAACGTGTATTGTTGGACAGGTATTTTTTGCCACTACTCCCAACACGGGTGCATGTATGAAAATTTTTGATACATTTTGTGCTCAACTCACTGAATATGAAAGACAGTCCATGTCTTCATTGAGGAATGAACTGTCATCAAATATTTATAGTCACTACATTCGACAGATCTTACATCTTCCCCCCCCCCCCCCCCCCCCCTCTCCCCCTATGGGGACACTTGAAGAGAAGGTATATGAAACAAATCCACACACAATATAGAAACTGAAAAATGTCAGCTGTGAAGTTGCTGCCATCAGTATCTCAACTTTACGCCAAGTGTATCTGAATATCCTTAGACGTGGACCTCTTTGTATTGATGTTTCAGGGGGTCACTTTCAGCATCTTCTATAAATGTATTTTTCACTGTAAATAAATGGTAAGGCCATTTCAGCTCTTCATTTCTATAATTTCACTGCATTTCCTTAATACTCACATGAGATACTTTCATCTGCTGCACCCTGCATAATATCTGATGAGACCAAGGTACGTATTGTGCTTTTAGGTTGTGAATATTATTTGATTGCTTCAACTTTGGCAGGGTAAGGCTGAAGTCCATTGGCTGTGAATACATGCCCCAAAAGATGACTTTCCTCAAAAATTCACACTTGTCCACTTGAAGATTCAAATTGTCCCATTGTAAACATTTGAAACCTCTTTGAGGTAGTCTTTATGCTCCTTGAGTGAAGCACCTGCAACATCGACAACATGTAAGTATATAAAAAACCTGATTACTTTGTAATCCTACTAGCACTGTATTCATTAACTTTCGAAAGACTGAAGGAAGGCCTTTACTCCATCATCATTTTGTTGTATTTAAAGTGCTGATAGGGCATGCTAAATGCAGTTTCCTCCCAATCCTTTTTGTCTATAGCACTCGGTTATATCCTTTCTACACAGAGATTTCAACAGCCTGGAAGTTTTCGATCCCAAGTGTCAGTGCTTTATGACATTGGCATTTGCTTTCGGTGCTCCGTGCTGCTACACATTCTGTGGAAGGACAGTACTAGGATATCATGTTATCTGTGGCTGGGGCTATACCTTGTTGAGAGATATCTCATTTAGTTTTCTGTAACTGGCATAAAACTTTCCTAGCTTTCACCTTAGTGTTTCCCGATTCCACTGCACTTCTGCTTTACACTAGTGTCTAGTTCTTGGGTATCATTATTAATGGAAAATTCCATGGGCTTGTACAGGGTGACATTATCCTATTGACCAACATACTGTTAACTTCCTTTTATAATGCTCCTCGCTGGGTATGAGGAATCCTGTAATGTCTTTTATTAATAATCTTACCTTCCACCTCGGATATTGGGGGTACTTTATGCTTTGCCAAAGTAGTATGTTGTAGTACATCTCTAGGTAAGTGGAATATGTCATTGTAGGCGATACACAACTCTTCAACGGATTCCTTCTCTTCCAGGATTAAACGATCTACCTGCACGTTTTCCTTTAAAAGAATCTGTCGTGATTTAACCAAAGCTTTTGGTTCAGCCTTTGCATGCCAGATTTTATAACTGCTTGGGAATGGAACTGGCCCTGTAAATACTTCAGGAGTTGATATTCCCGCTTCATCTTCATGAGTGTTCAGCACATTGGTAACGCAGTTTCTTCTTCGTGCAGTTGCTAATGCTTTGGGGATGTAGAAACTGTCAGATTTTGTGTTTTGGTATTATAGCTTCCATTCCTTGGTTGCATTCTGACCTTACCTTGACGAAACATTCTTCCCAGGATCCTATCAGAATTTTCTCTTTGATTAATAATGGGCAATGGGACTCCATCATTGTCAAAAAAATGGTTCAAATGGCTCTGAGCACTATGGGACTCAACTGCTGTGGTCATAAGTCCCCTAGAACTTAGAACTACTTAAACCTAACTAACCTAAGGACATCACACACATCCATGCCCGAGGCAGGATTCGAACCTGCGACCGTAGCAGTCGCACGGTTCCGGACTGCGCGCCTAGAACCGCGAGACCACCGCGGCCGGCTCCATCATTGTCCATCTGCATTACAGAAATATAACCTTTGTGAGTACTCATCATTGCTTCTTGTTGAATGTCAGAACTATGGTTCTGTATTTCTACCATTTCAAAAATTTCACACAGCAATTTGTATTTTTTACAGATAAACCTGAAGATGCTTCTATATTAATGTGAAACTGGTAGGATGGAATATAGCACCTTCATATAGGTATGCGACATTTGGAAACACCTCCTCATTCTTGACTTCTTAATTGTTGTAATTTTTATGATAATTTGAATGGTTATTGAGTGTTGAGTCTTGTTATTATCTTAGCTGTGGTTGCCCTCCCCAGAAAGTTGTTTGCACCTACCAAATTGGCCTATCAAAGTATTGTTCCCAGAAACTTCATCCTCATTCATCACTTGTTTCATTGTTTCTCTAAAATAAAATTGCATTGTTTCTATTTATGCACACCATTGAACCACACGCTCATGCCATTCTTGCATTTTGCAAGTATAAAAATCTGATGTTCTCTTATTTTCATAATTCTCTATTAAGGGGATACGGAATCGGATTTTGGGTTAAAAAATCGAATTTTTTTTATTGGCGTATTATATTCTGCCATGTTTCCTCTTTAAAATGACGTATCATACATAGCTCTACTACAATTATAACTATTTTATTTTTATATATTTGTGAGATCGGGTATTGCGCTTTAGTTATACACGTCTCTCGTGGCTGACCATGAACTTTTTGGCAGTACCTTTAAAGTGACATGAATTCAAATATCCCGGTTTCCAGCGACTATTTATACACTAGTTGCCCGAAAATGTTTCTCTCTGGTTTCCTCAAGTTACTCTTTGACTTTGTGGCGGGACTGTTTTGTAAACAGTGTGATATAAGAAAGTAGTTGTTGTTGAGTTATTTCGTATTTAGTGCTTCATTTTTCGCAGTGAAAATGCCTAGAGCTAAAGCAAAAGTATTTAAAAAGCGTGTGAACTGGCAAAAGAAAAGAAATAATGATTCATTAGCAAAGCAAAGCAGTTCATCATCATCACTGTTGGAAAATGTGAATCCACTTATTACTGATTTGCCGAACGAACTTACACCAAATGAAAACAGTGCTTCTCATAAAAAACTAAGAGATTTGGAAGAGAAATATAATTTACTTGATAGAGGGAATGAAGTTTTTGAACTCATTGATACGAATATATTGTGTGAAGCTCTTGAAAACAGTTTGTGCTGCAAAAAATGTCATGGAAACGTTTCTCTGAAAGTAGAATCCCATGTTGGCCTGGCTGCCCAGTTTAATTTAATATGCAGTGTTTGTAAATACAGCTGTAAGTTTCCAAGTTCGGTTTCAGTAACTGTAAATAATGGATACAAGAAAACTGAACTTTATAGTGTAAATATTAGGTTAGTTTATGGATTGCGAGCAATTGGTAAGGGCAAAGCAGCTGGTGATATGCTATGTGGTGTTCTAAATCTTCCAAGTGCACCTTCAAAGTTTGAAGCTTACAATTATGTACTAGGATCTGCAGTTGAAGATGTAGCACAGAAGTCAATGCAGGTTGCTGTGGAAGAAGCAGTGGAAGAAAATGACGGCAGTCGTGACCTCACAGTGGCGTTTGATGGCACGTGGCAGAAAAGGGGCCACACCTCCAACAATGGTGTTGTAACAGCAACTAGTGTTGATACTGGCAAGGTTATTGATGTTGCAATAATGTCTAAATACTGTAGGTGCACAGGCAGGCTGAAAAATGAACACAGTGATGACTGTATTGCTAATTATTATGGTAGTAGTGGTGGCATGGAGGTTGCTGGGGTGAAGAAAATTTTTCATCGCTCTTCACAGTGGTATAATGTTCGCTATGTCAAATATCTGGGAGATGGTGACTCTAAAGCATTCAAAGAAGTTTTGGAAAGCAAACCATATGGGAACAGTGTAAATATAAGCAAACTTGAATGTATAGGACATGTGCAGAAGAGAATGGGTGCCAGGCTGAGAAGGTTAAAATCAGTTATGAAAGGGAAAAAACTAGATGATGGGAAAACCTTGGATGGCAGAGGAAGATTGACTGATTCCATAATAGACCACATTCAGAACTGCTATGGCCTTGCAATCAGGCAAAATACAGGCAATCTTGAAGAAATGAGGAGAGCTATATGGGCTTTATATTTCCACACCGCATCCACGGATGAGCATCCACAACATGGTTTGTGCCCCAAAGGTGAAAACAGCTGGTGTAAATACAATAGGGGACTAACAACAGGAGAGAAATACATTCACCACCACAGTCTACCATCAGCCATCATGGCAGAAATAAAGCCCATTTTCAGAGATCTGGCTGACAGAAGTCTTCTGATGAAATGTCTTCACGGAAAAACGCAGAACCCCAACGAGTGCTTGAATAGTGTGATATGGCATCGTCTCCCAAAAACAGTGTTTGTCGGAATTAATACACTACATTTTGGTGTGTATGATGCTGTGGCAACCTTCAATCTTGGAAATATAACTAAATGCCAGGTCCTTCAAAAGTTGGGTATGTGTGTTGGTTCCCGTACGGTACGTGCTATGTTCTTTTTAGATCAGCACAGACTAAGGCATGCTGATAATATAATCAAGACATTAGTGAAAAAAGCAAGACAGGTGCAGAGGGGTGCCAAAAGAAGACTTGAAGATGATTATGAAGACTGTGAAGGGGGTATTAGCTACGGATCAGGAATGTTTTAATCTTCTTTCTCCGTTTCCCGTAAGTTTACTTTTTACTTCATCTAGGAACATTATCTCAGGTACTGGTCAACCTAGAAGTCTGAAATTTTTATGACGTAGTGACATAGGTCCCTATTACATACTGAAACAACGCTTTTTTAATTACTTGATTTACAAAAGACTTAGGGGTGATAGTCTAGTAAAAAGCGATGGAAAAAATTTACTTAAAAATAAATGTACAATATCTCTGTAAGAAAATACTTTCACAATAAACTGTTGTTTCAGTATTGTTGTAACATATGAATGCACATACAGTAAAATTTTTACCTCTCTGTCTCCAGTAGTTTGTGAGAAAATGTTCCCTATAGTAGGCATATATTAACATTGCGGGGATAGGTGATTCCGTATCCCCTTAAGACAGCACACACTGTAGACCAGGTCTCTGTGTGATCATTTGCAAATAGCTTACCACGGACTGACCCTATGATTTGTCCCACAATATACTTCAAGAACACCTTCTTAGCTGTAGGGTCTACTAACTCAAAGTACCGAGCGAGGTGGCGCAGTGGTTAGCACACTGGACTCGCATTCGGGAGGACGACGGTTCAATCCCGCGTCCGGCCATCCTGATTTAGGTTTTCCATGATTTCCCTAGATCACTCCAGGCAAATGCCAGGATGGTTCCTTTGAAAGGGCAAGGCCAACTTCCTTCCCCATCCTTCCCTAATCCGACCTTGTGCTCCGTCTCTAATGACCTCGTTGTTGACGGGACTTTAAACACCAATATCCTCCTCCTACTAACTCAAAGTGCTATCACAATTGTTTAAAAATTCCAATAATTGTTCCTTATTAGCATCGAATTTCCTAGGTGCTTATTTTGTCATTTCACTATAACTCATGAACTGTCAGTTGACATTGTCTGATGCAATACCTTTGGGATTTATTATGACTTCCATGTTCACTAACCTTCCATTGTCTTTGGTGATGTGATAGTTGTGGCATATTCTTTCTTGCTTGCTGGCTCCTGGTGTGATGAGCTTCTATCTCACGACAGTACTATGGTTCAGTGGATGCTGTCCTAGGTCTGGCGAGCCTATCACTTGCAGAGGCACATCTATGGAAGTAGCTGTAATCCTCGGTCTGGTGAACCTCTTGCTTCCAATGGCAGCTGAGTTACGAACTATCTTGTCTCAAAGTCATTAACCTGTCTTTATTCCAGGCAGTGTTTTACTAAAGTACTTTCCTTCCCTGCACCTATTCCTGTACTCCATGGCATGTCATTGTCTGGCATGTTGTCATCCTTTCAGGCTTACTGGTCACCAATGCAGTCAGTGGCCAGCTATTAAAAACCCACATCTGAAGCCAAAATTTTCATTCCCATTGTGTCCCAAGAGAAAGATAGAAAGACAACTTACAGAAGACAGGAGTTCTTACCTCATTCAACACAGTCGACGAGAGAAAGTAGTGTGGGCTGCTTGTATTACTCCAACAGTGGCTCGGCTACATGCTGAGAGTATTTTGAAGTGCAGACCTTTGTGTAAATCTCCAGCAAGCAAAAGGAAAATAAATATCATTCTGGATTCGTGATGATGAACTTCTACTCTAGATACTACTCTTTGGATGTGACCTCCATAGCTAATTCTATGTCTAGTTCTGAATTTGTGCTGGTGTAAGTCTGTTAACTATTCTTCAGAATCTATTTTGTTAGCAACAGCACATGCCGAGAGTAAAAAACTATCCTAAGGTCGAGACCAGGTGACAGGCAACACAGTAGTAGGGTCTCCTTACTACTATAGACCTTTGTTCCCTTGGGTTGTTAATGGAGCCGTATTTATATTGTTTGTAAAAGTTACTTTCTTATAAAGCTGTTAGAACATCTCCTCTCACGTTTCTTTGAGCTCAGTGTTGCTGGAGTCAACTACGCATTGCAGGCCTCCCTTCACCTTTATGTACAAGCCCTGTTTGTTGCTCGGCACCAGTATATCGGCTGGCAGGGCTGCTTGTTCAGATCACGTTGCAATGCTCTGGCTGCCAGCTCCTAGTTGTGTTCTACGAACAATTTTTGAGATCAGTACTTTTTATCTCTTACAGGATTGGGGTTCACAACCCGTGCATTCACACTGAAATTAACTGTTATCTAGAGCTTGACACTGATGATAATTCTGTAACTAAAGATGTTAGTAATTATAGTCTGAATGTGATTCTCACAATATGTTTGGTTATTGACATAATCCCTTGTTAAGACTTGTGCCAGCTTTCTTGCGTCTGTTCCGCTGAGCACAATAGTTGACACATTTAGGCTATTTGGGCTGGATATAGTTCAGATCCATATCCTAAACAAAAAACGAATGTCACAGTCAGGCCCTGAGACCATGCATTGCAGACTGGGACTGGCCACTGTGTCAACATCTACCCATGGTTTCACTTGGGTACCATATGGAGGAGAGGGTCGTGTGTTCACCACTTCACTCTCTCTGCTGTTGATTGGTTTCCAATATAGAATCCTCTTCTTCTGATTCAGGTAGCTCTTAAACTAGCTTTATGAGGTGAAGTTCAACTCATTCCAGTCCTTAAAATAAAAAAAAGGAAAAAAAGATCCTCACACTACTGAGAATTGTATCTAAGGCTTCCACATGGCTGTGGTACATACCAAGTCTCCAAATGGTCTTCCTAATTTAGGTTTCTGTAATCCACTTAAAGTGAGCATTTAAATGATGCACTAAGCAAACTACCAATTTTCAGTTCCTTTCCTGTGCAGTACGAGTTATTTTCTCTCTACAATGACACACAGGCAGGACTTAAAATCTGAACTTACCCTCTCTCTCTCTCTCTCTCTCTCTCTCTCTCTCTCTCTCTCTCTCTCTCTTTCTTTCTTTCTTTCCTTCCTTCTACAAGAGGTAAAAATTGAAGTGTGAGCCATTTTCCACGTGTTTTTTTTACTAGAAGGTTTATAATATATATTATGTGATTACTTAGAGTGCCCACTATGAACAGTCACTGCATCCTGATTGCCAACACAATAGAAAACTGATTTGGATGTGCACTGTATTGAAACTGTCGGAAATGAATGTATGGCTCTGCAATGGAGTGTGCAGTATTTTGAGCATGTGTTGGACAGGAACTGGAACCCATTGTTTTACCTATTGACTGTGCTACCCAGGCATAACTTGTGACCAACTTCTTAACTTCTAGAATAGTCAACAGCCTTGCCTTGTTGGTAACAATGGATCCAGCCCAATCACCAAAGTTAAGCAACATTGGGCCCAGCTAGTATTTGGATGGGTGACCATCCAGGGAAAACCTGGTGCCATTGGTTTTAAGGATGTGCAAGTCACCAAAGTGGCATCCAATTGAAAGACTTGCACCAGGCCGTGTTGCCACAGCAAGTTTTAACCACCACTTTTTAACGCCTAGAGGAGTGGAAGGGATAAAAACAAACATTTCAACTTTTATTTCTGCATTAATGAATTTAGTTTTTAAGATCTTTCCACCAGACTATGTGAGTTTTCCTTATTTTGTCTGCTTTTGACAAGATTCTGCTGCAGTTTACTTTTCACATTGACATCTAGCATAACTTGCTTTAAGAATATTGCTGTTCTCGTATTTATGGATATATGTCTACATCTACATCATTATTCTGCAGTCCACTTTATGGCACATGGCGGAGGGTACCCTGTACGACCATTAGTCATTTCCTTTCGTGTTCCACTCGCAAACAGAACAAGAGAAAAATGACTGTCTATATGCCTCCGTATGAGCTCTAATTTCTTGTATCTTATATTCGTGGCCCTTGCATGCAATGAATTCTGGAGGCAACAGAATTGTTCTGCTGTCAGACGAAAATGCCGGTTCTCTAAATTTTCTCAATAGTGTTCCTCGAAAAGAATGTTGCCTTCCCTGTAGGGGTCCCTATTTTTCCCAAAGCATCTCCACAACATGTGCATGTTGTTCAGACGTACCAGTAACAAATCTAACAGCCCGCCACTGAATTGCTTCGATGTCTTCCTTTGATCCGACTTGGCACAGAACCCAAACACTTGATCAGTACTCAAGAATAGGTTGCAATAGCATCCTATATGCAGTCTCCTTTACAGATGAACCACATTTTCCTAGAAGTCTCCCAATAAACTGAAGTTGACTATTCACCTTTCTACTACAGTCCTCATGTGCTCATTCCATTTAATGTCACTTTGCAACATTATGATGACTGTGTCAAGAAGGACACTACTAATGCTGCATCTGAACATTAAGAGTTTTTTCTTCCTACTCACCTGCATTTACTTACATTTTTCTACATTTAGAGCTAGCTGCCATCATCACACTAACTAGAAATTTTTACTCATCTTGTATCATCCTACAGTTGCTCAATGATGATACCTTAATGTATGCCATAGTATCATCAGCAAACAACCACAGATTGATGTCCATATGTCCACCAAATCATTTATGTATATAAAGAATAAAAGTGGTTGTATCACATTTCCCTGGGGCACTCCTGATGATACCCTTGTCCCTGATGAAGAATCGCCATTGAGGTCAACATACTGGGTTCAGCTGCTTCATAGCTCATACCTTCATTAACAGCCTGCAGTGGGGCATTGTGTCAAACACTTTCCAGATATCTAGAAATACGGAATCTGCCTGTTGCCCTTCATCCATGGTTTGCCATATATCGTGAGAAAGAGGCCTGGGATTCACATGAGTGATGCTTAACAAAAGCATTCTTATTCATGGGCATAAGCTTCTCAGTCTCAAGGAAATTTATTATGTTCTAACTGAGAATATGTTCAAGGATTCTGTAGTAAACCGATGTAAGGGATGCAGGTCCGCAATTATGTGGGACCGTTCTTTTGCCCATCTTATACATAGGAGTCACCTGCACTCTTTTCCAGTTGCTTGGGACTTTACACTGGGTGAGAGATCCATGATAAATGCAAGCTAGGTAAGGGGCCAGTGCCATAGAGTACTATTTGAAAAACCAAACTGGGATTCCATCTGGACCTGGTGAACTTGTTTTCAAGTCCTTCAGTTGTTTCTCTGTACCAGGGATGCTTAATACTACGTTGTCCAAGCATTTTAGTTTTTCAGCAATCGGTTCCTCAAATTATGAAGTACGGGTTGTCACAAAGGTTTTCATACTGGTCATTCTAATATAAATTTTCAGTCATGTTTCATGTGTCACAGTTGTTATTTGTCTCATCAGGTAGGCAGCAGTTTTCTGCCTGTAACAGATGTTTTCAATTATGTTGTGCTATTGGGGTCTTAATCATGGAGAGATTTTTCATTTTTAGAGAACGCAGATACTGAATCAGAAACTGACTTATTGAATTTAGATGGTGATTTTCTGCCAGAGACAACTCACAGTGAAGATAGTAAGGCTGAGGAGGAGTAATAGTTAGTAGATGTCTCCCCATCTTAGTTCTTTCCACAACATTCTCAGGAGCTAGATGGCATAGCAGTGAAGAGGGCAGCTAGAGATAGAATGGAACTGAAGGTTTGCTAACACTCTGTCACCTGGAAAGAGGGCTGCTTTGAATGTCCTGAAGGAGAGAGGGTGACCCACTGCATGCGTCTGCCACCATTTGTATGACTTCTCTATCAGTGTCTTCTGACTTCTTTCTGATGAATCAGTGCTGCATATTGTAAAATGGAAAAAACCACAGAATCAAATACTCCGAATAAATTCAAAAAACACTACTTGCACTGTATCATTGGAAGAATTGGAGGCAATGATTGGTATCATAGCTTTTTGTGCTGGAAGTATTACATAGGATGACCTTTGTCACATTCTTGGGGCTTAATTTTATTAATAATAAAATGACAAGAGATGGATATCACAAATTTATCAAGTTCCTACCTATTGGTGAGAAATCACCCAAACTCAGTGCATTCTTGCTGACAAATTCACTCTTCTTTTATGAAACATGGAACAAGTTGGTACAAAATTGTCTTTGTTGTCACTCTCCGTCCCCAACTGTTTGAAAAACAATAATTCTGACTTAAATTCCACCTCCACCATGAAAAATACTAATAAGTGAGTGCACTCTGTCAGCGTACCAAGGGGAGAAGAAGTAGAATGTCATTATTCTATATGCTGAAGTACCAGTGAATAAATAAAGGAGAACCCAGAAACTGTTGCCTCCTAGATCGCCGAAAACTATGATGTTGACATGGTTCCTTGCAGCAAATGGCTGTTGCATCTTTTACAATATCTGAGATGTGGCAGCAGTTATATATGCGTATTATCTACTCTCACATAACTAAAAATAACCTGAAGGGAAATGTGTTCATTCTTCAACTGGCAAACAAATTCATAAATGGTAAACAGCAAAGGGACAGGAGCAAGAAAGCCAGTCAGTGAAGAAGCAGCTGTATACCCACACAAATCAGAAAAGTGAAAGAAGCACCAAATTAGAATGTGCAGAGGAAATACAACTAATGAAATCCCATAGAAATGCAGAAAAAGCTGTCTCTGGAAAATGAGTACAAAAAGTACCAGTAATCTTCTCCAGAATGTGATTTCAGTGTTTAAAATTGTGATTTCAATTACGTTGGTTGAAGTTCAGATGGTATTTTAGACTTGTGTTTTCTAGGAGTACCGGTCAAAGTTAGCCTTTGCCACAAGAGTTCCTGTGCAGTTGGAACACTTGTAAAGGAATTGTCCATTGTAATACCATATGCAGTTCCTAAAGGAGAGGTAAGGTGCATTACAACTCTAGCACCTTCATTCTTTTCCATGGGTCCTTCTTTCCCAGTGCGTACCTGCAAGTTGAAAATATACAAAGTTTCGACATCACAGAGAGCTCAGATTTTTCATGTCGTATTTAGCTGGTTTGGACTTTATATAAACCCTAAGTGGGCATTTACCACAGAAGGAGACCAATTGTTCATCCATTAGTAAATGACTACCTGGATAATACTGTACAAAGCTTTCCTGTGCAAAAATTGTTAATATTTCTGGAAATGCAAAAAATTTTTCCATTTATCTTGCTTCCTCTTTAGTGACCACGCCGCAGAATCTGATGTAAGAAAAAGTTCAGGAAACGTGTTTCTTGAAAATTGGGCTGGTATTATTTTCCTTCAGTACATGCAGTCCATGGGACATAACATAGAATGTGGTTTTCTTTTAGCTTTTAGTGCTCCCATAGTTACAAGGAGCCCTACGAAACTGGACATTTATTCCGAACTTTTTGGGATCCACTGATGTTTGTTAGAAGGATGAGTGGCATTCCATAAATTTCTTGTTGTCTCTCCCTTTTGGTTTCTGTATTTTATGAGATTGTCCACTACTTTAGGTGTAATGAACAACATGAAAGTCTCCATAAACAAAGACACACTCAGAGACATTCTGAGACCACTAGATGTAGACAGAATATCTTGTTTTTGAAACCTGCTAGGTTTTTGGATATTGATTGCTGTATCATTCCATTTTTGCCAGTGTACGTAGGTCTCTCCGGCATTTGAATCTCATCAGTCACTTCGTCGTCGTCCCTTCCTTCGATAACATCTTCAATTGTTCTTTTCTTCCATGTTTTCTTTTATTCCTAAACACACACACTCCACATGACTCTCTCCATGTCTGTTTCTACTTCTGTTATTCGCAGTACTTTAAGATCTCATTTATTGTGTAAATCATATTTCTTCTGTAACCTTAAGTTTTTCAGCATGTTTGTTGTACAACATAAAGTGCTATAGCAACAAAATTGATGGAAATAACTAACAGAGAAAAATATTTGATTGATTGTTATTACACACAACAATGGATTAAAATTTATAACATTCATTTCACACTTGTACCAACATAAGTTTCTACAGTGTGTATTTATACACAGGCATTTTCTCATCACGCAGAATCCCAAGCAGGGTACCGAAGGTCCTCAATAAACATTTCGGTTGTTATTTATTATATAGATAAATTTACTTTAAAAATTCAACAATAATAATGTTTAGTGGGGACAGTTTAACAATTTCACATAGTCTGAAAACTATAAACTATTTCAAATAGCTAGAAATAATAAAATAGTTATGTTACAATCTTGCAGTACACCACTTGGTATGCAGAAGGTTAAATTTGTTGTAATAAATAGATGGTATGCATCATCAAACTAGTCAAAAGATTGAAGACTTTGACAAATAAATAATTTTGCTGTGGAGTTCTGGTTGCTAGTTTTGTGTATTTTCCTTGATGTAAGTGTTACACAGGAAGTCATTTGTGTAATTATGATTGGGTCTTTGCAATTAATGGTCTCTTTGCTAACTTCCTGTTGTGTCTATCTTTGTATTGTTTCATAAAACAAATAATATATTGTGAACACTGCAATAGGAGTATCTAAACTGTACTTACAGAAGAACTTTTCAGCTTACAAGCAAATGTTTTGCTCCTAAAATTAAAATTTTGTGTTTATTGTGAAGTTGTTGATATTACAAGAAATGTGTAAACAATTACAGGTTTAATGTGCTATTTCACAGTTTATTTTCATTTGTATTTTCCAGAAATCTTCAAGATTTTGTTACTTGGGTTGATACATCAGCTATAAGAAAGCATGTCATGCAGTACAACGAAATGGTATGTTTTTTATATCCGGTTCCAGGAACTGCATACTACAGTTTTCAGTGTAATCTGTTTTTGTAGTAGCCTACATCAAAATTCTTGCAGGCATATGTAAACATGAAACAACAAAAAACATTTTGCATTATATCATCAATATGGTGTTAGTAATATTATTATTTTTTTGAGAGTTGTGGACTGTTTGGCTCCATGCATGGGTTTATTTTAGTTTAGCATAATATTAATGACAAGTGCAAAGTCAGTTGTGAATGAACATTATTTTCCAATATGAAAATGATACTGAGATACTCTTCAATCAACTAGCTATACTCCAGTAGACTAACTCACATACACAGCTTAATAATATTCAGATTACACCCAGACTAGGGGCATCTGCAGAAATTTATTCAAGAAGGGGCAATATCCTACAACCATTTTTTTTTAATGTAGCCGATGTGGTTAGTTTGATGAAATGCGATGCAATAAAAAGGAGATGCACAAAATATATTGTATCTCAGAGAAGTGGCAATTATGCTGTAAGATGTTTTCGAAGGTAGATTACTTTGATACCTAAAAGGTTCATTATGGTAAGCAAAGTGTGTCTTCCTATTTTATTGATATGATTAAGAATGTCATCTTTCTGAGTTAATGTATGGAAATCACCATCTGTGCATGTTTAAATTCAATGCATGAAATGAGATAGTAAACAAAACTGCAAAATATTTTTTTAAATATTTTTATTCATATACTAATAATGTTAGGTTAACACTGAAAATTAAAAATCTGAAATTGGAAAAGAAACAGAACTGAAAATGTCCTTGTGGATATCAACAAGAATAAACACTAAAATATACGGTTGATTAATACTTCTCAAAGAAGAGACAAAGAAAAGATTTGTATTAGACTTTGATCCCATCTAGAAGACTCAGGTTTTCTTTCTTTTATTATATTTGTGCCTCTCTGTTTTAATGCTGACTTTCATAATTTTCTGGAAGCTACGTTTTTGAGTTGTTTGTGTAATGTTTGACCACAATAAGTTGAACCTTTTTACTGGCGCTTTTCTTCTTCTTCTTCTTCGTAAAACATTTCTGCTTAGCCAGTTCATTCACAGAGCCTCTTCCAATGTTCTCTTTTGTCTTACAGTCTTTATACCAATTTCTGCTAATTGTCTTCCTGGACCACCACATCATACGCAGATGCTGCCATTAGTGAAGAAAATTGCTACTGGTTGGAAGGTATTCATTTGTTTCGAAGTGCCACCATTTTTTCCACAAGGGTCTCCTCTTTTTTTCAAAGAAGTTCAAAATGTGAGTAATGGTGCCAGCACTGCAGGAAGAAGTCAGTGTTGCCCTCACCTCACTGCTCTTCTCTCCTTGACAATCTTAAGGTGGAGGCGAGGCATGCCTCCTGCTGTTCCCAACTGTCAGGGTCAACTTACCATGGCCAAATAGTTAAGTGTATCCCAGCCCCAATATTTGAAGCACGTGCACGAATAATGCTGTACGGCACATTTTGCAGTTGTTGGGAAATTGACAAAAACTGTTAGTTCCAGAGAATTAATACAATATAATAATGTAATAGCAGATATGTATTGTTTGTGCATACAGACTGTGGAAAATACTAATTTCTGGTTTTTAAAATTGCACTAAGCACAGATTTTTCGATAATAAGTAAGTTTTAAAATGGAATAACTTTGTATGGCAATGGATATACAATGTTATTCCAGATCAGCCAGTCCTCTGCTGTAATTATAAGGTGACTAGAATCCAAAAATAGTAAGTATGAGATTTAAAACAAGATACTAAATAATATTTATTGTAAACTGAATAGCTTGATCTTAAAAAAAATAATACAACATTAGTTTATCAAGTTTAGGCTCAAATCTAGTACATTATAGTCAGTTGTCACACTGCAGGTTTTCATAAAACTGCCTGTATTTTGGTTCCATATATTTCGTCATGTCCAATAGAGCCCTTTTCTTCTCCTTATGAACTTTCAGTGTCCCATTATAGAGCAACCGGAATTCAGAAGGCAATGGACAATTTTTTACTTGATGTTCACAACCATGCTTTACAATACAGTGTCTTTCCCATGGGCGAAGCACATTGTGAGTTCGGCGCACACTTAAACCTTGAGGATCGTCACTACACAGCTTCAACCAAAGTACATTGGTTATTTTTAAAGCATGTGGCTTCTTCAAAAGCAACTCGATGGATCCTATGTCCTTGAAGTCTTCCATCATCATCTCGTGAATGGTCTGTTTTGAAGAATTGACAAAGGCCTTCCATTCTGAAGGAACCATAACTTTTGACACTCTTTCTTTTCTCGATGACTGCAAAATCCTTGTCACAAGGTAGGAAACTGTGACCCGAACACAAAAACTTTTGATGTATTTCTGTAAAGTACTTGCAGCTGAACAGCTCTCCAGTTGTTGTTGTTCTGCCCGACGCAGCGGTCAGACCAAACAATCAGTTTTCATTCCATACCTTCTTCAAGCGTATCATAATTGTGTATCACAAATTTAAGCAGACAGGAAACTATTTCGGCTGAACCTCTTCTTGCGGTGGATTCATCCCACAAATTTACGGTGATGTTTCCAATACCAAAGTCATGAATCGTGAAATTATACGACGACGGCTGTCTCTTGTAGAATACCGTGGAATGAGTCAATGTAGGACAAAGTAAAACTTGTTGTAGGTCAACACATATAACATGTATATTGTTATTCCTCTTAGCCATTTTCGTATCATTTTTTAGGGCTTTGTATGCTTGGTCTGCCCTTGAATGATGCAACTGACTCTCAATTTCGATCTTGTGCAGTTCTTTTTCATCTGAAGCTGCAATCATTTTGTTAAACAACAAATCGCACAGTCTGCAAGTATCTGATCTAGGTGTTCCGAAACGCTGATTAAAATCTGTTTGAAACACACTTTGATAGTATGACCTGCTTATTGACTTATCAGGTAACTTTTCGGTAAACAACCGATACATTCTACAGAAGTTGAGATCGGGGTGCAGACATTCTTTTGAGGATTTATTCCTGCTGTAATGGCTCATCTGCTTTGGGAAACTCGATATGTGTTGCCGAATAAGAACCCTGTCATTTGATACGGTATGTGGCCTATTGCAATGTTTTCCTCTACCGTCTTTAAGAGTGGTTATTCCACCTTTTACTTTATGTTGCAGAGTCTGCATTCGTGGCTGGGTGATGGAGAATATGTCAAGCAATGTTTTTTGACACACTAATTTTGAGTAAACTTTGTATTTGAAAATAGCTTGTTTCCGTGAAGTATCGTCTGTCTTACCTCTCTTGCGCCTGGCTGGCTCGCCTATTTCCATGGATTTTATTAAGTATATGGACTGCTTATTGTATGTTAAGGCATAATTTTCTTCGTACAGCTTTAACTTCATTTCCAGATTTATGTCCTTGCATCCTTCTTTTGAGCACACTTCTGCATTGCATAAACGATCCTGAATCACGAAAACAATCACTATTACTACCTAATATTCAAACAGATTATCAAATTTCACATTCTCTTTTAATAATATAGCATTACTCAGACTGAGTATTCTATTTTTTCGTCAATGATAACTACAGAACTGTAGTTAATTTCATTCACGTTACATACTTTTACTGTAACGTTTTCAGAAGATACACATAACATGTCATTAGAGCCATGTACTCTACAGGGAACGTCGCCACTTTACAGGACACATATGCTTCTCTAAAGACATACACCTTTTTACAAAACCCATACAGCATTATTCCACTCACCTGTGTTGGAGGCTGTTTCTCAGGAACTACCTTTCCCTTTTGTGATTTATGTTCCAGTCCAGCATCACGACGCCTTTTCCTCTTATTATCCTGTCAACCACCAATGTTAATTTTCCTTTTCCGTGCATTATTTGCACGTTTCAACCCACTTTGCGGTAAGTGTCACCTTGCCGCTTCTTGTAACATCCAGCATTGTTCGCACCTCTGCGTGAAAACTGTGCACGTCTCATCGCTGTTTAGTGCTGCCCCACAGACGGTGAATATGTCTATTATAACAGCAGGCGATGTAAACTGCCGTATACAGCATTATTCCACGCGATTCTACGAAATGTCAAAATGTGCCATACAGTGTTGTTCGTGCGCACGCTTCATTTGACTAGATGTGTGTGGTAAACCTCCAAAGCTACCATCAAATTTGCCTCTCAACAGTCTAGGACTGAACTAAGACTTCCTTTGTCTCCCCGTTTTGAAATTTTATTATGGAGCTATACCAACAGGCTTTCCAAATTGTTAACTCTATGACTACATGTTGAACACAATAGAAGTTGAGAATGTGCCAAAGCTTTTGGAGGGGACAACTATTTTACATTGGAATTTCATGATTTTTACAAAAATATAGAAAACATTGAACTTACAACAACATCAGGCGACAAGAAGAACCGCATTCCAGTGAAGAGTGTTGCAGCCCACGCTCTCGTTGATGGACCTTGTGTATTTTTTGGATGTTCACTTAATTTTAGCTTGGATATATCATAAGCAGATTTACCAAAGTCTGTATTAGCAATTTCAAACATATGGTAGGTACAGTAGGCAATTACATCTCTATCATTAAAACTTTCAAGTCCAGGTACACTAGACACTCCACTAACACCTCTCACTATGCAACAGTGAACCATCCATTTCCATGTGAGAATGTATCATTTATATCCAAGCTAAAATTAAGTGAACATCCAAAAAATACACAAGGTCCATCGACGAGAGTGTGGGCTGCAACACTCTTCACTGACATGCGGTTCTTCTTGTCGCCTGATGTTGTAGTAAGTTCAATGTTTTCTATATTTTTGGAAACTGTTGTGTGACGATGATATATATATATATTTTTTCTTTTCTCAACATCTCAGTTGTGCCCACAGATATACATCTACGTCCACGTCCACGTCCATACTCCGCAAGCAACCTGACGGTGTGTGGCGGAGGGTACCTTGAGTACCTCTATCGGTTCTCCCTTCTATTCCAGTCTCGTATTGTTCGTGGAAAGAAGGATTGTCGGTATGCCTCTGTGTGGGCTCTAATCTCTCTGATTTTATCCTCATGGTCTCTTCGCGAGATACGTAGGAGGGAGCAATATACTGCTTGCCTCTTTGGTGAAGGTATGTTCTCGAAACTTCAACAAAACCCCGTATCGAGCTACTGATCGTCTCTCATGTAGACTCTTCCACTGGAGTTTATCCATCAACTCCGTAACGCTTTCGCAATTATGAAATGATCCTGTAACGAAGCGCGCTGCTCTCCGTTGGATCTTCTCTATCTCTTCTATCAACCCTATCTGGTACGGATCCCACCCTGCTGAGCAGTATTCAAGCAGCGGGCGAACAAGTGTACTGTAACCTACTTCCTTTGTTTTCGGATTGCATTTCCTTAGGATTCTTCCAATGAATCTCTGTCTGGCATCTGCTTTCCCGACGATCAATTTTATATGATCATTCCATTTTAAATCACTCCTAATGCATACTCCCAGATAATTTATGGCATTAACTGCTTCCAGTTGCTGACCTGCTATATTGCAGCTAAATGATAAGGGATCTTTCTTTCTGTGTATTCGCAGCACATTACACTTGTCTACATTGAGATTCAATTGCCATTCCCTGCACCATGCGTCAATTCGCTGCAGATCCTCCTGCATTTCAATACAATTTTCCATTGTTGCAACCTCTCGATATACCACAGCATCATCCGCAAAAAGCCTCAGTGAACTTCCGATGTCATCCACAAGGTCATTTATGTATATTGTGAATAGCAACGGTCCTACGACACTCCCCTGCGGCACACCTGAAATCACTCTTACTTCGGAAGACTTCTCACCATTGAAAATGACATGCTGCGTTCTGTTATCTGGGAACTCTTCAATCCAATCACACAATTGGTTTGATAGTCCATATGCTCTTACTGTGTTCATTAAATGACTGGGGAGAACTGTATCAAACGCCTTGCGGAAGTCAAGAAACACGGCATCTAACTGGGAACCCGTGTCTATGGCCCTCTTGAGTCTCGTGGACAAATAGTGCGAGCTGGGTTTCACACGATCGTCTTTTTCGAAACCCATGCTGATTCCTACAGAGGAGATTTCTAGTCTCCAGAAAAGTCATTATACTCAAACATAATACGCGTTCCAAAATTCTACAACTGATAGACATTAGAGATATAGGTCTATAGTTCTGCACATCTGTTCGACGTCCCTTCTTGAAAACGGGGATGACCTGTGCCCTTTTCCAATCCTTTGGAACGCTACGCTCTTCTAGAGACCTACGATACACCACTGCAAGAAGGGGGGCAAGTTCCTTCATGTGCTTTGTGTAAAATCGAACCGGTATCGCATCAGATCCAGCGGCCCTTTCCTCTTTTGAGCGATTTTAATTGTTTCTCTATCCCTCTGTCGTCTATTTCGATATCTACCATCTTGTCATCTGTGCGACAATCTAGAGAAGGAACTACAGTGCAGTCTTCCTCTGTGAAACAGCTTCGGAAAAAGACGTTTAGTATTTCGGCCTTTAGTCTGTCATCCTCTGTTTCAGTACCATTTTGGTCACAGAGTGTCTGGACATTTTGTTTTGATCCACCTACCGCTTTGACATAAGACCAAAATTTCTTAGGATTTTCTGCCAAGTCAGTACATAGAACTTTACTTTCGAATTCATTGAATGCCTCTCGCATAGCCCTCCTCACACTACATTTCGCTTCGCGTAATTTTTGTTTGTCTGCAAGGCGTTGGCTATGTTTATGTTTGCTGTGACGTTCCCTTTGCTTCCGCAGCAGTTTTCTAACTGGTTGTTGTACCATGGTGGCTCTTTTCCGTCTCTTACGATCTTGCTTGGCACATACTCATCTAGCACGTATTGTACCATGGTTTTGAACTTTGTCCACTGATCCTCAACACTATCTGTACTTGAGACAAAACTTGTGTGTTGAGCTGTCAGGTACTCTGAAATCTGCCATTTGTCACTTTTGCTAAACAGAAAAATCTTCCTACCTTTTTTAGTATTTCTATTTACGGCTGAAATCATTGATGCACTAATCGCTTTCTGATCACTGATTCCCTGTTCTGCATTAACTGTTTCAAATAGTTTGGGTCTGTTTGTCACCAAAAGGTCTAATATGTTATCGCCACGAGTCGGTTCTCTATTTAACTGCTCAAGGTAGTTTTCAGATAAGGCACTTAAAAAAATTTCACTGGATTCTTTGTCCCTGCCACCCGTTGTGAACGTTGACTCTCCCAGTCTATATCCGGCAAATTAAAATCTCCATCCAGAACTATAACATGGTGGGGAAATCTACTCGAAATATTTTCCAAATTATCCTTCAGGTGCTCAGCCACAACAGCTGCTGAGCCAGGGGGCCTATAGAGACATCCAATTACCATGTCTGAGCCTGCTTTAACCATGACCTTCACCCAAATTATTTCGCATTTCGGATCTCCGTCAATTTCCTTCGATACTATTGCACTTCTTATCGCTATAAACACGCCTCCCCCTACACTGTCCAGCCTGTCTCTGCGGTATACATTCTAATCTGAGTTTAGGATTTCATTACTGTTTACGTCTGGTTTCAGCCAACTTTCTGTCCCTAGTACTATATGGGCATTGTGAATTGTGACCGTTTATTAATGAGAGCAGTTCTGGGACCTTTCTATAGACGCTCCTGCAGTTTACTATTAGCACATTAATATTGTTATTCCCTGTTGCATTTTGCCTACTCCTACCTTGCCGCGTCTCAGGAGGCGTCTTCTTGCCACGTCTCAGGAGGCGTCTTGTTGGGCCTAGGGAGGGAATTCTCTAACCTAAAAAACCCACATGTGCACTCCACACGTACTCTGCTACCCTTGTAGCTGCTTCCTGCGTGTAGTGGACGCCTGACCTATTCAGGGGGACCCTACATTTCTCCATCCGATAGCGGAGGTCGAGAAATTGATGCGTAGCATAGCGTACAAATTGGTGAAGCGTAGATTGGCATGCCTTCAGTGCAACATGGCCATTTTTATCATGGTCTGCTGCAATTCCTCTGGTGTATAAAAGTGAATGTCATCTCAGCATTCCATCACAGGTCTCGTTTGTCGATAGACGAAAGATAAACTTCTGTTACGATTAAGTTGTGCAGCAGGGGTAGGTGATGCCCTTGTTGGATTTGGAGATGGATGTTGGACAGGTATTGGTCTAAATTTGGGTGGTGAGGGAAGAGTGGAGTATCCAAATGATCAGCAACTGATATTGTCTTGGGTATTTAACTGTGGTTTCTCTGCATCTCGATTAGGATTATACAGGGTGATTCAAAAAGAATACCACAACTTTAAAAATGTGTATTTAATGAAAGAAACATAATATAACCTTCTGTTATACACCATTACAAAGAGTATTTAAAAAGGTTTTTTTTCACTCAAAAACAAGTCCAGAGATGTTCAATATGGCCCCCTCCAGACACACGAGCAATATCAACCCGATACTCCAACTCGTTCCACACTCTCTGTAGCATATCAGGCGTAACAGTTTGGATAGCTGCTGTTATTTCTCGTTTCAAATCATCAATGGTGGCTGGGAGAGGTGGCCGAAACACCATATCCTTAACATACCCCCATAAGAAAAAATCGCAGGGGGTAAGATCAGGGCTTCTTGGAGGCCAGTGATGAAGTGCTCTGTCACGGGCTGCCTGGCGGCCGATCCATCGCCTCGGGTAGTTGACGTTCAAGTAGTTGCGGACAGATAAGTGCCAATGTGGTGGCGCTCCATCCTGCTGAAATATGAATTGTTGTGCTTCTTGTTCGAGCTGAGGGAACAGCCAATTCTCTAACATCTCCAGATACTGTAGTACAGTTACAGTAGCACCAGAACTTTTTCCTTTGCACAAACACCCATTCTCTGTAAACTGTTTATACCAACGTTTAATACACCACCTATCAGGAGGTTTAACACCATACTTCGTTCGAAATGCACGCTGAACAACTGTCGTCGATTCACTTCTGCCGTACTCAATAACACAAAAAGCTTTCTGTTGAGCGGTCGCCATCTTAGCATCAACTGACGCTGACGCCTAGTCAACAGCGCCTCAAGCGAACAAATGTACAACTAAATGAAACTTTATAGCTCCCTTAATTCGCCGACAGATAGTGCTTAGCTCTGCCTTTTGTCGTTGCAGAGTTTTAAATTCCTAAAGTTGTGGTATTCTTTTTGAATCACCCTGTATAAGTAATCGGGAAAGAATGGGGCTTCTACTTTCAAAATGTCATGTAAAGTTTTGCATCCTCCTCGACTTCAGGGAGGTACCGAAACTGCTGCTACACTGAGGAAATGGCACTATTTTCCACAATCAGTACAACAACCAAATGTGAGGGTCACCGTGAAAATTTTTACAAATGATCACTATCAAGATGTGACATTTATTATTGTTTTGAAATTTGTCATTTGTTATTGTTAAAACAATGATAGTTCAGAGAGTGTCTGAATAGTTTATTTGCAGAAACAGAATTGTGAAAAATGAGAAGTGGATCTGAAGTGTTTTGTTGCATGATATATTTTGTGTGTATGTTTGTGTTTGTGTGTCTATCGACCTGCCAGCACTTTCGTTTGGTAAGTCACATCATCTTGAGGGAAACATTCCACGTGGGAAAAATATATCTAAAAACACAGATGATGTGACTTACCAAACGAAAGTGCTGGCAGGTCGATACAACATACAACATTACCATGCACACAAACCCAGTCTCTCCCATCTACTCAATCTCCCACTTCCAGCTCCACTCCCTCAAAATTCCAATCAACACAATCTGGAACCACAACACCCCAATTCAGGACCGACCTGACAGCACTTTCGTTCGGTAAGTCACATCATCTGTGTTTTTATGTATATATGTGCCAGCGCTTTCGTTTGGTAAGTCACATCATCTTTGTTTTTAGATATTTAGATATATTTTTTCCCACGTGGAATGTTTCCCTCTTATATATATATATATATATATATGGAAACATTCCACGTAGGCAAATGAAAGTGCTGGCAGGTCGACAGACACACAAACATACACACAAAATTCAAGCTTTCGCAACCAACGGTTGCTTCGTCAGGAAAGAGGGAAGGAGAAGGAGAGATGAAAGGATGTGGGTTTTAAGGGAGTGGGTAAGGAGTCATTCCAATCCCGGGAGCGGAAAGACTTACCTTGGGGGAAAAAAGTACAGGTATACACTCGCACACACACATATCCATCCGCACATACACAGACACAAGCAGACATTTGTCTGAGATGTCAGTCGAGGCGGAAGTACAGGGGCAAAGATGATGTTGAAAGACAGGTGAGGTATGAGTGGCGGCAAATTGAAATTAGCGGAGATTGAGGCCTGGCCGATAACGAGAAGAGAGGATATACGGAAGGGCAAGTTCCCATCTCCGGAGTTCTGACAGGTTGGTGTTAGTGGGAAGTATCCAGATAACCCGGACGGTGTAACACTGTGCCAAGATGTGCTGGCCGTGCACCAAGGCATGTTTAGCCACAGGGTGATCCTCATTACCAACAAACACTGTCTGTCTGTGTCCATTCATGCGAATGGACAGTTTGTTGCTGGTCATTCCCACATAGAAAGCTTCACATTGCAGGCAGGTCAATTGGTAAATCATTGCACACAAATCCAGTCTCTCCCATCTACTCAATCTCCCACTTCCAGCTCCACTCCCTCAAAATTCCAATCAACACAATCTGGAACCACAACACCCCAATTCAGTACTTAACCTTTCCTCCAAACCTCTCTCCCAATCCGAAACCTCTGTCCTATCCAAAGGCCTCACCTTCAGCCCCACTCCCAGATTCAACCAAACAGCCCTCGTCAAAGATTTACTGTCCTACACTCGTACTCTCTGCTGGAAATATCACTTAGTCACGAAGAAAAATGATCCTAATCCTACTCCTAGTGATCCAACTCCCCAAGACACTATCCAAATTGAACCCTGCGTGGAACAGTTCCGTCCTCCGTCACAGCGGGACCCACCTCCTCTTCCTCAAAATAACCCTCTCCAAACCTTCCAGGAATTTCTGACTTCTAGCCTTGCTTCTCAATCCTTCTTAAAAAAACCTTAATTCTACTCCCAACATCACCACTGCTGAAGCCCAAGCTATCCGTGATCTGAAGGCTGACCGATCCATCGTCATTCTTCCGGCGGACAAGGGTTCCACGACCGTGGTACTTGATCGTCAGGAGTATGTGGCTGAGGGACTGCGTCAGCTTTCAGACAACACCACATACAAAGTTTGCCAAGGTAATCCCATTCCCGATGTCCAGGCAGAGCTTCAAGGAATCCTCAGAATCTTAGGCCCCCTACAAAACCTTTCACCTGACTCCATCAACCTCCTGACCCCACCGACACCCCGCACCCCTACCTTCTTCCTAAAATTCACAAACCCAATCATCCCGGCCGCCCCATTGTAGCTGGTTACCAAGCCCCCACAGAACGTATCTCTGCATACGTAGATCAACACCTTCAACCCATTACATGCAGTCTCCCATCCTTCATCAAAGGCACCAACCACTTTCTCGAACGCCTGGAATCCTTACCCAATCTGTTACCCCCGGAAACCATCCTTGTAACCTTTGATGCCACTTCCTTATACACAAATATTCCGCACGTCCAGGGTCTCGCTGCGATGGAGCACTTCCTTTCACGCCTATCACCTGCCACCCTACCTAAAACCTCTTTCCTCATTACCTTAGCCAGCTTCATCCTGACCCACAACTTCTTCACTTTTGAAGGCCAGACATACCAACAATTAAAGGGAACAGCCATGGGTACCAGGATGGCCCCCTCGTACGCCAACCTATTCATGGGTCGCTTAGAGGAAGCCTTCTTGTTTACCCAGGCCTGCCACCCAAAGTTTGGTACAGATTTATTGATGACATCTTCATGATCTGGACTCACAGTGAAGATGAACTCCAGAATTTCCTCTCCAACCTCAACTCCTTTGGTTCCATCAGATTCACCTGGTCCTACTCCAAATCCCATGCCACTTTCCTTGACGTTGACCTCCATCTGTCCAATGGCCAGCTTCACACGTCCGTCCGCATCAGACCCACCAACAAGCAACAGTACCTCCATTATGACAGCCGCCACCCATTCCACATCAAACGGTCCCTTCCCTACAGCCTAGGTCTTTGTGGCAGACGAATCTGCTCCAGTCCGGAATCGCTGAACCATTAAATCAACAACCTGACAACAGCTTTCGCATCCCGCAATTACGCTCCCGACCTGGTACAGAAGCAAATAACCAAAGCCACTTCCTCATCCCCTCAAGCCCAGAACCTCCCACAGAAGAACCACAAAAGTGCCCCACTTGTGACAGGATACTTTCCGGGACTGGATCAGACTCTGAATGTGGCTCTCCAGCAGGGATACGACTTCCTCAAATCCTGCCCTGAAATGAGATCAATCCTTCATGAAATCCTGCCCACTCCACCAAGAGTGTCTTTCCGCCGTCCACCTAACCTTCGTAACCTGTTAGTTCATCCCTATGAAATCCCCAAACCACCTTCCCTACTCTCTGGCTCCTACCCTTGTAACCACCCCCGGTGTAAAACCTGTCCCATGCACCCTCCCACCACCACCACCACCTACTCCAGTCCTGTAACCCGGAAGGTGTAAAAGATCAAAGGCAGAGCCACGTGTGAAAGCACCCATGTGATTTACCAACTGACCTGCCTGCACTGTGAAGCTTTCTATGTGGGAATGACCAGCAACAAACTGTCCATTCGCATGAATGGACACAGGCAGACAGTGTTTGTTGGTAATGAGGATCACCCTGTGGCTAAACATGCCTTGGTGCACAGCCAGCACATCTTGGCACAGTGTTACACCGTCCGGGTTATCTGTATACTTCCCACCAACACCAACCTATCCGAACTCCGGAGATGGGAACTTGCTCTTCAATATATCCTCTCTTCCCGTTACCCACCAGGCCTCAATCTCCGCTAATTTCAAGTTGCCGCCGCTCATACCTCACCTGTAATGAACATCTTTGCCTCTGTACTTCTGCCTCGACTGACATCTCTGCCGAATCTCTTTGCCTTTACAAATGTCTGCTTGTGTCTGTGTATGTGCGAGTGTATACCTGTCCTTTTTTCCCCCTAAGGTAAGTCTTTCGAATTTCATTCCGTCACACTTCCCTCAATGACGAATTTTGTGGAGGTCAACCAGAATCAACTGTCGTTCCAAAAAACATAGATACTGTATGCAACATGATTGAAGAGGATACACATATTGAAGACTGCAATAAATTTGTTATTGCATGAACATTTAGTTGTGGAAAAGGTCACTTCATGATGGATACCACAAAACTTAACTAAAACCTGTGAATAGACTCGTATCAATTGGTGGAAGGAAATTCTCAGAAAATCCAACTGAGAAAATGCTAAATCGGTATTGAACCTCTTAACATGATGTGAATCTTGCATATGTCTTTACAAACTGGAAACTGAGCAGCTATTAGTTGTTTGTGTGTTCCAGGGTGGTTTGTTCAGATTTGTTTGTTCCTTCCAAAATAATGACCACTTGTTTCTGTGGTTACACTGGACATTGCTGTGAAGAGTCAAAGAAGAATTTATGTCAAATGATGTACAGCAACTTGTTTGCCAGAGGTCAGTGATGGACTCGAAGGGGGGGGGGGGGGGGACAGGAAAGTCACATCATTTAATAATTCTTTGTTGTGACAGTCACAGCTATCAAACAGATGATTATTTGATGGAGATGAACATCAAACTAATGCCTCAGTGTCAGTATTTACCCGCTTCATTGCCTAAAGACTTCTTATTGTTCCTTTATGCCAAACAAACAGTTGTGCAGACAATGATTTTCATCACCTCGAGAATTTGTTGAATCCATCTGGAACCCTCTTCCTGAAGTACCAACATCAGAGTAGAAAAATGTTTTCAGCATTGTCAAATACTTGCAGAAGTACGAGGGTTGTAACTTAAATAGTGGCAACTATTTATTCACAACCCATACAAAAGAGTTAGATGTTTGCACATGTTATTGCCATTCAAAGTAGTCACAAGCGTTGTGTAGAACCCATTGCCAGAAATGTGGAAGGCGTAGTGTACCATTAGCAGAGCCTGTTCTGTTGATAGTGCAAATGGAGCAGTCTACTGCCTGTCGAATCTCTGGAACAGTTCTGAAGTGAACGCCACGAAGTGGTTCCTTCATCTTCAGAATCAAATCAAAGTCACAAGGACTGAAGTCCATGTAGTATGGTGCATAGTACAGTACTTCCTGGTCCCACTGACCGAACAGAGCAGCCACAGCTCGCACTATATGAGTCTGCACATTGTTGTGCAAAATGATGGGTGGGTTGCGCAGAAATTGAAATAAACTTTTAACTCATATGAAACTGGAGAGGCTTTCAGTAACCTAGTTTGTTAGAAATATACATTTATTTCATTATTTCTTGTGTTTAAATGTTAATTAGGCACTATGTTGTACACCTTATGGCAGGATGAATGCTTGAAGGTCTGTAAAGAGAACGGTATAGTACACTTTTGTTGCCATATAAGTTATTTTCCAACTAAATTTCTGAATGAAATGTTATGTTTTAGGAATACATTTTTCATGGAATGTTCTGTGATTATTCCTGAATGCTTTTTATGCTAATTATTAGATTTTCTACATATGGTGTTTGTTCCATTTATGGATTATGTTTCCTGTTGCACATTGTAATAGGTTTCTCTGTTGATTGCAGTTTGATGATTATGAAATGCAGTAAAAAACATCTGAGCCAGGACCATTCCACATTTGGTGAGTTAAATTAATTCACAGAATTTTCTTGTCTTGTCCATATTATCCTGTTGGTTTTTTATACATTTATTTCCAGATTTCTACATCAAATTCTGAGATGCAGGTTGCAGTTAAAATATCATTGCATCTCGTTTCAAACTATTTGAAAACAATGGAAGAGGCCTGAAATAGAACATGGCCAAGTTGGCAGCAAGGATTTCTTATTGCTTTACTGCAGTGCTTTGAGGGGACTCGATGCAACATCTGACTTTTGTCTGCAGTTGCATTCAAAAAATGTTATGCTATTTATACAACTGCCTTTGATGAATAATGTTACACTGTAATTTATTGTTGCCTCTGTTGTAATTTATGGTATAATATGTATTGAAGTGTGTGTATATATCATATACTATTCAAGATCATAAGTGGAACAAAAGCAAGGACTGGTCTCAAGAGAACAGTGATAGTTTGTAATTATGTATTTCAGGATGATTGCACAAAATAATGCTGTTTGACGGAAAACTGTGAATGTTTGTGCACTTAGTCAGTAGAGAATTTGGTAACATAAATTTTAAAAAAATAATTCATGAAATGTTCATGCATTCCTTTTAGTGATTTGAGCTTCTGTGTCCACTAAAATTTTAACATCATTCTTTCTTTCATTTTACAGTGGAGTTTTAAAACAAGGTAAATCAAATAATAGCATATTTCAATATTAGGACCATTAGTCCTACCTCAGATAAACAGAATAGCTTTATTGACAGAGACATGGAAATGTGGCATCTGTTTTTAGCAAAATTCGCATCAGATTTTTTTTTTTTTTTTTTTTTTTTTTTTTTTTTTTTTTTTTTTTTTTTTTAAGACAGATACAAATTTAAAAGGTTGTCGTGCTCCATGCCTGAAGACAAAGACTTAATGCTTTGAAATTGACTGAGAAGAAAAGGATGATTTTGGAGCTTTTTGACTGGAATGTGTGGTTTTGCAACACTTCAACAGCCCCACCACCCGCCGAAATGGTCTTTACTTATCTTTTTCTTTTGGCTGTACTTGTGCTTTCAACAAACACTTGTTTCTGTTGAGAAACAGCACCATTTTCACACCTCTGCTTTAATGTCTTTCTCGGCATGATTTTTCCTCACACCCATTTCAATGATCGGAAAATCTGCAGAATATTTGTTTCAACCTATCGTGGACATTCATAGCCAAGCGACCCATTACGGGAAGAGTTTTGGCATGATCAGGATATGATAACAGTTCCCCCCTTCCCGGTCTCAGTGCAGGAACTAAAGACTAGCAGTTGGCCATGACTGTAAACAAACTAGAATTATGTCAGAGGGGAGAGGAGCAATCGTAGGGCAGCCAGCCTACAACTTGTGTTCTGTGTTTCTACAACAGCAGATACCCAATCCTTTCTGGTATTTTGATCATTGTACTCAGTCTCTATGATGGGTTATGGTTAGTTTCTTCATTCATTTCAAAATGAAAGTACAAACAGTGAGGCAGGCACGAAGCAAAGTATTTGATAACAGCTACCTGCAATTCCTTGCTGATGTTAGCAGTGTCATAAACAAGGTACTTCTGGCCCAATCTCTACCTCTATTTGATGCAACCACAGTTCAAAACACCTGCCACCTAAAACTGCCATATTAAAGCATCCACAACATACAAGCTTTTGAACTTTAGCTAGCAGACAAACATACTCATAGCTTTGTTATAAAATGCTAGGCCCCACAGTTGAGTCCTACATTGCATTACAAGGCATGTTTTTTATACAGACCACACAGTTGACCTAACAACAGAGCATTGAGCAAAATGATACTTGTTATGTTCTTGCATTTTTTATTTTGCAGACACATTATTAAGCACAATATCTTTAGAAATTTGGCATCAATAGATGATTTGCAATACCAATAACTGAAAACTGAGTACATTTTTGGTATTTACATGCAGAAAATGAAGTTCTTGCAAACTATCTGTGATGAAATAGTTCATCCGGAAACAATTCGCTATGAAGCGGCATTGTTATTGCACTTTGAGACGGAACTCACATCTATATTTGCATTTATTGCAAATTGTAAATTTTTCAGTTCCCTCTCTATCCTGCCCAAGCTTCTTCATCTCCAAGTAACTATTGCACCCTACATCCTTCTGAATCTGCTTAGTGTATTCATCTCTTGATCTCCCTCTACAATTTTTACCCTCCACGCTGCCCTCCACTACTCAATTGGTGATCGCTTGATGCCTCAAAACATGTCCTACCAACCGATCTCTTCTTCTCGTCAAGTTGTGCCACAAATTACTCTCCTCCTGAATTCTATTCAGTACCTCCTCATTAGTTATATGATCTACCCATCTAATCTTCAGCCTTCTTCTGTATCTCATCATGCATTTCTTCAATCTCTTCGTCGTCTGCGGAGCTAGTTGGCATATAAACTTGTACTACTGCGGTAGGCGTGGGCTTCGTGTTTATCTTTGCTACAATAATGCGTTCACTATGTTGTTTGTAGTAGCTTACCCGTGCTCCTGTTTTTTATTCATTACTAAGCCTAGTCCTGCATTACCCCTATTTGATTTTGTATTTGTAACCATGTATTCACCTGACCAGAAGTCTTGTTCCTCCTGCCACCGAACTTCACTAATTCACACTATATCTAACTTCATCCTATCCATTTCCCTTTTTAAATTTTCTAACCTACATGCCCGATTAAGGGATCTGACATTCCATGCTCTGATCCGTAGAACACCAGTTTTATTTCTCCTGATAACGACGTCCTCCTGGGTAGTCCCCGCCCGGAGATCCGAATGGGGGACTAAAATGCCTCGAGAATGTTTTACCCAATAGGACGCCATCATCATTTAACCATACAGTAAAGTTGCGTGCCCTCAGGAAAAATTAGGGCTGTAGTTTCCCTTTGCTTTCAGCCGTTAGCAGTACCAGCACAGCAAGGCTGTTTTGGTTAATGTTACGAGGCCAGACTGTTATCCTTGCAACCACTGAAATGGATGCTGCCCCTCTTCAGGAACCACACGTTTGTCTGGCCTCTCAACAGTTACCCCTCTGTTGTGGTTGCACCTACGGTACGGCTATCTGTATCGCTGAGGCAAGCAAGACTTAGGTCCCTATTTATTGAAAATGTGTTTATTTTTCTGCCTGTCACTCACTGATTTTTATTTCAAAATTACCTTTTTTGGACAATGTCACCCATCATCTAATCAGTTAAACAACAAAATAAATTACCATCGGCTTCTAATCCTAATTTATTTTTTTATTTCTTATTTTTTTTATTTCTTATTTTTTTACAAAGCTTAAAATGTTGTGTAATCTAATTACAGCACAAAAGTTATATAATATACCACATGTTGCAGTTACAGAATAACCTGTCATAATAGAACTATCAAGTTATTGTCATATGCTAAAACCATGCTTGCAGGCTGTCACTTTGTTCTAAATTTTAAAAGAAATTTCATTGGTGCACATGCCTGCAGCGTTAAAGTGTGTCCTCTATCCATACTGATGGATTTAAAATACAATACTGAAATAATTCATATAGAGTAAAACTTCGTTAACATTAATCAGGAGTTGGTGTTAAAAAAAATTCGTGTTAAGTGAAAAACACAGATTTTAATAATTATACATGTACAGCAGTACACTAATGTGTAATATACTATACTATCAATCACGTTATAGTAGACTTTATAACACTATAAAATTCAAGTACTCACAAATTATGTATGTTACTTTCTTGGAAAAAATTCGGTCATGGTTCGCTAACTTTCACGGGAATGATAATATTTTGTAATTTCACAACCAATTGTAATGATAGCGTCCGTAAAGCCAGCAGTGACGTCGGATGTTGAAGCGAACCGTTCTAAACAGCCCAAGGCTGTAAACATCTCCTGGCGGGTAGGTGGAATGGTATCTGTATTCTCTTCCTCTTCACTTTCTTCTGATGGCCCTTCTTGCACCTCGTTCGCAGCTTTTGGCACATCAGATTCCACAGAAGCACATATGGCAACATCGTCATCTACACAAACGAATTATTCGAAACTAATCCCAGGGTTCGCAATGTCCTGCAGAGCTGTCCATCAGGTGAAGTGGCATCTTCTAACTCGTGGACATCTTCAGTGTTGCTATGTCTCCAAGCTCTGTGAAAGCACTTCCCTGTATGATGTGGCAATACTGAGTTCCAGGCTGCTGCGATGGCTTTTATTGCATCAAGCAGATTCCAATTTGGGGTTGCTCTATTGTTTTCAGCAGCACGAATTGCAGCTCTAACAAGTTGCTTACGATAAGCTCTCTTTATGAGAGGGATTACGCCTTGGTCCAAAGGCTGAAGGCGACTTGTGGCGTTGGGTGGAAAAAACTGAACCTTTATGTTGGATAGGTTCAGATCATGAACGTTATGGGCGGTACATCTGTCCAATGTAAGAAGAACATGTCTATTTTGAGCAACCATTCGACCGTTGAAATGAAGAAGCCACTTGCGAAATGATGTGCCATCGATCCAACCTTCCTTGTGGTGAGAGTAGATGCAAGGTAAAGTGTCCATATTTATGTTTTCAAAACAATGTGGTTTCTCGAATTTACCGATAACCCAGGGACAAAACTTCTCACTGCCATCAGCATTACAGCACAGTACAACAGTCACACGTTGTTTGCTTTGTGCTCCACTGTGACACTAGTCACCTTTTATCCCCAGGGTGTGATTTGGAAAAAGATTGTAGAAAAATCAAGTTTCATCCATGTTAAACACATCACACGAGGCGTACTTTTCCCTCACTCAGTTGAATTCATGTAACCAGCTGTTCGCACTTTCTTCATCAACTTTATTTGCTTCACCACAAATTTGTACAGATGAAATTGAATGTCTCTTTTGGAACCGATACAGCCAACCAGCAGAACAACGGAATTCTTTGATGCCCATATCTTTAGCAATATCATTAGCTTTAGACTGAATCACAGGGCCAGTTAAAGGTATGTTAGATGCACGCATATGATTGAACCATTCTAGCAGTAACGTCTAGATGTCTTCATACTTGGCGGTACGAAGTCGTTCAGATTTGTTTCCAGAACCTGATGCCACAGCATTAATAATTTTTTCTCGATTTTGACGATTATTAAATCGTAGATAAAGTAGATTTAGGTATTCCAAACTGCTCTGCAATTGCTTTTTTCTTGCTACCATGGTCCACTTCATCTAGAACTTAAGCTTTACAGCTGTCTGTTTTCTCTTTGCCATTTTCGCGTGCTACGGTACCGGTTGTAACTGTAGTTTTTATTCAGTATTCCAACTCGATACGGCTACGACTAAGAGAACACCTGTCAAATCTGGCACTGAGTACATTCCTAAATGCTGCTGCACACATTATTGAATGTCTTACAATGTACAGCATACGCTGATTGTTGTGGTGATAATAGCGGCTACCGACCTACAATACGTTAAAAAGAGTCAACAATAAGTATAATTAGCTTTGTAGCTACATTTCCTACATTCATTTCAGAAAAAAAAAAAAAAATACGCTTTACAATACTCTAAGGTTGGAAGTCTATGTTACATTGAAATTTAATTACGCTAGGAACTGAAACAGAGTTCGTAATTCGCCTTAACCGAAATTCGTATTAACCGATAAAACATACCATAACAACTAATGTATTTCTGGCGGGACCAATATTTGTTTCATGTTAACCACAAGTTTGTGCTAATGAGGTTATACGGTATAAAAATTGTCCTAAGTACTATACATAAAACAGTGATGAGGATTTCCTAGCTTTGCAGACATATTGAAATTTAACAAAAAATTATATTAAAGAATCCTTTTTAAAAAAAAAAATTCATTGATGCATAACATTGCCCTCTATGCAGGTTAAATGCTGACATAATTAATATATAAAACATTTCAAGGTATTATATACAAACGTAAATATTTCATAGCTTTACAACCACATTTATAATATAAGGAAAACTTAAATAACTGTTGCGAAACATTAAAAATATGTCTTCTCTTCTTTCTATTGGGAGATCATGGAGGGAGCTACACAAGTACTAGGCCAATAGCAAAACCATGTTAAAGTTCCCATCATCTTGTTAAATATGCCACAGTCAGTGTGTTAGGGGCCAATACTGCTGAGGTTTAGTAGAGCATCTTATCCCATATTAACCATAGGAAGGCTATTACATGACAAGTATAGGAATTATTATGACATTTTAAAAGATACATTGTCACGCACATCACTTACAAAACTATAATTTTCCAAATTAATGGTTGGTTACTTAATGTCTCCTCCAACAATGACAATATGGTTCAAATGGCTCTGAGCACTATGGGACTTAACTTCTGAGGTCAACAGTCCCCTAGAACTAAGAAATAATTAAACCTAACTAACCTAAGGACATCACACACATCCATGCCCGAGGCAGGATTCGAATCTGCGACCGTAGCGGTTGCGCGCTTCCAGACTGAAGTGCCTAGAACCGCTCGGCCACTCTGGCCGGCGATGACAATATGATTGGGGAACTTATATACTAGTGGACATAGATTGTCTGTAAAGTTTTTGGTTACATCTGAAGGTGAGCCTAGCGGTCGATAGAAGGATCTGACTATAAGTTTATGTGCACTCTTAATACTGAGTCTTTCCCAGACAGTCTTGCATATGGTTTAAATTTCTGTCTCTGTGGATTTGAGTTTCTTGTCTCCTGTGACAAATAAATCACCTCCATTTAACATTACCCTTTGCCTTTTGGATACACACTTCAAATTTTCACCAAATATCTTACTGTCATCAATTTCAGGTGTAAACCAATGTGTAATATCTAAACAACTAGCTCCCAATATCATACCTTTTTTTATTTTTTATCTTTTCTCTCATTATTAATTTATATGAATGTTTTCTTTTCCTTATTAGAAATAAGAAATTTGTAGGTTGCCACAGAAGGTGGCAAAGATAGGCTTTAAAAATTATCCTTGTAACAGAAGAGCAATGTCCGGAGAATATTAAATTTTTTTTAACAACTTTTGTTTCAGTTTTGCTTGAGAGTACTTATGTTTTAGATATCACACAAAAAAGATGTGTAATTTTTACTCATGCATCAACAATGTCTGTAGTAAATGCTATGTGTGTATAAAAATGCAAGAATATATCTAAAAACAAAGATGATGTGACTTACCGAACGAAAGTGCTGGCAGGTCGATAGAAACACAAACATACACACGAAATTCTAGCTTTCGCAACCAACGGTTGCTTCGTCAGGAAAGAGGGAAAGAGAGGGAAAGACAAAAGGATGTGGGTTTTAAGGGAGAGGGTAAGGACTCATTCCAATCCCGGGAGCGGAAAGACTTACCTTAGGGGGAAAAAAGGACGGGTATACACTTACACACACACACACATATCCATCCGCACATACACAGAAACAAGCAGACATTTGTAAAGAAAACTCTTTGCCTTTACAAATGTCTGCTTGTGTCTGTGTATGTGCGGATGGATATGTGTGTGTGTGCAAAGATAAAAAAACAAAGATGATGTAACTTACTGAACGAAAGCGCTGGCAGGTCGATAGACACACAAACAAACACAAACACACACACAAAATTCAAGCTTTCGCAACAAACTGTTGCCTCATCAGGAAAGAGGGAAGGAGAGGGAAAGACGAAAGGATGTGGGTTTTAGGGGAGAGGGTAAGGAGTCATTCCAATCCCGGGAGCGGAAAGACTTACCTTAGGGGGAAAAAAGGACGGGTATACACTCGCACACACACACATATCCATCCACACATATACAGACACCCATATGTGTGGATGGATATGTGTGTGTGTGCGCGAGTGTATACCCGTCCTTTTTTCCCCCTAAGGTAAGTCTTTCCACTCCCGGGATTGGAATGACTCCTTACCCTCTCCCCTAAAACCCACATCCTTTCGTCTTTCCCTCTCCTTCCCTCTTTCCTGATGAGGCAACAGTTTGTTGCGAAAGCTTGAATTTTGTGTGTGTGTTTGTGTTTGTTTGTGTGTCTATCGACCTGCCAGCGCTTTCGTTCGGTAATTCACATCATCTTTGTTTTTAGATATATTTTTCCCACGTGGAATGTTTCCCTCTATTATATTGATATCAGTAATTTGAACCCAACAATTACGTTTGTTATTGTCACTGTTGCATTTCGAAACCTTTTCTGTCGTCTTATTTTCTCTTTCTGTTTTTGCCAGTAGTTTCAATTTGTATTCACCTTCTCCTTTTTACCGTAATCTGCTATACAATTTTATCCCGCCTATATATACTCAATAATACGTAACCCACTTCCAAACCATAACCAAAAAAATTTTTTTGCCGCTTTCAACACTACCGCCGCTATAAAATCCACCATTTCTAGTTCACAAACAGTTCCTTTCACCTTTTAAACAACCATTTCGGCTAGTTCTAATAACTTTCGCTTTATTTCCATTTCTGTTTTTCACACATCACTGATAATTTTTATCCACTTCCCACAGGTTTTAACGTCATTATTTCTTCGTCAGACAATTTTTAGCCTCATTTTCATAATCTGCCACCACAAATCCACTCCTTTTAATATATTACACGCAGTTTTTCGAAATTTTCCCGAATTTCTCCGTCCTTTAACGTGTTTTGGTGGCAACGCAACCACCTAACCTTTGTGCACATCGTTGTCTACCAACCCAAGTCCAACATAGCCCAGCTGTAACCAACACCTTCTCGCCTTTTTTCACACCAGATCTCCAGTTACTTTCCAGCTCACCTTTATCTCTCCCCATATATTTTTATTTTCATTTTCATTTCAGCCTCATGTTACACTTTCCACCTTCTAATACCATGTCACCCTCACAACACCCCCACAACGACCCCATTAAGTTTGGTCTTTAAATATGTCTGCTTGTGTCTGTATATGTGTGGATGGATATGTGTGTGTGCGAGTGTATACACGTCCTTTTTTCCCCCTAAGGTAAGTCTTTCCGCTCCCGGGATTGGAATGACTCCTTACCCTCTCCCCTAAAACCCACATCCTTTCGTCTTTCCCTCACCTTCCCTCTTTCCTGATGAGGCAACAGTTTGTTGCGAAAGCTTGAATTTTGTGTGTGTGTTTGTGTTTGTTTGTGTGTCTATCGACCTGCCAGCGCTTTCGTTCGGTAAGTCACATCATCTTTGTTTTTAGATATATTTTTCCCACGTGGAATGTTTCCCATATATATATATATATATATATATATATATATATATATATATATATATATATATATATATATGTGTGTGTGTGTGTGTGTGTGTGTGTGTGTGTGTGTGTAATAATTGAACAATTGACTCTTTGTTAAGCACCAAATTTGCTGCAAAATCAGGCAATCTAAAAATCTACATTGACAGAGTAGAGAAATTATACATATTTGTGCTCTCAGTATTTGTACATTGCATTGTATTTTTCTTACTCTGCGAGGAAGACTATTCATGGAACCAATTTTGTTTCAACAAGAATCCATGTTTTAATTCCAGTACTGAAAGTAGTAATTATCTCATTAGATAAGCTGTTGGGCTGCCTCCCAGCACGTTTGTTCCAAAATCGACCAACAGACCTCACACAATTGGCAACCGATTTTCCAGGACGAAATCATGAACAGACTTTTTCTAGCGGATGTTAAATGAACATACACAAAATATTTTGTCATTATTGTGTAGAAGAAAAACTAATTTATGTCTATTTACTTATTGCTTGAATAAGAGTGCAACAAAAGCCATATTATATGAAAACGAGGAGCAGAGAAGTATAAACACCAATTTATCCACCAAAGGGAGATGCAAGTGAGCTGCTTGATTACGCGGAGAAGGTAGGAAATTTGCCCAATAGCTTGCATTATTACGCTTAGTAACATTTCTCTTGTAATTGGCTTTCTTTCCTTTTTTCTCGCCGTTTTCCTAGTGGAAAATTTATTAATCGAACGGACTCTGTTCTGCCGTATCGACAAGCGCTGGCACAAAGACAAAGATCGCAAGAGCAAAGAAGGCGTGGGACAGCATCAGCAAGTAGCGTGCTGACAAGGACTGCACCACAACAGGAGTGCTCTCTAGCCGAAGAGAATATAAGTGCCACTCTTGCCAGCCTCGGCCGGACATTAGTGGTCAGTATTTGGACAGTACCAGACTGGGACTCACACACCAGCACAGTATTAGCACAGTACTAGGAGAGCACTACAATAGCAGTGACATGTGATTCGTAGCAATTGCTTACATGGACCTTGTATACAGCAAAGGACTTTGATTGTTTGCATGTCGCCCATTGCTTGCGACATCATTGTACATTAAAAGTTAAGTGCTATCTACCTTTTTTATTGTAATAAAAACTATTAATTTGATTTGCTTGAATTGTTGTATAGCATTCCGAAAACACAGCATTCTTTAGGCACCCTATACGAGACGAGTGGGTAGGACCTCACAGACTCGAAGATCATACCAAACTTCGACTCATCGGTATAGTGTAAATTATTACGAAAATTTCAATCATTTATGTCATAATACTTTTCGGCAAACTCACAGGAATTTATCGAAACGCAATTTCACAGGAAACTGCAAGTTTCAGGTGCAACATTTATTTACATAAAATTTTTTCTACTGATTTTTATTAATTTTTTGGCAATAGCTAGGATGATCAAGATGGCTGACCAAAAATTACCCATTGTTGATCGTAATACATAAGGTACAATTAGCCAAGATGGCAGAGATACGTATGAACAGAAAAATGAAAACGAAGTGCCAACTGCGCAGGTAGCAGAAAGCCAACATAAATGAGAGATAGGTATCACAGATGTAACAAATGACACCACAGATACACAGACAAACTATGACGATACCATGATGACTATCGATGAGACTGTTTCACACATCTCCCGAAGCGATATATCGCTGCTGAATGAAAGAGAGGAACAGGAATGTGAAACAGCAATGTATTTTGACAACATAGGACATACACCAATTATTGGTAATCTGAATATTGACATACGAAGTACAGCTGACAGCAACAATAACAGTACCACCAATGTGCTGTTACAGCGATTACTGACAACTGTGAACACTAAATTCCATGATATGAACATGAAATTCAATACAGTTACACAAAAGCTTAGTAACTTGAACACAAAGTGTGTCAACAACCGACACAAGGTCTATGTGGGTTTACCATTGGCAGTATAGGAGCTAACTTTAAGAGTAGAGAGCTTCAAATTAGAGTTTAAATGTGCAAAAAGGAAAGAACTCAGATAGGCAGATCAGAGTAATACATTACCGCAGAAGGTAGTATCGAAATGCAAAGTATATGTAGATGTGGTAGAAGGGGCCATGAAGGGAAGGGAAACTGAATCATCAAATGAAGTAGATCAGGTTGCTAATATTCAACTACCTTTGCTTGTAATAGTTATCCAGATCTTGTCACAAGCCCAATAGCGAGCGTTAGTGAAGATTGCAAAATTTGTAATTTGCCCACAGCAGTACCTACAATGCATGCACAGTTGCCACACAGTGCTGTGCACACTTGCAACAACACACTGATGTCGGATAATGCTGCATGTTTAACATCCATCTTCGCTGATGAAGGGTTGCTTAGACATAAGTAGTTTCCCACATATTAGACAGATGGAAAACAGGTGAACCCGGTAGTTCTTATCAGTGCTTTATGCAATGTACTTCCATGTAAATGGACAGAGGCTCAGAAGATAAGATTTGTTGTTGGTTGCACCCAAGGTGGCATCCTTTTGTGGGCCACTGAAATGGCAGAATGTTGTCACAGTTACGAGCAATTTGAATGTGCTTTCTTAGACAAGTACTGGTTGGAAGCAGTTCAATAGAGATTTACGTGAAGTCTTTAACTGGGCTCCATTTATTAGTAAGCATGGAAGCTTGTGGGGTTATTCCAAAAAGTATTTAAATAAGAGCAGATATTGGACCAATCCCATATCACAGGTATTAAAGAGCCGACTTGTGCCACACTTAAGGGAAAAATTAGTAACCACACCAGAACACGACACTGAGTACTATTCGTCAGTTTTGGATTCCACTGACCTGATTTATGAAGCGGTACTGTGACAACATAAAGTGGCCTATAAACAAACACCTCAACCTGTCATTGGAAACCAACCTGTAAATAATAATGTTATTACACAACAAGCATGGCAACCATATCCGACACAGTACATACAAACAGGGAATGGATATGGTAATGGAAAGAGGAAAAACAAAAAGTGTAAGTGAGGTTATCAGAACAACAGGAACAATTACAACAGAAAAGTGAACTACAGTTTGCCAGCACAAGGCTATCCACTACCTGTAAGTGGTAACAGCCAGCCGATGCAGTGGCAAGCGGTCAACAACAATCAGATGCCGCAGCCAACCTTTGGAAAACATAATAGCGCCAACTATAATTTCGTAACTGCCAACACAAATTCAAGTGACAATGGGTCATGCGTAACCAATGACACGAATTGGCATAACACAAAACACACTGTACAGCTCATTGAAATTACTCTGGTCACAGAGTTCAATGCTTCTGCACTGCCGGAAAACTCCAACTGGTCACAGTGAGGCTCCACACTGCTGACCAGGTAGGGAGTGGGGGCAATACACTTATAAACACATGTTTTGTGAGATACGACGAAGAAGAAGACGACATGAAAGATGATTTATACTGACACGAGTATGAAGTTTAGGAAACCTTGTATGGAGAGCAGGTTCAGGCAGTTATAAAGACAATGATATTTGACACGGAAGTACACTTAGTTCTAGACATAGGTCAACTGAATTTTTCCTAGAGTTAAAGAAAGGAGGTATAATTCCCATGTTCCCAGTGCAGGATTGTAGAATACAGATGGCAACTGGAAACAAATCAAAAGTAGTGAAGTTACCAGCACTTACTCCATTGAAAATAGGACACTTTACTGTCAAATGTAATTTCATCGTCATTGACAAATTGGTGGTAATAGTTTGATTGGGATGGACATGTTTACAACTTACAAGATGCAGATTAACATAGAAAGTAGCAAATGCTACTTCAGTGTAAGCGAACAGGTATTGTCTGTTGATTTAATAAAAAATGTCAGACAAGAAGAACAAACAGAAAGAGTAGTATTTCCTACTGTATAATGAACAAGTGTCAGTATCAGGTATAGACTATGAAATGGTAGAGCAAAAGGTGAGTGAGTCCAGCACCTTAAATGAACAGGTGCAACAGGAACTTACAGACCTGTTATTTAAGTATGCGCATGTATCTGGAAAACAACCCGGAGTTATCAAGGATTATCAGTTCAAAACGGCTGTTTACCCACATGAAACTGTTTGTGTATCATATGCCATTCCTTGGATGAAACGAGAGGCAGTATGAGAAGAAATCAATCGAATGATTAAATGCGGGATCATTCAACCTTCCTTTTCATCTTATTGTAGCCCCATGTTTCCTGGAAGTAAACAAGATGGATCGGTAAGATTGGCTCTGGATGCTCAAGATATCAATGAGATCCTAGTACCAGTTCGAAAGAGGCCAACCTGGATGAACAACTGTTGAAGTCCCATAATAGCTGGTATTTTACCATATTGGACCTCTGAGGATCCTACTGCCAAATCAAACTCCATACAGACAGTAGAAAGTATACAGCGTTTGTTGTGGTGGTAGAAGCTTTGAATTCTGCGTCCTGCCATTTGGCCTGAATATAAGTGCAGGTGTGTTCGTCGCAACGTTAGATAAAGTATTGTGACCAGTGCTACTTAGCAAGGTTACGGTCTATGTTGACAACTTGTTAATCGCCACCCCCACTTGGTCAGAACACACTCAGCCGATTAAGAAAGTTTTACGTTTTTCAGAACACAGGGTAACAACCAATTTAAAAAAGTCTGACTTTGGCAGGGAGAATGTAATATTTCTTGGTCACATTATCTCCAAACACGGTATCCTCCCTAATCCCAAGAAACTCGATGTCATATGCAATTGTCCTGTACCTAGGAACAAGAAACAACTTAAAGCTTATTTAGGACTAGCGTCATTCTTCCGTAAGTTCATACCCAAACAACTGATGAACATTGACGCCCTGCTTAATTTATTATGCAAAAAACAAACCATGGCTGTGGGATGACAAGTGCCAAGAAGATTTCAATAATATTAAAGAGGCATTAGTGAATGCAAATATACTTAGTCACCCCGATATAGAGAAGAATTTCTCTACGTGCACAGATGCCTCCTTACAGGGTGTGGGGGTGTCTGTTCTGGATGAGAGAAGAAGAAGACAGTAAGATATTGCCAAAGGTAATTAGCTTTGCTAGCCGCACATTTACCGAGGCAGAAAGATCATACTCCATATCAGAAGTAGAAAGTTTGGCAGTAGTCTGGGCATTCAAAAAATTTGTATGCTTTTTATGGGGTAAGGGTACAAATTTATTTTTTTTTTTTTTTTTTTTTTTTTTTTTTTTTTTTTTTTACATACCGATTACTGCACAGGAGACTGGCAAGGTAGTGTCTATATCTGCAAAATTATTTATATCAAGGGCAGTCAGAACATCATTGCCGATGCTCTGCCAAGGTTACCTCAAGGTCTATATGAATTTAGTGGATTTTTGAAACAGTATTCCAAGATAAGAACTTAGCTTATGCAAAGAAAAATACGCCAATCTGAGTACAGTAAGTTTTGTAAACAAATGAAAACCATGCAACAACAGGACCTAAGATGGAGCAAGGTCAAACAAAAACTATCACAGGAAGGCAACAAACAGGTAAACATGTGATACATGGAATGTAAAGGTATTTTATTCCATTGCAAACATGCTGACTCAGAACAATGGTGCATTTGTCTTCCTGAGAAGTACATTGAGGAATTCATAGAGTACACCCATGATGTGTGGGGACACTATGGGGTAAGTAAATGTACCGAGAAGATAGGTAAACATTGCTCCTTTTCAACTAAGATGACAAGTTCTTCAAGTACTACAAAGGCAAAACATCCTAACTCTTCTAAACATACCGAGCGTCACCTGATTTTAACTAAGAATCCTCTAGATTTAGTGTCTCTGGATGTAGCTGGCCCCTATCCAAGAGGTAAGGTTGGAGTAAGATATGTAGTAGCACTATATGGTGTTTTCACAAAGCATATTAACATGTACGCTGTACATACATCGGGAAAGGAATTGAAGAAGATTACTTGAGGAGGGTAGGAAAGCCACAAATAATACTTACTGGAAATACCTCACATTTTATAGGACAGAAATCAAAGCAATTTGACATCACAGGGTATGAAACACATCTTAGTATCAAGATTCCACCCTGAAGCATTGCCCATAGAAAGAGTATTCAAGGAATTTAATTGATTCGTAAGAACGAAAACACACACACAAAATGAATAGAATGTCACACATTTCATGCAGGACACTAACAATCTTACAAATTCTTCCACTGGTTTCACACCAAATGAATTAATGTTTTGCACCAGACAAAGGACGAATGGGAGTCACACCTACCAAAAATACCATCAGTGGAAATGACATTAGGGGAGAAAATTAAACAAGCAGTAATCACACTGGAAAACAGTGCTGAATACTGGAAGAAAATCTACAATCTGAAACTGAAGTGTTTTACACAGTTTGGTGAAGGCCAACGAGTTCTGCTATGAACCCATCCTAAGTCAACAAAAATAGGGAAGTTAAACAAGAAGCGGCAATTACTTTATACAGAACTGTATATAATTTCCAAAATCCCATATCATGGAGCTTATAGATTGATTTACGAGAGGACTGGTTGAGATAAATGTCTCCACCCCCACAAAAACTTAAAGCTATTAGTGGAATACACATTTTTGACACAAGTATTTTTATTGAAAATGGCTGTACATATTGTACATAATAGTAATTTAATTTCTGTTTTTGTTTGAATACTAGTGTTAAGGAAACATGTTTAGTTATAAGTGATTTTACTTGTATTATGATATACGAGGGCCGTTCAGAAAGTAACCTCCGGTTGATTTAAAAAAATACACCAAGTTAAATAAAAATATTTTAATATATACATCTTACAACTACATCTTTGCACTATTTTTCTACATAGTCTCCATAGCGATTGAGGCACTTATCGTATCTCTTCACAAGCTTTGAAATTCCTTCTGCATAAAAATCACCCGCTTGTGCCTGGAGCCAGCCTGTGACCGCATCTTTGAGCTCTTCGTCGTCATCAAACCGCTGTGACCCGAGCCATTTCTTCAAATGCATGAAGAGGTGATAATCACTTGGCGCCAGGTCTGGGCTGTAAGGTGGATGGTTGATAACGTCCCACTTGAAGGACTCAAGGGCCGTTGTTCTCTGAGCAGTGAGGACGGGCGTTATCGTGCAAAAAAACGATACCGGAAGTCAGCATACCACGGCGTTTGTTCTGTATAGCCCGTCGGAACTTTTTTATTGTTTCACAGTACACGTCTTGATTAATGGTCGTACCACGTTCCATGAATTCAACCAACAACACCCCTTTGGCATCCCAAAACACCGTTGCCATCAGTTTTCTGGCAGAAAAATCTTGCGAGGCTTTTCTTGGTTTGGTAGGCGAATTTGAATGTGCCCACATCTTTGATTGTTCTTTTGTCTCAGGGTTCACGTACTTAATCCAGGGCTCGTCACCAGTCACGAATCTGTTTAACAAAGGTTCTCCTTCGTCCTCATAACGTGACAGAAAGTCTAATGCAGAGGCCATTCTTTGAGTTTTGTGGTGGTCGGTAAGAATTTTGGGCACCCATCGTGCACAGAACTTACGGTAACCCAATCTTGCTGTCACTATCTCGTACAAGAGAGTCTTAGAAATCTGTGGAAAACCAGTAGACAACTCCGACATTGAGAAATGTCGATTTTCACGAACTTTTGCATCAACTGTCTGAACGAGTTCGTCAGTCACCAATGATGGTCTACCACTCCTCTCTTCATTCACGGACAACTCCTTCACTCATAACTCTTGGTCCGTACACGGCACAAAGCTCACGATGAATAGCTGCTGCAGAATATCCTTTGGCTGTAAAAAACCTATGACAGCACGCACTTCACATTTGGCGGGGTTTTCTATTGCAGCACACATTTCAAACTGCCACAAAAACCAAACTAGCACAGGTACGACGTTCACTCGACCACGGCTTGATGCCGACTGACCTGTTGAGTGCGTGAACGCACAGATGGCGTCGCTACTCCCCCCACAACCCGCACTGTGACCAATCGGAGGTTACTTTCTGAACCGCCCTCGTATAAAGTGACAGGTAAGTGAAATTGAGAGACATTAAATGATACAGCGCTTCGCTTGATGCAAAGACCAGCAAAGCAGAGCAGAACTTGCGACAAACACTGGTGTAATCGCAACGATGAGCTACATCAGCAGACAAGGTGAAAGCAACGACTTGCGCGGTTGCGCATGAAAACACTACTTCAGAAGGCTTAATTATTAGACAGCTGACATGATAAACAACCGCCAGCTACTGCAATTAAATGCATCTCGCCCCCACACATATTTATAAGAGTGATATACAAATAGGAAGAAAGAAGGAATAACTATAAGTATAAACTTAAGGTGGAATATATATATGCAATGTTGAACTAATGAAATGTACAAGAGACTATGACTAATATCTGTCTACATAAAATAATACTCTTAACCTACTATATAAAAAATATGTACAGATGTTTACAGAAAGTGAATTACAGGACATGTAAGATATGTTTAAGGCTATGAACGATGACAGCTAAGATGAAAGCAGGGTACAGAGATGAGGAACATAAGTATCTCACATTTCATAGAATTTTGTAGATACTTCTCTTTACAGGGTAAAGGTAAGTGAGGCTGGTGATGTTCTGGGCAGAACAGGCAAATAAAATGGATGCATACTGACATAAAAGAATGTCAGTCACTGGCCACTGAGGTACTACACAATTAGTTTTAAGTTTTTTTTTCTTTTCAGCATCAACAAGGCGTGAAAGAAGACATAAGCTACGATAGTGGCGTGGTTCCACACAAGTTTACACTGTCCCTGCGGCTGACGCTTATAAGCGTCCACGCTCACTGTCGGATTATTTAGTCTAGTTGCAGCGTCAAGCGTGTAAACTTGTTTTGTGGGCTCAGTTATCGAACGTATATTTTTCGTAATGGCGGCTTATGAACCAACACCTGGACCCTCCAATGTGAAAAGGAGCAGGTAAAATGTTAAACTGACAGAGGGACAGTTACTTAGTGTACTAGACGACAGTGATTTTCTGTGTAATGAGGACGAGGCATACCACAGAGATTGTCATTTAGAGGCTGCATAAGAATTGCAGAGTGATGATAGCGTGGAAGCACAACTTTCGAATCTGTTTCGTGACAGTTCAGAATATGACAAAACGGATCATGAAGATTGCGTGAAAATCGACGACGAAAAAGAGCCCGACCTTTCACACAGAGATAATCCAGGTGAGTCCTGGCATAAAGAACCACATAATATGCAGTATCACCCATTTACGAAGGAAGAAGTTTTGCAAATTCATCCTGCTGGCAATTCTATTACGGATTTCTTCAGATTATTGGTAACAGACGAATAGTTGCAACTTGTAGTTGACGAAACGAACGAAAACGCATCAACATATTGCTGAGCGAAAATTCAAAAGAGGGATCTAGGATCTGTAAATGGAAACCTCTAAGTATAGGCGAATTACCAGCTTTCCTGGGTGTTTCGTTACATATGGGTAACGTTAAAATCCGCAATTACAAGACCACTGGAAGAAAGAACCACTGTTTGTGAATAGAGGAATAGCGATGAGTGTAAGCAGAGACCGGTATTTGATCATATTACGCTCTCTGCATTTTGCAAAAAATCCACTTCCAGGAAACCTGAAACCAGACTTTCGTTTATATAAGATACGACCTATATTGTATTATTTTAACACAAGAATGTCTCAAGTGTACTACCCCGGAAGAGGTTTATCAGTAGATGAATGAATGAGTCTTTGGAGGAGAAGATTGTCACTTAGACAATACATAAAAAGCTAAAGTACTGTAATAAATATGGCATTAAGATGTACATGCTCAACAATCCAGACGGTTTCATAAGTAAGTGCGCTGTGTACACAGGAAGTAGCGGAGATATGGGGGGAAAAGATCACGCTGAAAACGACGTTTTGCATTGGATGACGGAAAAGCTTCGTGTTGGTCATCACATTTACTTGGACATCACACACACCCATGCCCGAGGCAGGATTCGAACCTGCGACCGTAGCAGTCCCGCGGTTCCGGACTGCAGCGCCAGAACCGCTAGACCACCGCGGCCGGCAATACATAAAAGAAGATGGCTTTGATAATAGGAATTTCCCGGATATTATCGCGTTTTTGCTACTTATGTGTTGAACCTAAAAACACTATCCACTCGTACTCTGAAATTAAATAGGAAATATACCCCCGAAGACGTTGTGTCGGCAAAACTTGGGCGAGGAGAGACAATTGAGCAGTATTCTAGTGGAGTTATGATTGTAAAATGGAAGGATCGACGAGAGGTTTCCTTCATTTCCACAGAACATCTAAATGTTATGGAGCAAGTGACGAAAGCGCGCCAGCAAATAGTCACGAAACCTTTGCCTATTATTAGGTACAATGCGTGTATGTCTGGGGCTGATAAACAAGATCAGATATTATCGTATTATTTGTGTGAACGAAAGACTATCTGCTGGCCGAAAACACTATTCTTTCATGTCACTGACATGCTAGTTTTCAATTCTCTATATCTGTAGAACAAATACTCAGGGAATAAAATGACGTTGTACGATTACAGAATGAACATTATAAAGGGCTTCCTTCCACCAATGGACGTTCCACGAAATGTGAGCAAGAAACATCACAAACGAACATACATTGTGCAAAAACGGGAAGCTACTGCAGTTAAGAAGCAAGTTATGAGGAAGCAGTGTAAAAAGTGCGCGGAACAAGGCAAGCGCACGGATACACCATACGAGTGTACAACCCGCCCAGACAAACCTGGATACTGCTTGAACTGCTGTATAAATTCCCATAAGTAGCAAAAACGCGATTTTATGTATTGCCGGCCGCGGTGGTCTAGCGGTTCTGGCGCTGCAGTCCGGAACCGCGGGACTGCTACGGTCGCAGGTTCGAATCCTGCCTCGGGCATGGGTGTGTGTGATGTCCTTAGGTTAGTTAGGTTTAGGTAGTTCTAAGTTCTAGGGGACTTATGACCTAAGATGTTGAGTCCCATAGTGCTCAAAGCCATTTGAACCATTTTTTTATGTATTTTGACACTGCATGGTTTCTTTTTATGATGTGAAAGGTTAGAACTTTTTTTCACGAGTACCCAGAAAATGAGGTTTTCTTTTGAGTTTTGTCGACTTATTTCTTATTGCGTTGTAAAGCGATCACTTGAGTTTTTTGCGAAAGAATTTGTTGTGCTAAATTTATTTTAATAGCACCGAAACTGAAGTGATGGGGGACGAGCAAACATGCTACTAAATTGACGACCTCTATCAGAGTCAATCTTAAAAATGCCCATTTAAATATAATTTCAAATGAATCCATTTTCCTTTTTTTCGTTCTTAAGTATTTGCGTTTTGGAATCCAAATTTTTCCTGAATGCAGTGGATTTGTTGCTTGTTTGAAATGTATTTTTGTTACATTATCAACAAATCACGAACATTTGAATGACGCCTGTAACCTAGGGTGACCAAACGTCCCGGAAAACCGGGATTGACCCGGTTTTCATCCCTGTGCTCCGGTGTCCCGAAAATTTGTTTCGGGACGCTCAAAAGTCCCGGAATTCAGTTTTTAAATACATTTGGTGAAACTTTCTCAAATTTTTGAGATTTCGCTATATTAAAGGAGATACAACACAAGAAATTAATATATTTTAGCTTATTTGTCTAAAACCTCCATTGTCCCATACTAGTAATCACAGTATCAGTATTGACACACTCGGGCAATAATTCACTTTGAGCGGTACTTTGGCCAACAAGCAGTAAGTAGTATTATTATAACAGAGCTATGAAACCGTCCGATTGTCGCGCCACTTACTCACACACTCATTGTCAGAACAGTGTAGTAGTTGATGTTTTGTCAGACAAACTGCAATAGTTTTTCTCATATTAGTGGTATTATTGCTGCAGTACTGTGAAACGCAATGCCGAAACGTGCCTGCAAGTTCAATGACTGTTATTCCAAGGAATGGAATTTCATTAAGAAAGGTCGTTTTGATTACGAAGCAGTGTGTTCCGTATGTAACTGTTTTATTAGTATAAGTCATGGTGGACGTTCCGACATAGTTGATCACATCAGGTCAAAGAAACACATTAACAGATACAGTGCACCGAGCTGCAGTAAAACTCTACAAAATTATTTTGTGAAACATCAGTCAAGTGAAGAGACGAAAGTTCGAGCAGCCGAGCTTACACTAGCCTACCACACGGTAAAACATCACCAAACTTATAGATCTAGTGATTGTACTAATAAGCTTAACAGCGTTATGTTTGATGATTCTTCCATTGCAAAAAAGTTTAGTTTAGCAAGAACTAAAGTGTCAGCCTTAGTGAAAGGAGTTATTGCTCCCCAGAGTGTAAAGGAAAGCCTTGAATACATCAAAAAGTCTTCTTTCTACGGGATATCCACTGATGCCGGCAATCATAAGGCCACTAAAATATTTCGATATTAATCAGGTATTCAGACCAAACTTTTGAAGGTGAGTTCCCTACCTAATGAAACATCTGACGAAATTTCAAGATTTTGTATGAATACTATCGAAATGTTTGATCTTGAGAAAAATAAATGTGTGGCATTTTGTGGAGAGAACACCAACACAAACTTTGGTGGTTTAAAAAGACAAGGCAAATGCAACGTATTTATCAAATTAAAGGCAACATTGCATGAAAACATTGAAGGCATAGGGTGCCCTGCCCATGTTTTACACAATAGCGTGCAGACATCTGCTGACAGTTTAAGCTGTGATGTTGAAACTATCGTCATGAAGGTATACTCACACTTTTACATATATACTGTTAGAACAGAGAGGCTTAAGGAGTTCTGTGATTATGTGTGAACTGAATATATGAATGTAATGTGTCACTCGAAAACTCGCTGGTTATCACTGTTTCCAGCAGTTGAAAGAGTAATCCGCCTGTTTGAACCGTTAAAAGATTTTTTACTAAATGAAGACAAAGGCCCCAAAATATTGGTTCAGTTTCTCAGTAATCCTTTAAGTAATGCCTACTTATGGTTCATTCACAGTCAGCTTAGCACTTTGCAGCAGGGGATAAAGGAAATTGAGGGAACCACGAAAAGTGTAGTGGAGGTAAATTATGTTTTGAAAAATACTCTGGAAACTGTTACTAAGAGGAGAGAACAGCAGTTCATTTCTTTTAATGTTAAATCTGTCTTTAAAAGAGCAGAAGAATCAGAATCAGCGGAAAGGAGCTTTAGAGAAGAAGTTAACAAGTTTTATGACGCTTGTGTAGAATATCTCAGCAAGTGGAGCGCCTCTTATTTACCCTCATCACCGGTGTTTGATTGGATGTTACTGAAGAGAGTGCCAAAATGGGAAAGTGTTGAAGAGACTGTTTCTAATTTGAAGAGTAAAGAGATTGAAATCGATGATTCCATTCTCTTTGATCAGTTCGGCATACTGACAAATTTTGTTGAAGAAAGTCTTCACAAGTGGAATGATGAAAAAAAAACACCATTGGAATGTCATGAGAAGTGGGTGAGTTTTTTAAAAGCTGTGACTGTCTTCAGCATTACTCTGAGTTGGTAATAATTGCAAGTTATTTATTTGCAATCCCAGCCCATAATGCCAATGTGGAAAGAATATTTGCGTTCATGAATATCCAGTGGACTGATGAAAGAAACAGAATGGAGGTGGACTTTCTTGAAGCAATCCTGCAGGTCCTGTACAACTACAAAATGAATTGTGCCGAGTTATATCACTGTGTCTCAAAGAACAAAGACATGATCAAGAAGGCTGGAAGCAGTGAAAAATACCGTTTTCTCCAAGGACAGTCAATTCCATCTACAAGTGCTCAGTAATATTAAAGCTCATGTTAATATTAATTGATTAAAAGTTGAATGGCTGTAAAATTTTGTAAAATCGTAATACATTTCTTTATTACCGTATACGTTAATTAAATGTCATTAATTATACAGATAATCTTGATTATATCAATCTTTTGTATCCTATTATTATAATAATCAGGTTAACAAAATGTATCAACAAAACATTAATATTTAAAATTAAGAAACCTGGGTACATGTGGAATGAGGTGTCCATTGGCAACCGGGTGAATGTGTCCCGGTTTTCACCGAAAATAATTTGGTCACCCTACTGTAACCCCTAAAGGTGTCAGACAGCAAACGGACTTTAAAACATGACCACAATACAATCGAAGCTTATTTGATGTAATGCATTTAAGGTGTCATCATTAAGTCAGTATAGAACATGATCCTACAGATCTTTCAAGGTCTTGACATCAGCCTGTAGCTCAGGTGTGCTTAGGATCGTCGGCTCCGAGCAGTACCTGCCATTTCATAGTGTTACCGGCCTGCACTCAAGCGTTACTAGCCCGCACTCGCAAGCGGTTGCCGGGCCACAATGTAGAGTTGCACGCCTGCACCGATGCCGCAGCGAAAGTGTTACTGGGCCGCACCTCAAGTGAATAAAATTTAGTTGTAAGAAATATTATATATACAAGTGATATGAATGAACGATTCAAAGTATATGCGGTAGCAGTCTGTTAAGTGATGTCGTAATGACATATGTTCAATGCTACCGAACAAGTAAGGGGCAAACCTGCAGACAGGGTAGTCACTGCTTCACAAACTCCCAACGCCCATTTTTCTTTTTAAAATATGTATACAAAAATATTTATGGCAATTAAACACATCAAGGGTACTTAAGTTACACATCATCTGAAGTAAACAATGTCTATTTCATGTGGTAGCAACATGAACCATGGACCTTGCCGTTGGTGGAGAGGCTTGCGTGCCTCAGCAATACAGATAGCCGTAATGTAGGTGCAATCACAACAGAGGGGTATCTATTGAGAGGCCAGACAAACGTGTGGTTCCTGAAGAGGGGCAGCAGCCTTTTCAGTAGTTACAGGGGGCAACAATCTGGATGATTGACTGATCTGGCCTTGTAACATTAACCAAAATGGCCTTGCTGTGCTGCTACTGCGAACGGCTGAAAGCAAGGGGAAACTACAGCCGCAATATTTCCCGGGGGCATGCAACTTTTCTGTGCAGTTAAATGATGATCGTGTCCTCTTAGGTAAAATATTCCAGAGGTAAAATAGTCCCCCATTCGGATCTCCAAGCAGGGACTACTCAGGAGGATGCCGTTATCAGGAGAAACAAAATGTATTCTACAGATTGGAGCGTGGAATTTCATTGCCATAAGGTTTGAGTTCCGCTACAACTTTATATCCCTTAGAATCACCATCTCCTAGATAGTTAGTGTATCGTACATTATACCACGCCTGTGATCTGGAAAAAATTGCTTCACAACTTTCACTATGTTCGTCCTTGGTATTGCCCTTAGATCTTCAATGTTTGGAGAGAATATCAACATCAATTACTTTGCAACTGTCTCCACTGGTAGCTGTCACAACTCCATTCAGAGATTTACGACCTCTACATTGCCATGATCTATCTAAAGCAACAGTTAAATCTCTATAATTCCCATTATCTGTCACTGCTTCTTCAACTACATTCTTAATTTTTGCTTGAGCAATATCTTCAGCAGAAGATCCCACCAATTCATTATAAAAATCCAAACTTTGGTTGGTGGTTTTGGCAAGTTCATAATTCCACATAACATTGTCCCTGCAGCACTGCCCTTGCCAGTGCAACGCAAGCCATACACTAGTCTAACATTCATATCATACATCTTTTTTTTCCACTATTACCATTATGAGGAATGCTGTGAAAATTAGAAAACAAAACTTGTGCAGCACATTTGTTACACTTCAATAACATTTTACATGGCAAACCAATGTGTGAAGTTATTTTCAATTCCAGTCCTCTTTCTTTGCAAACTTGGCATAATACATTATGTTTCAAAATATTAGAGAGCAAGGAAATGTTAATTATTTCATTCACATCATTACTGTCACTTTCATAGTTTTCAAATTTTTCTTTGCTGTCACAAAGTTTCTTGCTGGAAGAAGTTCTACCACTTTCATTTGGAGTAGTCGGTGAAGCAGTCTGAGCAGCATCTCCCTTCGAAACAACAAAAGATTGCTCCTTCCACTCATTGTGCCTTTTCTTAAACACTCGATTGCTGAAATGGGGCAGACTGAGATCCACAAACCAAATATGTAAAACAAGTATGAGCAAAATTCGTCAAATACGCAAAATTGAACAGCAGAACAACACAAAGGAAACTCCACAAGTCAACACACACGGTACAGCGTTTATGTTTACCGATATGAACAGTCACTTGTCACAGAGATAAAAGCCATACAACGTTGGAAAACAAAACACTGTCTAATTCCGCAAAGATACCCTGCTTGCAGCTAGAGAGCCTGTATAGGGAGAGAGTGGCCAACCAGACGATAAGGCGGCCATTTTTCTGCCAAACTGCGGGCGGGACTTTTGAATGGCCAGTAGTGGAGTAGTGGAGTACACACTCGCCGAATCAAAAGCACAAGACAATATATCGAAATCATTCGTTAAGTACCTTTGTTTATAAGAATAATGTGTTATAATAATTTTCACACAGCCAATTTACAGGTCTTATTTCAAATTTAACTGTGTATATTGCAACTTGTTTTATATGTAGTAAAAAGCAAAAACGACTTACTTCGCATAGAGTACTTGGTTGGTTTCCACAAGGCTCTTGTTGGATTTATGTCAGCCCTGTTGACTGCGACTGCCCACTGCTTTCGTCTTTCTTCATTGAGTGGAAATGCTAACATGCGAAATCCACCTTCGCCTCTAATGGAACAACCAAATGCAGCACAACCTGGCATCGTTTACGAACGTCTGCAAAACGAATTACAGATGTCAAAAACAATACTGTACGATTACTGACGTGTTTACTTCAAACATGTAGGCCTACCGATTTAATCATAAATCGCTTCATTATTTCAACTCGTATTTAAGATCGCAAACGCTAATTACGTACTAAAAACGATATACAACTAAATCGAACATGCATGCACAACGCATAACAAGTCTCTCTATAATTCAAATACCTTTTAATCGCTTCCAAAAGTCCTCTGACCTTCAATTCAACTCAAACGCATGGCGAACATAGGAAGCGCGAGAGACGTTTGGCGCCATTTTTCTGCCAAAGCTAATCAACCAATCACGGGCAACTTCACCTATTGCCACTCTCTCTGTACACAGGCTCTCTACTTGCAGCCAACGAGCAGCGCTGTCAGAGGTGACACACCAAGTCGCTACAACCGTTTACGCGGTGCGTCAACTTTGCAGCGATAAAAAACACACTTAGAAGGGTGAAACTTGATTTGTTTTATTCAGAAAACTCCAAATAATTTTATAATGAAAAAAAAACAACAAATGTTAATTTTGTCATTTTCATCATTCAGACTCCCCTTAAAACCATTTATGTAAATTGCTGATTTGATATATGTATCTTTCTGTTACCATGAAATGAAACTTTCTGACAGATTAAAGCTGTGTGCTGGACCGAGACTTGAACTGTGCCCACGAAACGCAAGTGAGCAATATCTTCAGCAGAAGATCCCACCAATTCATTATAAAATCCAAACTTGGTTGGTGGTTTTGGCAAGTTCATAATTCCACATAACATTGTCCCTGCAGCTTCAGTTCCACCAGTACCTCGTCTCCTACCTTCCAGACCTTCACAGAAGCTCACCCACAGACCTTGCAGGACTAGCACTGCCACCGAGTGAGGTGGCGCAGTGGTTAGCATACTGGGCTCGCATTCAGGAGGACAATGGTTCAGTCCTGCATCCAGCCACATTGATTTAGGTTTTCCATGATTTCCCAAAATTGCTTCAGACAAATGCCAGGATTGTACCTTTGAAAGGGCATGGCCAACTTCCTGCCCTAATCCAATGAGACCAATGACCTCACTGTTTGGTCTCTTCCCAAAACAACCCAACCCAACTAGCACTCCTGGAAGAAAGGATATTGTGGAGACATGGCTTAGCCACAGCCTGGGGGATGTTTTCAGAATAAAATTTTCACTATGCAGCGGAGTGTGTGCTGATATAAAACTTCTTGGCAGATCAAAACTGTGCGCCAGACTGAGATTCAAACTCGAGAACTTTGGATTTTGTTGGCGTGTGCTCTACGAACTGAGTTACCCGAGTGAGACTCGTGACCCATCCTCACAGTTTCAGTTCTGCCAGTACATCTCCCACTACCTTCCACACTTCACAGAAGCTCTCCTGCAGACCGTGCAGAACTAACACTCCTGGAAGAAATGATATTGTAGAAACATGACTTAGCCACAGTCTGGGGGATGTTTCCAGATTGAAATTTTCACTCTGCAGTGGAGTGTGCACCGCTATGAAACTTCCTGGCAGATTAAACCTGTGTGCCGGACCAAGAACAACTCGGGACCCTTGCCTTTTACAGTCAACTGCTCTATCAAGTGAACTACCCGAGCCCAACTTGTGACCCTTCCTCACAGCTTCAATTCTGCCAGTACCTCGTCTCCTACCTTCCAAACTCCACAGAAGCTCTCATGCAGAACTAACACCCTTGGAAGAAATGATATTGTGGAGGCATGGCTCAGCCACAGCCTGGAGGATGTTTCCAGAATGAAATTTTCATTCTGCAGTGTAGTGTGCTCTGATGTGAAACTTCTTGGCCAATTAAAGTTTGTGCCAGACCGTGACATGAAATTGGGACCTTCACTTTCACGAGAATGTACTCTACCAACTGAGCTACCCAAGCGCAACCCATCTTCACAGTTTTAATTCCACCAGTACCTCTTCTCCTTCCTTCCAACATCACAGAAGCTTTCCCGCAGACCTTTCAGAACTAGCACTCCTGCAAGAAAGGATACTGCAGAGACATGGCTTAGCACAGCCTGGGGGATGTTTCCAGAATGAAATTTTCACTCTGCATCATAGTGGATGCTGATATGCAACTTCCTGGCAGATTGAAACTGTATGCTGGACTGAGACTCCAACTCAGAAACTTTGCTTTTTGCAGGCAAGTGCTCTACAAACTGACCCACCTAGGCACGACCCACAATCCATCCTCACAGCTTCAATTCCTCCAGCAGGTTGCCTCGTACCTCCCGAACTTCACAGCAGCTCTCATGCAGACCTTGCAGAGCTAAATCTCCTGGAAGAAAGGGTATTGCCATGACATGGCTTGGCCACAGCCTGGGAGATGATTCCAGAATGAAGAATTCACTCTACAGTGGAGTGTGCACTGATGTGAAACTTCCTGGCAGATTAAAACTGTCTGCCATACCAAGTTCGAACTTGGGAACTTTCCATTCACAGTCCTGTACACTACCAACTGAGCCATTGAAGCGCAACTTGTGACCCATCCGCACAGCTCCAATTACGCCAGTACTTCGTCATCTACCTTCCAAACTTCACAGAAGCTCTCACACTGACCTTGCAGAACTAGCACTCCTGGAAGAAATGATATTGTGGAAACATGGCTTCGCCACAGCCTGGGGGATATTTCCAGAATGAAATTTTCACTCTGCAGTGCAGTACGTGCTGATATGAAATGTCCTGGCAGATTAAAACTGTCTGCCATATGGGGCTCAAACTTGAGACCTTTGCCATTCATGGACAAGTGCTCTACCAAATGAGCTACTCAAGCACACCGCGCGACCCCCCCCCCCCCCCCCCCCCCTGGGGGCTCGGGTTCGTGCTTGGCTACCGAGGGGCCCCAGCCTTTGACCATCTTTTCCCTTTCATGCTATTCTCTTTCCCCTTCCCTGGGGAACTTGTCTCTGGTATTATTGGGAGAGTTCTGCATTCTGTCGCTGACGTGCGAACAGTCTCACCTTTGTTTTTCTTTCTTTCTTTCTTTGCCTTCTCCACTCATTCCTCCACTTTGGCATTTGAGGTTCCTCTGTTTTCTTCTTCCTCTCTGTGCACTTCTGAAGGCTGGCCCATACGTCCGACACGCAACAAGTGACTGGGTAACATGTAATTCCCAGCCCCATGTCAACAGGTAGGGTTCTCATGTACCCCTGGTGCAGGCCAGACCCAAGGAGAGGTGATTGCCTGACCTGTAAGATTCCCAAATTGTCGATTGGTCCCTCCGTCAGGTGTTTGGGAAGTGTTACCTGAGGTGTGAACAATCACCTAAGGTGGGTCGCCTCCTTGTGAAGGGGACCCCAGTTGGAAGGAGCATGCCAACAGAGACACTGGCAATCATGGGGGATTGTCTCACAATGAGTCAGTCATCTTCCCACTCCATGTCTACAAAACGTAAACGTGCTAATGATTCAAAGACCTGTCCTGCTTCACCACAATTCCTCGTGGTCTCACATACTGAAGACGGTCAACCCTTCGCCATGATAAATCCGTTTATTATTCAGAAAGGTGTAGATGCAATTGCTCGCCCTGTGAAATCCAGCCGTCATTTACAGAATGGCACTTAGCTTTTGGAGACCACTTCTGATTCTCAAGAGCAACTGCTTGCTGCCTCACTTCTCCACGGTTACCCTGTTCATGTCAAAGCCCATAGAACTTTGAATTCTTCCCTTAGTGTAATTTACACCATGCTGCTCGACAGTCTAATCGAGGCCGAAATACAATTTTACCTCTTTGATCAGGGTATCATTGCCATCCTTTGTGTAACGAAAAAGATACATTCCTTCTTAGTGCCCACCCGCACCCTCTTTCTCACCTTTGGTAGAGTGGTGCTTCTGTCCAAGCTCAAGGCAGGCTATGAAATTATCACCGTCTAGCCATATATTCCGAACCCAGTGTGCTGCTACCAGTGTCATCATTTCAACCACACTTGAACGTCTTGTCTACACCCTGCTACCTATGGTACAGATGCGCACGAGGGTGATTGTCCACCTCCTTCTCCCCTGTGTATCAACTGCAATGGCGGCCATGCCGCCGCCTCTCGGGAGTGTCCAATGTATCTTGATGAGTGGGCTGTTCAAGAGATCCAGGTAAAGGAAAAGGTGCCTTATCCAGTCACTCGCAAGTTACTGGATAGTTGCAAACCCTGCGTTCTCCTGTCTGGTAGTTATAGTTCTGTTCTTGTTACCCCTCGCTCCATGAAGGACGTGGCCATGCTGACATGCAACCTCCAATTCAGCTCTGAGGTTGTGAAATCGCCCAGTATCAAGATAGCATCACCATCCTCCCGTCCAGCTGTGCAACAAGCCATCAAACTCTCGCCTCAAGAGGCGAAACCACCAGCTACACAACTGGTAGGCCGGAAAGGACAGCAGGAGTACTCCTGTGAAGACTTCCTCCATCCCTTCAGCCAAACAACACCCGAGACTTCATCTAACCATAAAGGCTCAAAGAAGTCCACCAAAGGCAAATGGTCTTCTCCTTCACCACCTCGAACATCCTCTTCAGTTGTGTCGGCACATGGTACCTTAGCCTGGCCAGTATTTGTGTCGTCGGTGCACAGCAACAACCATTTTTCAGTGTTGGACTCCACAGACCGACTGCACAAGCAAGCCGATGCTTCTGTGGACCCCATGGAGCAGGATCCTCCTGCTTCTGTGCCCTGTAGTAGCGCTTCTTCTCCAGCTGTCACTCGACAGCCACCGAGGTGACACCCCTACATCTCTTCCTCATTGTGACTCTCCTACAATGGAACGATCGCGGCCTTCAGTCCCACAAAGAGGACTTACGGCTGCTTTTAGCGTCAATGCGTCCCCTTGTACTCTGCCTTCGGGAAACAACATTGTGCCCTCACGGCCACTTTAAGCTTTGACGTTACTTACCATTTCGTTTTGACCTTCCCCCTGTGGTTGGCACTCCCTCTCATGGGGGCTTCATGCTGCTCACACAGGATGACATTCATAGTCAACCTGTCTCCCTGACTACCAATCTTCAAGCTGTTGCAGTTCACCTTGTCCTTCCCCACCTGACTTTTTCCTTCTGTACCGTATATGTCCCTCCGTCATTTGCTGTCACCAGGGCAGACTTCCATCAACTTATTGGACGGCTACCTTCTCCATTATTGCTACTCGGTGACTTTAATGCCCATCATCCCCTTTGGGATTCTCCCATGACCTGTCAGAGAGGTGCCCTTCTGCCTAACCTTCTTAACCAACTTAATCTCTTCTGCCTTAACACTGGAGCACCCACTTTCCTTTCTGACTCCTCGCACACCTATTCCCATTTGGACCTATCCTTCTGCACTGCCCAGCTTGCCCATCATCTTGAGTGGTCCATTCTTTCTGACACCTACACAAGCAACCATTTCTCATGTGCTATCCGTTTGCTGACTCCTACCCCATCCGCCTGCACGCCTAAATGCCAGCTTTCTACAGCTGACTGGCAGCTTTACTCCTCCCTGGCGATCTTCGAAGAACAATATTTCCTCAGTTGTGATGACCAGTTCAAATATCTCACAAATGTTATCCTTACTGCTGCAGAATGTGCCATCCCCCGCATTTCCTCTCTACCATGTCGTGTCTTAGTCCCTTGGTGGACTGAGGCATGCTGTGACGCAGTTCGCATACGTCGACATGCTCTCTGTGTTTTTAAACACCACCCTTCGCTGGAAAACTGCATTCATTAGAAACAGGTGCATGCGAAGTGTCCATCATGTTCTTCGGAATAGCAAAAGAGCTAGCTGGATTTCATTCACTAGTTCTTTTAACAGTTCCACACCTTCCTGTGTCGTGTGGGCAAACGTCCGACGGCTCTGTGGAACCAAGATCCATTCCCCAGCTTCCAGGCTGACAGTCTCTGACGATGTCATCATGGACCCTATTCTTATCTCCCACACGTTGGGCCACCATTTTGCGGAAGTTTCGAGCTCTTCCCACTATCACCCTGCCTTCCTCCATCAGAAACGAGAGGAAGAGGCTCAAGCAATACCCTTCTCTTCTCCGAATCGTGAGTGCTACAATGCCGCCTTCACTATGAGGGAAATAGATCATGCTCTCAGTTCATCCTGATCCTCTGCACGAGGGCCAGACGCCATCCACATTCAGATTTTGATGTACCTTTCTCTTGCGCGCAAGCACTTTCTGCTTAACATGTACAACAATCTGGGTGGAGAGCACATTTCCTGGAGGCTGGCGTGAAGCATCCGTCATACCCATATCTAAGCCCGGTAAGGACAAAAACCTTCCATCTAGTTACTGCCCCAGTTCTCTTATCAGCTGCGTTTGCAAGTGATGGAACATATAATTCACGCACAGGGTGGATTTCGAGCGTGGCATTCTGCAGTTGACCATCTCATTACTTTGCCCAACCAAGTCATGAATGGTTTTCTGCAGAAATCCCTGACTTTGGCCATATTTTTCGATTTGGAGAAGGTCTATGACACCTGCTGGAGAACTGGTATCCTCCTCACTCTTTACACATGGAGTTTCTGTGGGTGCCTGCCCTCTTTTCTTCGAGCATTTTTGTAAGACCAATTTTTCAAGGTGCATGTGGGTTCTGCCTTGTTGGACACCTTTATCCAGGAAAATGGTGTGCCTCAGGGTTTCGTCCTGAGCGTTGTCCTCTTTGCCATTGCCATTAAGCGTATAATGGTCTGTCTCCTGCCAGGCATCTCCAGCTCTCTTTTTGTTGACGATTTTGTCATCTATGACAGTTCTCCACGGACCTGTCTCACTGAGCGGCGTCTTCAATGCTGTCTTGATAGTCTTCACTCCTGGAGCATCAACAGTGGCTTTCGCTTTCCAATGACAAAACTGTTTGTATGAATTTCTGGTGGCGCCAATGGTTTCTCCCACATTTCTACATCTTGGGCCTGTTGCCCTTCTGTTTGTTGAAACTATGAAATTTCTGGGGCTCATGCTGGAGAGGAAAGTCTTTTGGTCCTCCCATGTGTTTTACCTGGCAGCCCACTGTATGTGGTCCCTCACTCTCCTACGTGTCCTCAATGTTACTTCCTGGGGTGCCAATCGAACCACCTTCCTCCGTTTGTACCGGTCCCTTGTCCGTTTGAAACTCGACTATGGGTGCTTTGTTTTTGTGTCTGCACATCCATCCCTCTTATGCCGCCTCAACACTATCATTCATCATGGCATCCATTTGACCATAGGCACCTTTTACACCAGCGTGGTTGAGAGTCTGTATGCTGAAGCTGCTGAAGTACCCCTATCCTACCATCGTGACTTTCTCCTCACCAGGTATGCATGTCGTTTGTATGCATTTCGAGGCCACCGATCCTATACCTCCTTCTTTGATGATTCCTTTGATCGTCAGTATGGGGCTCGTCCTTCTTCTCTGTTACCTCCTGGATTCCACTTTTGGCACTTGCTACAGCGGCTTAACTTCACACTCACTGCACATTTCCTGGTGGGGGTGAACCCTTCACCACGTTGGCTTCATGAAATGGCCAATGTTGACCTTGGCCTTCATTTGCTTCCTAAGGACATTACTCCAGCCTAGGTCTATTGCCTTCAGTTTCACAACCTTTGCATGGAGCTCCACAATAGTACATTTGCATACACTGATGGCTCTCGGACTGACCGTGGGGCCGGGTGTGCCTTTGTCATTGGTACCTGCATCTTTTAATATCGGCTTCTGGCACACTCATCAGTATTTACAGCCGAGCTCTTTGCCTTGTACTGGTGACACAGTCTTTTCATTTGTGTCCTCTGCTCAGTCTCACTCAGTGCCCTACAAAGTCTATGTGCACTGTACACCACCCATCCCTTAGTGCAGCGGGTCCAGGAAAACTGTCAACTACTCACTCTTGGTGGAGCCAGTGTGAGTTCCTGGTCATGTTGATTTGCCAGGGCCCGCATCTCGTGGTCGTGTGGTAGCGTTCTCGCTTCCCACGCCCGGGTTCGATTCCCGGCGGGGTCAGGGATTTTCTCTGCCTCGTGATGGCTGGGTGTTGTGTGATGTCCTTAGGTTAGTTAGGTTTAAGTAGTTCTAAGTTCTAGGGGACTGATGACCATAGATGTTAAGTCCCATAGTGCTCAGAGCCATTTGAACCATTTTTTGCTTTGCCAGGAAATGAGGCTGCTGCTGATGCTGCCAAAGCTATAGTCCTCATACCTCAGCCCGCAAGTACCTATATCCCCTCCGATTGATCTCTGTGTTGCTGTCTATCAGGAGGTGGTGTCCCTTTGGCATTGCCAATGGTCCTCCTACTTTCAAAACTTTGCAGAAGCTCTCCTGGAAGATGGGAGATAGCAGAGACATAGCTTGGCGTCTGCTTGGGGCATGTATCCAGAGTGAAATTTTCACTCTGCAGCAGTGTGCACTGATATGAAACTTCCTGGCAGATTAAACTGTGTGCCAGACTGAGACTCGAACTTGATAGCTTTGCCTTCCGCAGGCAAGTGCTCTACTGAGTGAACTACCCAAGACGACACTTGATCCGGGCTCACAGCTTCAGTGCTGCCAGTACCTCAAATCCTACCTTTTGATCTGCCAGGCATGTGTTCTGCCAACTCAGCTATCCAAGCACAACTTGCGACACGTTCCCACAGCTTCAGTTCTGCCAGTACCTCATATCCTACCTTCCAAACTTCACAGAAGCACTCCTGCTGACCTTGGAGAACTAGCACTCCTGGAAAAAATGATATTGTGGAGATATGGATAGGCCACAGCATGCGGGATGATTCCAGAATGAAATTTTCACTCTGCAGTGTAATGGGCACTGATACGAAACTTCCTGGCAGATTATAACTGTGTGCCAGATGGACTTCTCTACCAAGTGAGCTACCCAAGCACACCATGCAACCCATCCTGACAGCTTCAGTTCCACCAGTACCTCGTCTCCTACCTTCCAAACTTCACAGAAACTCTCCCTCCAATCTTGCAGAACTAGCACTCCTGGAAGAAAGGATATTTCAGAGACAGGATTTACCGACAGCTTGGGGAATGTTTTCAGAATGAAATATTTCACCCTTCAGTGGAGTTTGCGCAGGTATGAAACTTCCTGGCAGATTAAAACTGTGTGCCGGAGTGAGACTGGAACTCAAGGCATATGCCTTTCGCAGGCAACTGCCTACCAAGTGAGCTACGCAAGCGTTTGTCGTGACCTACCCTCACAGCTCCAATTCCGCCAGTAGTCTCCTACCTTCCAAACTTCGCAGAAGCTCTCACGCAGAACTAGCACTCCTGTAAGAAAGGATATTGTGAGCCATGGCTCAGCCACAGCCTGGGGGATTTTTCTAGAATGAAATTTTCATTCTGAAGCAGAGTGTTTGTTAATATGAAACTACCTGGCAGATTAAAACTGTGTGCTGGTCCAAGACTTGAAATCGGGATCTTCGCCATTCGCGAGCATATACTCTACCAACTTAGCTTCCCAAGCACAGCTCGTGACACGTCGTCACAACATCAATTACGCCAGTAACTCATATACTACAATCCAAACTTCACAATAACTCTCGCACAGACCTTGCAGAACTAGCACTCCCGGAAGAATGGATGTTGTGGAGACGTAGCGTAGCCACAGCACGCAGTATGTTTCCAGAATGAAATTTTCACTCTGCAGTGGAGTGTGCGCTGATATGAAACTGCCTGGCAGATTAAAACTGTGTGCCAGACCAAGACTTGAACTCAGGAACTTTACCTTTCATGAGCAAGTGCTCTAACGACTGAGCTACCCAAGCATGAATCATGACCCGTCCACAAATGTTCAATTCCGCCAGTACTTCATCTCCTACCTTCCAAACTTCACAGAAGCTCTCCCGCAGACCTTGCAAATTAGCACTCCCGGAAGAACAAATGTTGTGGAGATATGGCTTAGCCTCTGCCTGGGGGATGTTTCTAGAATGGAATTCTCACTCTGCAGCGGAGTGTGCACTGATATGAAACTTCCTGGCAGATTAAAACTGTGTGCCGGACCGAGACGAGAACTCAGGACCTTTGCCTTTCTTGGGCATGGGCTCTCCAACTCAGCTACCCAAGCAGGACTCAGAACCTATCCTCAAAGTTTTAGTTCTGTCAGTAAGTTGTCTCCTACCTTCCAGACTTCGTAGAAGCTTTCCCACAACCTTGCAGAACTAGAACTACTGGAAGAAAGGGTATTGTGAAGACATGGCTTAGCCACAGCCTTGTGTATGTTTCCAGAATTAAATTTTCACTCTGTAGTGGATCATGCGCTGATATGAAACTTCCTGGTAGTTTAAAAATATGTGCCAGACCGAGACTCGAACTTGGGACATTTGCCTTTCGCAGGCAAATGCTCTACCGATTCAGCTACCCAAGCATGACATGTGACTCATTCTCACAGCTTCAGTTCCGCCAGTACCTCAAGTACTTCCTTTTAATATGCTAGTAGGTTTCGTATCAGTTTCACACTGCACTGCAGAGTGAAAATTTCATTCTAAAAGCAATCCCCAGGCTGTCTCTAAGCCATGTCTCTGCTGTACCCTTTTATCCAGGAGTGTTAGTTCTGCAAGGTCTGCAGAGTGTTTCTGTGAAGTTTGCAAGGTAGGAGACAAGGTACTGGCAGAATTGGAGCTGTGAGTAAGGGTCACAAGCTGTGCTTTGGTAGCTCATTTGGTAGAGCAGTTGACCACAAAAGGCAAAGGTCCAGAGTTGGAGTCTCAGTCTAGCATAAAGTTTTAATCTGCCAGGAGGTTTCATATCAGTGCACAATCTGCTGCAGAGTCAAAGTTTCATTGTGTGTAGAGAAAATATGGTTTGCAATTGAAACTGGGTCAAAGTTCATGGCACTCAGTCATTCTATGTCAGAATACCTCACTTCACTCAATAGGCTCAACACTTTATTAGTAACAAAAATATTTTCTCATTTGTAACATATACTTCTAATAAATTTTCCTTGTATGCATGTGCTATCACTAACTTTGATGTTTGGTGAGTCATAGATTTGTTTTTTTGGTGTTTCAAAAAAGATTATGATTTACATTTATTTCATAATTTTATCTGAACACACAATGTAATTACTTTTGATGCCTTTCCTTGAAATTATGCTACTAACCCTCACATTGCTCCCAAAAAATATAAACACATCATGTAACAGTTAGTCCCTCTTAATAACTGAAGATTTTGCGTGACTTCTTGCCCTGGCTAATCAATATTTATTGGCTAGTGGTGTTCAGTGTGCCAGAGAGATTGTTTCTTAAATATCTATTTGTGTGCTTGCATTGATAAAATATGCTATTACTCTGATTTTGTTCTATTCAGCTCATAGTTTCTACATGTGTCTCAAGTGTCTACAAGCATTACTAACATACTCCGTGTCTTAGAAAAATATATCTTATAACATCCAATAATAGCTAATTACAAATGCATCTGAAAAGGACACCCACAGAATCGCTATTTGGGGATCTTGGTTCTCTGTTCCTATTTGAGCTGGAATCATGGGGTAAAAAAGTTTCAGTTTAGCCACGACCAGCAGCCATTTTTATAGCCATTAGATCGTCTGTCTTACTGTAGCTATGTTACATTATAGTAAGCAAAGTTTGAATGATGACTCTGAGCTGGCACCCAGGCAAATTGTGTGAATTGATTAATTGCTTTTGCGAAGGATTTTCATTAGGCTGAAATCAGTGCTCCACTAGTGGCACCATTTGTATTTGCACTGTTCGATTTGTACATGCAAAAACATTCAGACATTTCCTGGAAGGTTCTGAAGCACACCACTTTTATACTTTAAAGTTTTATGAATCGGTTCAAACTTTACATGTAGGTAGATAGGCTAGATCAATAAAGTCAAAACAAACTTTTGTGTATTGAATAATCTCTATCTGTTGTTGAGATATGATGGTTTAAAGCTGAGCAAAATGAAGCACATAAAATTGGTTCTTACATGATCTGAATGTGCAGAAACAGTGTAAAGTGCATCAAATAAATAAAAAATGCATCCTCACAATAAAATTGAAAACTCGCTTTCAAAATTTTAGGTTCATTCAGGTTTTATGTGTAAAAAACACGTTTTTTTGTGAGTTTTTTTACACACACCACTTCTGTGTTGCAGACTTGCATGAATCAATTTAAATTTTGTAAGAAAGTAGACAAATGCATGTAATTAATGATCATCTATTGTTTTTTTTTAAAACTTTGTCCATTACCATGATGTAATGATCTAAAGTTGCACATAAAATCATCAGATACTACTATGCTATATTGTAGATAATTTATTTTTGGACAAAAGTTTTGTAAAGGACTGAAAAGTTGGTAGTGTTTACTGTACATACAATGTGTCACATTTCTCATGCTTATTTCAGCCAATCACATGAACATACTTAATTCAGATTGGTTGTCGCAACATTTTGTGGTAGAGTGAATGCTGGGAACCAAAAGGAAAAATGCTGCATCATAACACAAAAAAAAAAACGAATATGTCTGAAGCAGAGTTAGGGATGTAAAGAAATAAACTGGCTTCTTGACTTATCTAGTAGCTTCAAAGACATTTAAAACAAAACATCTTGACATATTCACACTTTTTTCGAGTTAACGCTACTTCCCCAGAGCAGTGAACTCTTAGCTGTAAGGTGTTGGCACACCTGCTTCTGACAAATTATAGGTTATAGATCCTGATTCTATGCCTAAAATCCATAAGATTTGCTAGTGATAGTAAACAATATATAATATCATGTGGCCCCCGTGAACATTGGAGGGGAGGCTAGCGTGCCTCAGCGATACGGAGAGCTGTACCATAGGTGCAATCATAATGGAGGGATATCTACTGAGAGGCCAGACAAACGAGTGGTTCCTGAAGAGGAGCAGCAGCCATTTCAGTAGTTGCAGGAGGCAACTGTCTGGATGACTGACTGATCTGGCCTTGTAACATTAACCAAAATGGCCTTGCTGTGCTGGTACTGTGAACAGCTGAAAGCCAGGAGAAACTACAGCCCTAATTTTTCCCCATGGCATGCAGCTGTATAGTGTGGTTAAATGATTATGTCATCCTCCAGAGGTAAAATAGTCCCCCATTCAGATCTCCGGGCAGGAACTACTCAGGAGGATGTCATTTTCAGGAGAAACAAAAATGGCGTTCTACAGATCGGAGCATGGAATGTCAGATCCCTTAATCGGGCAGGTAGGTCAGAAAATTTAAAAAGGGAAATGGATACGTTAAAGTTAGATATAGTGGGAATTAGTGAAGTTCGGTGGCAGGAGGAACAAGACTTCTGGTCAGGTGAATACAGGGTTATAAATACAAAATCAAATATGAGTAATGCAGGAGTACGTTTAATAATGAATAAGAAAATAGGAACTCAGGTAAGGTACTGTGAAGAGCATAATGAATGCATTGTTGTAGCCAAGATAGACATGAAGCCCACACCCAGCACAGTCCTATGAGTTTATATGCCAACTAGCTTCACAAATGATGAAGAGATTGAAGAAATGGATGATGAGATAAAAGAAATTATTCAGGCAGTGAAGGGAGATGAAAATTTAACAGTCATTGGGGACTGGAATTCGATAGTAGGAAAAGGAAGAGATGGGAAAGTAGTAGGTGAATATGGAATGGGGGTAAGGAATGAAAAAGGAAGCCGCCTGGTAGAATTTTGCTCAGAGCATAACTTAATGATAGCAAACACCTGGTTTAAGAATCACGAAAGAAGGTTGTATACATGGAAGAGGCCTGGAGACACTGGAAGGTTTCAGATAGATTGTGCAATGGTAAGACAGAGATTTAGGAACCAGGTTTTAAATTGTAAGACATTTCCAGAGGCAGATGTGGACTCTGAGCACAGTCCATTCATTATGAATTGTCAATTAAAATGGAATAAACTGCAAAAAGTTGGTAAGGTGATCGCATCTGGATAAACTGAAAGAACCAGATGTTGTAGAGAGTTTCAGAGAGAGCATTAGGGAATGATCGACATGAACAGGGGAAAGAAATTCAGTAGAAGAAGAATGGGTAGCAATGAGAGATGAAATTGTGAAGGCAAGAGAGGATCAAGTAGGTAAAAAGATGAGGGCTAGTTGAAATCCTTGGGTAACAGAAGAGATATTGAATTCAATTGATGAAAGGAGAAAATATAAAAATGCAGTAAATGAAGCAGGCAAAAAGGAATACCAACATCTCAAAAATGAGATCAGCTGGAAGTGCAAGACGGCGAAGCAGGGATGGCTGGAGGATAAACGTAAGGTTGTAGAGGCATATATCACTAGGGATAAGATAGATACTGCCTACAGGAAAATCAGACACACCTTTGGAGAAAAGAGAACCACTTGTATGAATATCAAGGGCTAAGGTGAAAACCAGTGCTAAGCAAAGAAGGGGAAAGCAGAAAGGTGGAAGGATTATATAGAGGGTCTATACAAGGGTGATGTACTTGATGGCAATATTGTGGAGATGGAAAAGGATGTCGATCAAGATGAAATGCGAAATATGATACTGCAAGAAGAGTTTGACAGAGCACTGAAAGACCTAAATTGAAACGAGGCCCCAGGAGTAGACAACATTCCATTAGAACTACTGATAGCCCTGGGAGAGCCAGCCATGACAAAACTTTACCATGTGGTGAGCAAGATGTATGAGACAGGCAAAATACTCTCAGACTTCAAGTAGAATATAATTATTCCAATCCCAAAGAAAGGAGGTGTTGGCAGGTGTGAAAATTAGCGAACTATCAGTTCGCTGCAGAATACTAACAAAAATTCTTTACAGATGAATGGAAAAACTGGTAGAAGCCAACCTTGGGGAAGATCACTTTGGATTCTGTAAAAATGTTGGAACACGTGAGGCAATACTGGCCCTACGATTTATCTTAGAAAATAGATTAAGGAAAGACAAATCTATCTTTCTGGTATTTGTAGACTTAGAGAACACTTTTGACAATGCTGACTGGAAGACTCTATTTAAAATTCTGTAGGTAGTAGTGGTCAAATATAGGGAGAAAAAGGCTATCTACAATTTGTACAAAAACCAGATGGTGGTTATAAGAGTCAAGGGGCAAGAAAGGGAAGCAGTGGTTGGGAAGGGAGTGAGACAGGGTTGCAGCCCATCCCCGATGTTATTCAATCTATATATTGAACAAGCAGTAAAGGAAATGAAAGAAAAATTTGTAGTAGGAATTAAAATTCATGGAGGAGAAATAAAAACTTTGAGGTTTGCCAATGACATTGTGATTCCGTCAGACACAGCAAAGGACATGGAAGAGTAGTTGAATGAAATGGATAGTGTCTTCAAAGGAGGATATAAGATGAACATCAACAAAAGCAAAACGAGGATAATGGAATGTAGTCGAATTAAATCAGGGGATGCTGAGGAAATTAGGTTAGCAAATGAGACACTTAAAGTAGTAAATGAGTGTTGGTATTTGGGGGGCAAAATAACTGATGATGGTCGAAGTAGAGAGGATATAAAATGTAGACTGGCAATGGCAAGAAAAGTGTTTCTGGATAAGAGGAGTTTGTTAACATCGAGTATAGATTTAAGTGTCGGGAAGTCTTTTGTAAAAGTATTTGTATGGATGTGAAATATGGGTGATAAATAGTTTAGACAACAAGAGAATAGAAGCTTTTGAAATGTGGTGCTGCAGAAGAATGCTGAAGATTAGATGGGTAGATCACATAACTAATGAGGAGTTACTGAATAGAATTCGGGAGAGGAGAAATTTGTGGAACAACATGACTAAAATAAGGGATCAGTTGGAGAACATGTTCTGAGGCATCAAGTGATCACCAGTTCAGTATTGGAGGGTAGCTTGGAGGGTAAAAATCGTAGAGGGAGACTAAGAGATGAATGCACTAAGTACATTCAGAAGGATGTAGGTTGCAGTAGGTACTTGGAGATGAAGAAGCTGAACAGGATAGAGCAGCACGGAGAGCTGCATCAAACCAGTCTCTGGACTGAAGACAGCAACAACAACAACAACAATATCATATGACTGGAGAGCATACATATAATAGCTAAAAAAGTTTTTCTGGAGGGGATAAAATTTCTGGGAGTGGATTTGTTCCAGGGGGTGCTAAAACAATTTTTTTTTTAATTTAGAATCTGGGTTGGGGTGCGAATACGCCCCATGTTGTATGTATGATTAGGGGTGTAAGAACAAGTAAGATGCAAATTTATGTGCTTTGAGAGAGTGGGATGCATCCATAATAAGCAATATCTCTGTAAAATGGAGTATCCCAGAGTGGGAATGCATGCATCATAACTTTAATTATACATGGTGTCATATTGTACAACATGACAAATGCCCTTTTGGATGACATAATGGCATATGTCATGTTATATGACATGACATCATGTTAGTTTACTTGACACAATGCATTATATTACATGACATGGGTACTAACACAAGTAAAAAATGTGGACATGTCAAGATGTTTTTGAAGCTTCCAGATAAGTCAAAAAGCTACTTCCCTCCTTCATCATCCTTAATGGTGGCCAGGACATATTTACTTTTTTTGTGCTATAATACAAAGTATTTTTCATTTTGGTTCCAAACTTTTACTCTACTGCAAAATGTTGTAACAACCAGTCTGTATTTCGCATGAGTATGATTGGCTGAAATAAGCAAGATAACTGTGGCACAATGTATGTATGACAAATTACTATCAGCTTTTCAATCCTGTATGAAAACGGACAAATTAAAGCTGGTTTTCTCTGAAAATAAATTTTTCTTTCTGGTAATGAGTTGCACTATGTGATCAAAAGTATCCGGACACCTGGCTGAAAATGACGAGTTCGTGGTGCTTTCCATCAGTCATGCTGGAATTCAATATGATGATGGCCCACCCTTAGCTTTTATGACAGCTTCCACTCTCGTAGGCATATGTTCAATCAGGAACGTGTCTTGGGGAATGGCAGCCCATTCTTCACAAAGTGTTGCACTGAGGAGAGGTTTCAATGTCTGTCGGGGCCTGGCATGAAGTCAGTATTTCAAAACATCCCAGAAGTGTTCTACAGGATTCAGCTCAGGACTCTGTGCAGGCCTGTCCATTACTGGGATGTTATCGTCGTGTAACCACTCCGTCACAGGCCTTGCATTATGAATAGGTGCTCGATTGTGTTGAAAGATACAATCACCATCCCTGAATTGCTCTTCAACTGTGGGAAGCTAGAATGTGCTTAAAACATCAATGTAGGCCTGTGCTGTGGTAGTGCCGTGCAAAACAACAAGGGATCCTGGGATGGGAGGTGGTACGGGATTCTGTCTTTGGGGCTCCTGTCTTGTTTCTTCCTTAGATCCTAATATGCTTATTCTTAATTTTCTTTCTGTTTCTTCTCTTACTGGAGTATCTATTCTATCATCCTTCTTTCCGTATTCATGTGTTTCTATTGCAGCAACCCTTCTTTTTCACAGACCAGATCATGGTACACTATGTGATCAAAAGTATCCGGACACCCCCAAAAACAGATGTTTTTCATATTAGGTGCATTGTGGCGCCACCTGCTGCTAGGTAATCCATATCAGCAACCTCAGTAGTCATTAGTCATCGTGAGAGAGCAGAATGGTGTGCTCCGCAGAACTCACGGACTTCGAACGTGGTCAGGTGATTGGGTGTTACTTGTGTCATACATCTGTACGCGAGATTTCAACACTCCTAAACATCCCTAGGTCCACCGTTTCTACTGTGATAGTGAAGTGGAAACATGAAGGGACACACGTACAGCAAATAAGCGTACAGGCCGACCTCGTCTGTTGACTGACAGAGACCACCGACAGTTGAAGAGGGTCATAATGTGTTATAGGCAGACATCTATCCAGATCATCACACAGGAATTCCAAACTGCCATCAGGACCCACTGCAAGTACTATGACAGTTAGGTGGGAGGTGAGAATACTTGGATTTCATGGTCGAATGGCTGCTCATAAGCTACACATCACACCAAACAAAGCCACACTTGATGTAAGGAGCATAAGCATTGGAAAATTGAACAGTGGAAAAACATTGTGTGGAGTGATGAATCATGGTAGACAGTATGGCAATCCGATGGCAGGGTGTGTGTATGGCGATTGCCCAGTGAACATCATCTGCCAGCATGTGTTAAGCCAACAGTAAAATTCATAGGTGGTGGTGTTATGGTGTGGTTGTGTTTTTCATGGAGGGGGCTTGCACTCCTTGTTGTTTTGCATGGCACTGTCACAGCACAGGCCGACATTGATGTTTTAAGCACCTTCTTGCTTCCCACTGTTGAAGAGCAACTCGGGGATGGTAATTACATCTTTCAACATGATCGAGTGCCTGTTCATAATGCATGGCCTATGGCAGAGTGGTTACTTGACAGTAACATCCTTGTAATGGACTGGTCTGCAGAGAGTCCTGGCCCAAATCCAATAGAAAACCTTTGGGATGTTTTGGAATGCCGACTTGGTGCCAGGCCTCACTTACCAACATCAATACCTCTCCTCAGTGCAGCATTCTGTGAAGAATGGGCTGCCATTCCCCAAGAAACCTTCCAGCATCTGATTGACCATATGCCTGCGAGAGTGAAAGCTGTCATCAAGGCTAAGAGTGGACCAACACCATATTGAATTCCAGCATTACCAATGGAGGGCGCCACAAACTTGTAAGTCACTTTCAGTCCAGTGTCCAGATACTTTTGTTCACATAATGTACTTCCAACCCACCAGCATAGCATAGCATGAACAGCAACAAGAAACAGATATTTTTAACTGACACAGATGATATGTTTGGGAGAAATACATATGTTAGCCTTGTCACAAAAACGTAGAAGAATGGTAATGGAAATCATTCCCTTAATGAAGATAGATGTGGTGGACTGACATACAAATAAAGCATTAGTCCAGAGAAAAAACTGTCCAGCAACTGCATTTGAGCATGTAATTATCTCTAGGGAAGCAAGGAACGTTATCAATAAAAAATAATGTAACAAATGTAGGAAGAATACCATAAGATCAGACCTTTTATTAGATATTTTCGTATATGTAACTTCTAACATTGCAAGGTAAATTATGTCAAAGTTATAAAAGAAGGATTTAGGAGACACACATTTGGAATAACTGTGTAGAGTTGATATAGTAAAAAGGAATGTCACATCAGAATGAAGAAGGAAAAGGAGTTAGAGACTGTGCATACAGTTAAATATTAAGGATGGGGTGTGCCCAGTTTTGGGTTTGTATTGGAGATGAAAGGGCAGATGGACCCATGGAAGAGATGACCTATGCCTAGGTCAGGTGAACCCATGGATGGAATGACTGCTGAGAGAGGAGGAGAGGGACACTCACATTGAGGATATTAAAAAGTATTTGCACGGTATTCACCCATAGAATAACGTGTAAGTGCAGCTCATACAATGGTCTGAAGCTGTACAGTGACAGTTAGACATACTGTTGAAGTGTTCTCCTGATATAAGTATAATAATGTATAATTATGAGTATAATAGACTAACCTTGCCACTTGTATTCACATTTCCTCACATGTTGACTTGCCACAAATCTGAGATTTGAAGCTGCAAAGAGGGTTCTAGTTTAAAATGTCAGCATGTAGCTCCTTATGGTAAAGGTGAAATTAATCTTCTTCTTCTGTCCCTCAATAAATCTGAGAAACTTTGCTCTTGTGGGTAATGATATAAAGGCACAAAAAGGAGTGTTATATCTGAGTAACCAGGATATAGTCTGGATTAGGTGGACCTTCTCTGTCTCTCTCTCTCTTCTTCACTACATAAAGCTAACTAATGTAAAAGAAGGCAAAAACATCTAAAAGAGAGAAATTATTTGCTAGAATATAGGATGTGATTAACAAAGAAATGGCGGTGGAACATGCTGGAATATTTCCAACAAAGCATATTAGTTATGACTTGATCCTTTGTCAGATCAAATTGGATTAACCGATGAGGGTTCAGTTTCAGAAATAAAAAATGAACTTTGCTTTAAATGACTTTAAGCATTGTGAAAATAGAAACAAAAAACTATGATTATTTAAAGAATATTTTATTGTTATATTGTATTGTAATTAGTTAAGTATGTTCAGTTGCAACTCATCTTTTGTCTAAGTGGGAGGATCTGTAGTGCAACATGGGATTTTTGGGAGTAACATATTTCACTCCTATCCTCTTAGGCCAACAAAAGATATTCATTAGAGCTGAAAACATAGTTTCGGTAGTTCTTAAGGGTAAAATGTCCCATTCTGTGTGCTCTCATTTTATGTCTTTGCAAATAAAGTGCAAGGCACATGAGCTTTGGACATTAGCAAGATATGACAGCAAATAAAACCTCTCTACCTACTGTGAATGTTCCATTCTGTGTGCTCTCATTTTATGTCTTTGTAAATAAAGTGAAAGACACATGAGCTCAGCAAGCCACGACAGCAAATAAACCTCTCCACCTACTGTGACGGAGTGCTTCTTCTTTGGACATTGTGGCTTGGCAGATCCTTGGACATCAAAGAACAAGGAGACATGCTCAATAATGTAAAAATGTGCAGTAACAAATGAATTATCTTTTTAAGAACAGTCACTTACTTTCGATCACTAATGTCATAGTGAGACACATGTCTGTTTTAAATATTCCGTCATGAGTTATGGGATCTGTTCATCCATCATTGTAATTGAAGCTGTGTATCAAAACCAGTATGCATAAAATACAGAAGAATTACCGCTAAGCTGTTTACATCATTTAGTAGCTTGGACAGATTACAGCACTCTTCCAGCACCAATACATCATAATGAAGTCAGAGGTGTGGCGCTTCATAGTAGGACCAAGCAGCTAGTTAACTTCCAGAATGGTGACTGAAATTACTTAAGAGGTAAATTGATAAGCGTGTATTCTCATAAGTTTGTGTGTGTGCATTTTAATCATTCTCATCATCTTTTTAATTTGCCTGCCTTGAATATGGGGGACACCATCCTACATTTTAGAGATACAGTGTGGTTTCTGGACCTCATTTCTGACTCCCAATTTTTTCATTATCACACCTGTGAGACCTGAAAGCCAGAATCCTGAAGGCACTGAACATTATCAAATGTCTTAGCCACAGGTCTCACCGCAGTGGACAGGTCATGTCTCCTTCAGTTTTATCGGGCTTTTGTGCATTCACGGCTGGACAATGGTTGCTCGGTGTATGGGTCAGCGAGGCCCTCTTACTCACAGATCATTGACGCTGTCCATCATGAGAGGATTTGGCTGGTCATGGATGCTTATTGGATCACTCCCATACCTATAATCTGTGATGAGGTGGGGGAACCACCACTTACCGTCTGTTGGCAGCTCCTCATGGTGCGTGAGGGGTGTAAGTTCCTTGCAGCTCCAACTTCATCCGCACACCATACTGTTGCTCGTCCACCTCTGGAACCCCTTTTTTCCAACTGTCCACAGGCCATGATGCCATCTGGGATCTGCATGCAGAGTGTGCTGGAGTCACTTGGTGTGGACCCAGTACAACCCTAAATCCAGGGTTTTAACTGTCTGCCACCCTGGTTACTGGAGAAACCCAGACTGATTTTAGATTTGGTGTGGTACAGGAGAGATAGCACTCCTGCTTCCATTTTTAATGCAATATTCTCTGATATTTTATCTGAGTACCACGACCACATAGTTGTTTTTATGGATGGGTCTAAATGGGGGGACTCTGTTGGTTGCTCTGACATTTTCCTGGATGATGTCCTCAAGGTCAGACTGCCTCCAGAATTTACCGTCTTCAACACAGACCTATATGCGATCTTGCGAGCACTGGAGCAGATGAGATGCTCTCCCAGTGTTAGATTTCTCTTCTGCTCAGATTCTCTGAGTGCCCTTTAATCTCTCCAATGTTTTTACCCAGCAGGTGTAGTAATCCATAATATCCAGGATGCCCTCCTATAACTACAATGAATGGGGAAGGAGGTGTTTTTCTGCTGGGTAACTGAGCACATTGGAATTGCGGGGAATGAAAGGGCAGATTGAGCAGCCAAGGAGGCGCATTGTGATCCTCTGGTGTTTTGGTGTGTTATCCCCTTGCATGCTATCACCTCACTGTTGAGATACAAAGTCTTGTGTTGATGGGAAGATAAGTGGCTGACAGTGATCGATAACAAGCTCCATGTCATCGAGCCCACAACTCAGCTGTGGAGCACTTCCTTCCAGCCATGTCGGCAGGACGAGGTTCTTCTTACTCGTCTTTGCATAGGCTGCAGCCCTGTGACACACGGATTCTTACTCTGGCAAGAGGACCCTCCACTGTGTGGTGCTTGTAGCATGCAGATCATGGTGCACCACATTTTACTGAACTGCAGTTTATTTGCCGACCAGCGGACTGTGATGGATTTGCTGGTAGATCTGCTGTCTACTTTATGTAATGATCAAACGAATGCAGTTAGGGTTTTAAAGTTTTGTGAATTGTCCACTGTTTTTAAGAATATTTTAGGGGAGATGTTCTTAACACTTACCATGCTAAGCCCTTAACTGCATGCCACTCCCTGTGTGCTGGCTGATTTTTTCTATTTTCAACAGACTTTAAATAGATGTAAAGGACGTTTAGTTAGAGATACATAAAAACTACAGGTGTGGTTTAAAACTTGAAGGTTTCAACTTTACATGGGTTAACAGTCATGTGTATGGGGCATATACTGTTTCCAAGAAGTGATGTGGATTTCTCCTCGATTTTGCGAAAATAAATTTTTGTCAAAAATTTATTTTTACTACTGTATTCAATTTAAAGAAGAAATAAATTTTGGAAAGTGATCATTTGACACTGAAAGGACATTTGTTATACCATTTGCACATAAAACATAACTACATACACATAAGCTATTTTGCATAGTGAAAAACAGTGTGATAAAGCTTGAAGCACGGGGTGACACACAAACCTACATTACACTCACTGCACTCATAAGAAGTATCTCTCTTCCCAGCTTTCCCAGTAATGTTCTTTTGTTTTCCACTACACACTGTCTTTGTGCTTTCTTCTTCCTTTCTGCCATTTCCACACGGTTCAGAAAATGTTTCTGCGACAATTGAGCAATCGTTGCAGATCCATGAGAATCCTCAATTCTCTCTCCTCTCTGTAACACTAATGCAGTGCAGACCTCCTGTATAAACTTAGGAGTGCTCAGTTTCTTCTCATTGATGCAATTGTGCAAAATACAACCATTGGAAACTGCCATAATTATTCAGTGGAAGGCAAGCTTTCTCCACCACTTCACTGTTTTGTGATCAAGTGCTCCATATGAAAGACCCTGATCAAAAAGGTCTACACCAGCTTTATGTTTGTTGTAATCCAGCACTGCCACTGGTTTCAACTTCTCATTGCCTTCTCTTGTAGCAACAGGCAACATTGAGGATGTGTGCCTGGTACTTATCATCCACACATCCCTCTTGTCTTTCCATCGCAATGCTAGCACATCGTACTTGTGGCGAAATATTTGTTCACCCTTTTTGAGTTTACCCTCTTTGAGAGCCTAGGGCAATCCTTTTCTGTTTGGCATTGCAGTCCCTACAAGACCAGTGTTGGCTCTAGCCAGTTCTTCGGCTAGCTGAACACTGGTGTAAAATCTGTCAACATATACAGTGTGGCCCTTACCTTGGAGTGAGCCGAGCAATCGCTTTACCACTGCAGAAGCACTGCTGTCCAGTTTATCGTCCCTTCCGTGATAAACTTCAAAGTTGTATATGCACCCAGTTTTTGATTCTGCAAGAATGTATAGCTTCATGCCATATTTGTTTGGCACATAAACTTTGAAACCTACACGCCCTCTGAAAGGGCACATACCTTCATCAATGGTTAGCGCTTCACCTGGCTGATAACTTTCTTTGAAACTCCTTACCAAATAATCCAGAAGAGGCCTGACCTTATGAAGGGCATCAAAGTCTACTTCACCTTTCTTTTTTTGCTTTGAATTGTCATTTATGTGGAACATAGACAAAATATTCAGAAATCTGTCCCTTGGCATAATACTGAGGCAAAAATTGCAGCTAACCACTGGATCACTACACCAGTGACTGGCCATACTTGGCCTCTCACTGATTGACATGTGGAGGATAATAGCCAGAAACGTCTTTGTTTCAGCAATTGTTAGCGTCCTCCACTGCTTGAATCTAGAATTGGGCCCTAATTTGTTTTGTGCTCTCAGTGTGGCCAGCTTCTGTCTAGCATATAGGTTTGTTTGTTCCTTCATAATTGAAATAACCCTGTCATTTATAAAATGAGAAAAAAAATCTAAATATTCACTAGACTGACCGAATCCTACATTATTTAGCACACCATGAGACCCTGTAAATAACAAAATGTTTGGTGTTTGATCCACTATAGTCCAGTCATCCTGTGAAACGTCACTCAATCTTGGCCTCTTTCGATGATGAGTGGGGGGGAACACAGGCGGGGGCTCACCTTCATCTGACGACAAATCTGTGTCTGAAATAATACAGAATGTAACAGAACAAATCTCAACATGAACTGTCTTGTTCTGCATCGATTTAGTAAGATGTTAGACTTACCTGGACTATCGTTATTTTCCGGCATTTCGTAATCACTGTCACTATCGAAATCCGAAAAATCATCATCAGTAGGTTCAGCAAGTACTTCTTCAATCATTTTTCGAAGTTTTGCATCCTCATCACTCGCCATGGTGAGTAAAAAGAAGATAAACAAGCTAAAACCAAAATACTAGCGCCAAAATCAACGGTAAACAAACGACAGGACACAACAGAACACGTAACATACACGTGAAAAACACATGTGAATTCGTTCGGAAATACGAGGGGCGTTCAGAAAGTAAGCTCCGATCGGTCGCGAAATGGAAATGACTATGAAAATCCGATAAAGCTTTGCACAGATGTGTTGGGTAGTGTCTCTAGTATAACCCCAGTTTGCATCACGTCGCTCTTCTCATTTCTGAGCTCGCAGTGAGTGCGTAAAGATGTCTAGAAAATAGTGTCTGCCGCCAAGTACGAGGGCCTGGTGAGAAATTTCGCCTGAAGCTATGCAGCTAACATTACATAACTGTCGTGCTGTTTCTTCTTCAAGACAATTCTCAGCCGCATTCTGCAGGGGCAATGAAGATGCTCCTGCATCGTTTTCAAATGGGAATGTGAGATTACCCACAATACAGTCCGCAATTGTCTCCCCCTGAGTTTCATCTCTGGTCACATGAACCGCTGTCTTTGAAGACAACATTTTGACACAGACAACGAGGTGTATGCCAGCGTGGAGAATTGGCGGAAAGCACTGGCGGCTGCCTTCTATGATGAGGCTATTGAAAAGTTGGTACAACGCTATGACAAAAGTCTAAGTCAGAACGGCGACTACGTAGAGAAGTAGCTGAAAGGTGTAGCTAATTGTTACAAGTAAAACATTTCTGATGTTCACTGTGGTTTCAATTTGGCAATCAATCGGAGCTTACTTTCTGAACAGGCCTCGTATATACGGATATATCACATTACCTCACAAGGTGCTGCGATCTAGCGCTAATATGATGAACTACAAGCATTACAGAACCTACAGGTTGTAGCGGGAACGCTAACAATGCGTTTGAAACACTAAAACAATGTGGAATGCGGCGGGACGTAATATTACGGCGGCCGCATTTTCTTCGTTTCACCCGCGACGTAATATTACGGCAGCCGCACGCGAAGTGTTAATGTGTCACAGGGTGGCTGGCTCACTCTGGTTTTTTGTAAGTGGTCAGCCAGTCACATTTACCCTTGCTTTTCTTTTAGTTCTTCTGTGTTTTGTTTTCTCTGCATTTTAATTTCTTGATTAGCTCCCTTTCCTCCTCATTGGTTTTAGTGCATGTGAGAATGCATGTGATACAGAGTGACTGTGTGGTGATTTCGAGTACATGCATGTACAACACGCATAAATGTAAGCGCACTGATGACCTCGCTGTTGGGCGCCCATCAGATCCAAACATATGCAACGTAATTCAAACAAACTTGGTATACATGTACTTTACTGTCAGGTGGCAATTGTTGTGGGATTAAGTAATGTCTATTTGTCAAAGGGAATAACAATTCCTTACTTTAAACTACGTACAATGAGAATTTAACATTAATTATTTTCATTGCATAGGTAAGACCATTATAAGCTGAATAATTTGTAGGAGGCCAAATAAATGTTTGATTTCATTTTAGATGAGTGCCAGGCTCCCTACAAGTTTACAATTCCATGAAATAAAGTCCAGGCCAGAATATACATATCTGCCCCAAATGGTATTGCTGAGGATATCCGACCTCTCGCAAATTTAAATTACTGAAATACTCAGACTCAAATTAAATAAGGAATTGAAATGATTTCGTAGCCTCTGCTATGAATGAAAATTGAAAAATAACTTAATATTTAATTCTGCCGCGTAATGACGGCCAATTGTCTCTCTTCAAGTGAAACATTAAGATGAGGTGCTTGCATTATCTTGAAATAATAACATGAGCTATTTTTATACATGTATTTTAAGCAATAATTCACATACACGCCTTAACATCATCTTATATATAGTTACACAAAGATATAAATATTTTATTTAAATACATTTTTTACTGAGATATTAATTATCATCAATAAGGATCTTTTTCTCATCAGAATATTTACATTACAGTTTTTTTGTAAATATTAATTGTACTGTTATTCACAAATGCCTTTAAAGTTTGTTTGTTTTATTTTATTCATGTTTTTTTATCTGCTTTGCACATGCACTGTCTGTAAAAATTGCCTAAGGGACACTACACTGCCCCCTGGGCTAGCAGGAACATACTGTTCAAATGTTTGAGCCTTGTAAACCACAAATGTCACTTTAAGATTGTTCGATTAGAACTCCTATTCATTTGATTTACAGTTTATGTATTTATTTCAGAGAGGTTGGTATAGTGCATTTCTAACAGCTGAGGACTAAAACTGATGTTAAGCTCCTCCATTCAGACGCGGGCCACAGGGAAACCCCAGAAAACCTCGCCGGAGCTAACAAATTATACCATATACATTAATTGATACAGATTGATTATACCCACGATATTATGACATTAACATAGATAAAAGACAAATAATATTTCATGGAAAGAGATATCACACAATAGCGTCAATTTCCTTTATTGTGTTGTGTTAGTTCGTGACCCTGTCATGATATTAAATTAATCTTGTTGATGACCAATTCTTCGTTGCGCTGCTGTGTCGATGGTGTCACCTTGCGCCGTCTCGGCATCTCATGGCCGCAGCAGTGGAGTGTCAGCTGCAAACCAATGTCTTCCTGCTTGAATGCCCGGCTGGAACCCGGAGTCAGCAATCGAAGTCGGGACTGTCGTAGTTCTGCTAGCTGGTGCGTCAGCATTGTCATGGAGACGCACACCATCCGCTCACGTTCTTAGCATGGCACATAATGTAGTCTCGAACAGTTCATGCAAGAAATGTACATAGGTTATAGCTGACTGTTTGCTATCAGACGTTAAAGCTGTGGGTAGGAGTCGATTAGTACGTAATACTGCTTTGTCAAGGCACAGGTTGTGTGACTTGTCATTTTCTTCTTACCTGCATGAAACTTGGTGCTGAAAGTTGCAGTAGATTGAAGGTCTGATCGTGAAATCACATATCTGATTAAATCAGTTCACAGCAAATACCAATGTTTTATATTTGATTTAGGCGATGCAGTCCCGCCATAGGTGTTGTTATTTGAACATCGCACTTCGCTGTTCGTAGCATCGGATTGTTGGCGTGCCGAAAGTAGCGTCCAAACCAAAAATACCTTGTTTACTCTTTCGAACACACACTTATTACAGGTTTTGTGTTTCACCCCATTGCGTATACAAACATTTTGCCATTGTTTGTACATTGTATGGCTAACGCTGCACTACACATGAAGGTTCACTATCCAAGTTTCTCACAAATACAGTTTACACAAATTCACACATCACTTGCTAATACCAACACACTTTTCACAGTTCTTGTCAGTTTAGCTTGTAGTATGACTTTGATAACAGTTCACATAGCAACACAATTGTCCGTGCACATATATAAACATAATACAATGAAGTTAATGTGTATTATGCACCTCCTGCTGAGGCTTTTCCAAACATTGGATACACCTGACTTGCAACTGACTCTGGCCTGACTTTGCAATATTCTCATATTTATAGCCAATGAATTCTTTCACAATACTCATTTATACTTTGATCAGGAACACTATGCATGTTCTTGCTCCACAAACCAGTAGTGAAAATGCAAGTCCTACACTGAAGTTAAAATTTAGGTCAAAAGCCCAAATTTGAGCACTGTAATCCACCTAAATGGTATGATCTGATAACTGAACTTTACTTTCTATTTCAAGATACAGCATCATAGATGCCATATGGTGTTTGCTTATAAGAAGACAAAACACACATCCTTGTATTTTCATATATTCTCACTTAACACACTGAAATACTCAGAATAATCATCAATTAAATATGTACAATAAATCCCACAAAATCTTACACATACTAAATCTATACTCAACTGGAATAACGAAGGTAATCAAAGATCATGATCAAATTAAAAATTTATAAGTGGACTTAAGATCTGTTATCCTTTTAACATTATGTTAATACTAACTTTTTCAAATGTCAAGACTTTTAAGTATTCACTTCAAAATGAATAAACACATTATTTAATCACAAAAAAAAATGTTAAACAGTTACTCTTAACTACAATAAAATACCTTTTAAAATCTCATATTAACTTATATACTAGACATGTGACACATGAAATTCGTTATTCTACAATACAATGTTTCATTGAATAAATCTCTTTAAATCTTAGTAGAGACATAGTCCTTTTATTTTTCCTGTTTTTATGTCTGCTACAAGGTAGCTGCAATTGTGCGGTATCTGCATAATTTTGTATGGGCCTGTGTATAACATTTGCCACTTTTTATTTTTCTTAGCAATAAGCAAAGATTTTGGGTGGCTCCTTACTAAGACTAATTCATCTACTTGATATTCGATGGTTTTCTGTATATCCTTGTCATACTGTAATATTCTCTGGTGAGCATGCTTCGTTATGTTACTTGCTGCTTCCTTTATTTTCTCTTCCTGAGTTTTATCTGGACGTGGTTGTTTTGTCAACAGTTCGATTATTCCCCATTGCAACATCTTCTGGATTTTTTTATTTACTGCTTCTTTCTTGATCCACGGGACAGAGTATGATGCATGACAGTAAGTTTCTTGGGAGGCCACCTATATGTTGTACACATAGCCTCTCATAATTCCCGGTTTTACTGAGAATACTTCTCGGTAATGGGTTAACAGCTGAGTGAGATGATGTTGCTGAGATATTTTTAGATAATCTGATTCTCACACTTTGCTGTCAATAATTTTTGTCCAGCTCTGTGTCTCATCTTGAACCGTGTCTGAGTAATATTCCTCTTGTCCCTTTCTGTGTATTTGTAATATATGTAGCCCCCCTGCATTTAATTTGTATACTTCGGCAATATTTACTGTGTATCTTTTCTGTGCGTACTAAATCCAGTACAACCCTTCTATTTTCATCCAACATGCTAACTTTTCTGCTTGAGATGTCGATTTGTGCCTTTCTCTTGCTAAGAAAGTCACACCCCAGGATGCAAGCCACACTTAATCCTTTTACCACTAGAAAAGCACACTTTATGGTTTCTTTCCCAAGGCATAATTCCACCCACACCTGGTACTGAATGTTCTGTGTCTGTGTACTAATGGCTCTAGTAAGATGACAGTTTTGCACTGGGTAAGTAGGCAATTTGCGGATATGACTTAAAGTTTTGAAAAGATCATAACTCAGTACAATAGTTGTAGCTCCTGTGTCTACATATACTTCTATTGGGATGTTATTTATTCGTGCCTTTAACATGGTTTGCACTATTTTGATCTCCTTGTTATCGCATTTATTCGGTTCCGTTAATAAATCCTGTTGCATGGTGTTGCCTTCTTCGTATCTCAGCATGCGGATATTGTTTAGGAAATTGTCGTGAGATGTGCCCCCACTCCTTCTGTCGACCAACAATGGGGAGCTTATTGCGGTCGATTCTCATTTGACAGTCGCGAAATGTTATTGCTTCCTTCACCTGTCATTTCAACGATCCTCACACCGCTATTACTATTCATCCAAGACTGTGGTATCACATTTGTGTTTGGCATCATATTCCAGTTGTCACCTTGATAATTATTACTGCCTACTGTAGGTGGTGGTTGCATTGAACTGTGCATCCACTGCACCAGATAGTTGTGATTATTCAGACTGCTATTTTGATTAGGCCATTGCCCTTCATTCATCCTACGTTTTTGATTCTGATTCCCGTTATTGTTGTTCTTATATCCTGGGTGGTATCGTTCTTCGCATCTATGTTTATTGCTATATGGCGTCTGACCATTTCCATTACTCCTGTTATGTTTGTTATGATATTCTCCTTTGCTGTTGTTGTTGTTCTCGAAGTTGGGATTTGAATTTTGGTTTTCATCTTTCCTCGGCGAAAAATTCCCATTTTCTCGGTCACGATTCATTGATTAATTTATCATGAATGTGACCTGGTAAGTGAAGTTTTAAAAAAATTATCATATCTCGTGCAGATATGGGCTCATCGTAATATCTCATCTTCTTAATATACTTTTCAAAATATTTCTGCAGGGTACCTTGTTTTGAATTATACACCTGAGGGCTATAGACTTCCATCCTAAGGCATTCTTGTATTGCCTGTGACCAATATCAGTCTAAGAATGCCTTTTCAAATTGTGCAATGCTCTGACAATTATCAATAATTTCATTCACCCGCAGGGCAGCGTCACCATGGATATGCGCTATTATAAACTGAATCTTTTGTTGATCGTTCCGCACACTGGGTAAAATATTCCAAAATACCTCTATAAATATCACAGGGTGCACCGATTTCTTTTCTGCATTGTAAACTTGAAACTGACTGTGTTTTTTAGACTCTCGTCAATAGGGGTAGTTACTGTAGAATAAGTTGCCCCCATGTGATTATGCTTGGCATACTCCTCTGTACATTTACATCTAATCTATCAGAATTCAATACAGGCTGATATGACCTATATGTGCTGTTTGCGTTGCCATAAGTATTTCGGGTTAGTGTATCTCTTTTATCATATTTCTGCGCCTGTGAATGCGCACATTATAGTTCGGATATGCGATGTGTGATCTCTTGTTGCCACAGTGGCATTGGAGATTTGTAGCTCGCTTCAGTTTTTTCACATGTGAGTTGATGCGGTTTGGTTGCACCCTGTTTACAAACAGTTCATGCTGAAACTGTAAAATCTTCTATCAAAAGCAGGAAAGGCATTGTAAGCAATCTTAACAGTGAAAACTCATGAAGTGACGATACTCATTTTTCTGAACCTTTAATATTCACTGTTTGTGAAGAAGGGCAAAGTGAAAACATATATTCAAGAAACAAATATCACTGGAACAACGTCACATACAGAAGAAAACCAGTTAATCGTCACAGTACTGAAAAGGAAAATCAAGAAGACTTTCTCATTATAGGTGACTCACTACTAAAAAATGTTGATGTGCCAAAAACGAGACTCAACATTCACCCTGGTATCAGGATCCATCAATTAAATAATCACTTAATCAATATTTGAAATTCAAATCAGGGATCTTCAGGTGAAGCCACAAGAATCTACAAAGGTGTTTACATTCATGTAGGAACAAATTCACTAAGCAGCACCACCGAGGAAGAAATTGTCAGTGAAACTAGAAACTTAATCCAATCAGCAAGAAACTTATGCAGGTCTTCAAGAATTGTAATCAGTGGAATAATCTACAGAAGGTCTGTGAGTGATACTTATATAGAGAGGATAAATTGTAATATTCATGAGATCTGTAATAATCTAGGAGCAATATTTATCGATCCAAATATGTTTTTAAGCAACAAATGTCTGGGGAAAGAGGGTACTCACTTAAACAGGTTAGGCTCTAAGACCTGCACTAAGATTATTACAGATATTTGCAACATTATAAATAATAAGGAAAACTAAAATGCAGAAGAGGGGATGATCATGCACAAAATGTGCCTGAAGACAGCAATATTTCTTTCCTTCATTATAATGTAGAGGGATTAGGTAATAAGATTGATGTTTTTGACCACTACCTTTCAGATATTACACCCCACATACTAGTTGTCAGTTAACACCACAAATCTGTAGATAACATACACCTGTTTAAAATCCAAAATTATTCATTAACTGATTTTTACTGTCATTCTAACCATAAAGGTGGAGGAGTGGCTATCTACCTGAGAACAAATAACTTAGTAGAATATTATGAAAATATTGCTTGGGTAAAAGAGTATTCCACTGATTTGCACTGTGAAATTGTAGCAATTAAGTTAAAATTCTTGTCTGTTGTATACTTCATCTTAGCATTGTATAGATCACCAAATGGAAATTTTGAATTATTTCTTAATTCCCATGAGACAGTATTATGTAAATAATGTCCAAGCAAGAGCATATAAATCTTATATTATTAGGGAATATTAATGTCAACACGTTACAAGATTCCCAAGGAAGCAAAAGCTTCAAAGACTATCTATTCTTATGGCGCAAAAGATCTGTTGGGAGACATACCCACTAGAATCATTCCAACTAGTATAAGCTCTATAGACCATGATATTACTAATTGTGAAAATATTGCCAGGGCTGCTGTTGTAAATAGTCACATCTCTGACCATCTAGGCCAACTATTAGTGCTAAATGGAGATCCTTCTATAAAACCAAAGAAAAATTATGAATACAAAAGAAATCTCTCTGTTATTGACATTGCCAAAATGAGAGAGAGCCTTGGTCATGAATCTTGGCATCTAGCATTTCAAGCCAAAGGAGTGAATAATAAATGGGATGCCTTTCTAGAAACATTATCTTATCATCTAAATAATACTATTCCCATCAGAAAGATAAATATTAATAAGAATAAGGCATGACAGTCAAGGCCCATGGGATTTGATAATTCTACTAAAGAACTGAAAGAAAAAATGGAAGAAATGTATATGATACAAAGAGAGACCAAAAACAATGAGCACAGGGATAAACACAAACAATACCAATTTTGTAAGCAAGTCAAAAGATTGAAGGCTGAAAAGATTAACTAGAAAATACAAAATTCAGATTGTATCTCCAAGACCTGTTGGTCAATAGCAAATGAAATAAGAGACAGTAAAACAAAACTAAAAGGTAATATCAGCATACAGATATCTAATAACAATACTGATGTCACCAATCCTCAAGAGATCAGTAACATTTTTAATGACTGTTTCATAGATATTATAGAATCTGCCTTATGTACCACAGATAAAGTACCTGTTGGAAGTCTTGCTGAAGACAATTCTGAAGCTAATCAACTCCATGAATTTGAAATCAAGGATATTTTGCAGCTCATCAGAGAATGTAAAAACAAAAAATCCGCTGGCTGGAATGAAATTTCTCCATTTTTACTTAAACAGTGCAAAAGCAATCTAGTGTATCCTTTGGTGCATTTAATAAATAGTGTCTTAAAAGAAGGAGTGTTCCCTGGCATACTAAAATTAGCCATTGTTAAACCTCTCTATAAAAAGGTTATAAACAACTCGTAGAAAATTACAGATCACTCACTTAAACTTGCGTTTTTAGCAAGTTAATTGAAAAAATAATTCTGAAGTATATGTTAGAGCATTATAATAAGCACAACACCGAGATTTTCGGCAAGGTTTTCAGAAGTGGTTGTAGCACCATGACTGCAACACTTCAATTTATGCTGAAAGCTCTTGACAAAATTGATGAAGGCATGCAAGTAGCTGGAGTTTTCCTACACCTATCAAAGGCTTTTGATAGGTTTGATGATGATAAGGTACTTCTGTCAAAACTGGGCAGAGATGGCATAAGTGGGAAACTATTGCACCTCATCACATCATATTTAAAAAACAAAAGTCAGTCTACCTCAATCTCTCACAATAATGAAGAAACATTAAAAAGTTATACATCAAGAGTCAGGAATATTAAATTTGGCATGCCTCAGGGTTCAATAATTGGTCCCTTCCTTTATATATGTTACGTCAATGACTTCCTAAAGATATTAAAATATGATACCTTCATTACAATGTATGCAGATGACACTTCAGTCCTTTGTTGGGGAAATGATATTCTTAATCTCGGCAAAGAGGTAAAAAAATTTATAGATATTGCAAAGGAAAAGTATGAAAATGACAATCTAAAAGTCAGCTTACAAAAAGCAAATATAATCCCCTTCAATGTTGGTGATTTGCAAACTTGTATTGATTCTCAAGATAGTAATATTGTAGGGAAAATCTGCAGTGAATGTAAATTCCACGGTATATGCATAGATAGCAAACAACTATGGACACAACAACTTGACAACGTATGTGCAAGGCTTCATCTAGCCTATATAGTTTAAGAAGAATAGCTTCATATGTCAATACCCAAACAATGAGGATGTTGTTGTTGTTGTTGTGGTCTTCAGTCCTGAGACTGATTTGATGCAGCTCTCCATGCAACCCTATCCTGTGCAAGTTTCATCATCTCCCAATACCTACTGCAACCTACATCCTTCTGAATCTGCTTAGTGTATTCATCTCTTGGTCCTCCTCTACGATTTTTACCCTCCACGCTGCCCTCCAATGCTAAATTTGTGATCCCTTGATGCCTCAGAACATGTCCTACCAACTGGTCCCTTCTTCTCGTCAAGTTGTGCCACAAACTCCTCTTCTCCCAAATTCGATTCAATACCTCCTCATTAGTTATGTGATCTACCCATCTAATCTTCAGCATTCTTCTGTAGCACCACATTTTGAAAGCTTCTATTCTCCTCCTGTCTGAACTATTTATCGTCCATGTTTCACTTCCATACATGGCTACACTCCATACAAATACTTTCAGAAACGACTTCCTGACACTTAAATCTATACTCGATGTTAACAAATTTCTCTTATTCAGAAACGCTTTCCTTGCCATTGCCAGTCTACATTTTATATCTTCTTTACTTCGACCATCATCAGTTATTTTGCTCCCCAAATAGCAAAACTCCTTTGCTACTTTAAGTGTCTCATTTCCTAATCTAATTTCCTCAGCATCACCCGACTTCATTCGACTACATTCCATTATCCTCGTTTTGCTTTTGTTGATGTTCATCATACATCCTCCTTTCAAGACACTGTCCATTCCGTTCAACTGCTCTTCCAACTCCTTTGCCGTCTCTGACAGAATTACAGTGTCATCGGCGGACCTCAAAGTTTTTATTTCTTTTCCATGGATTTTAATACCTACTCCGAATTTTTCTTTTGTTTCCTTTACTGCTTGCTCAATATACAGATTGAATAACATTGGGGATAGGCTACAACCTTGTCTCACTCACTTCCCAACCACTGCTTCCCTTTCATGCCCCTCAACTCTTATAACTGCCATCTGGTTTCTGTACAAATTGTAAATAGCCTTTCGCTCCCTGTATTTTACCCCTGCCACCTTTAGAATTTGGAAGAGAGTATTCCAGTCAACATTTCTCTAAGTCTATAAATGCTAGAAACGTAGGTTTGCCTTTCCTTAATCTTTCTTCTAAGATAAGTCGTAAGGTCAGTATTGCCTCACGTGTTCCAATATTTCTACGGAACCCAAACTGATCTTCCCCGATGTTGGCTTCTACCAGTTGTTCCATTCGTCTGTAAAGAATCTGTGTTAGTATTTTGCAGCTGTGACTTATTAAACTGATAGTTCGGTAATTTTCACACCTGCCAACACCTCCTTTCTTTGGGATTGGAATAATTATATTCTACTTGAAGTCTGAGAGTATTTTGCCTGTCTCATACATCTTGCTCACCACATGGTAAAGTTTTGTCATGGCTGGCTCTCCCAGGGCTATCAGTAGTGCTAATGGAATGTTGTCTACTCCCGGGGCCTTGTTTCGGCTCAGGTCTTTCAGTGCTCTGTCAAACTCTTCATGCAGTACCATATCTCCCATTTCATCTTCATCTACATTCTCTTCCATTTCTATAATATTGTCCTCAAGTACATCGCCCTTGTATAGTCCCTCTATATACTCCTTCCATCTTTCTGCTTTCCCTTCTTTGGTTAGAACTGGGTTTCCATCTGAGCTCTTGATATTCATACAAGTGGTTCTCTTTTCTCCAAAGGTCTCTTTAATTTTCCTGTAGGCAGTATGTATCTTACCCCTAGTAAAATTTGTCCTCTAGCCATCCCTGCTTAGCCATTTTGCACTTCCTGTCAATCTCATTTTTGAGACATTTGTATTCCTTTTTGCCTGCTTCATTTACTGCGTTTTTATATTTTATCCTTTCATCAATTAAATTCAATATTTCTTGTGTTACCCAAGGATTTCTGCTAGCCCTCATCTTTTTACCTACTTGATCCTCTGCTGCCTTCACTATTTCATTCCTCAAAGCTACCCATTCTTCTTCTACTGTATTTCTTTCCCACATTCCTATCAATTGTTCCCTTATGCTCTCCCTGAAACTTTGTACAACCTCCGGTTCTTTCAGTTTATCCAGGTCCCATCTCCTTAAATTCCCACCTTTTTGCAGTTTCTTCAATTTTAATCTGCAGTTCATAACCAATAGATTGTGGTAAGAGTCCACATCTGCCCCTGGAAATGTCTTACAATTTAAAACCTGGTTCCTAAATCTCTGTGTTACCATTATATAATCTATCTGATACCTTTTAGTATCTCTGGGATTCTTCCATGTATACAACCTTCTTTTATGATTCTTGTACCAAGTGTTAGCTATGATTAAGTTATGCTCTGTGCAAAATTCTACCAGACGGCTTCCTCTTTCATTTCTTAGCCCCAATCCATATTCACCTAATATGTTTCCTTCTCTCCCTTTTCCTACACTCGAATTCCAGTCACCTATGACTATTAAATTTTCGTCTCCCTTCACTATCTGAATAATTTCTTTTATCTCATCATACATTTCGTCAATTTCTTCATAATCTGCAGAGCTAGTTGGCATATAAACTTGTACTACTGTGGTAGGCTTGGGCTTCATGTCTATCTTGGCCACAATAATGCGTTCACTATGCTGTTTGTAGTAGCTTACCTGCACGCCTATTTTTTTATTCATTATTAAACTTACTCCTGCATTACCTCTATTTGATTTTGTATTTATAACCCTGTATTCACCTGACCAAAAGTCTTGTTCCTCCTGCCACCGAACTTCACTAATTCCCACTATATCTAACTTTAACCTATCCATTTCCCTTTTTAAATTATCTAACCTACCTGCACGATTAAGGGATCTGACATTCCACGCTCCGATCCGTAGAACACCAGTTTTCTTTCTCCTGATAACAACGTCCTCTTGAGTAGTCCCCGCCCGGAGATCCGAATGGGGGACTATTTTACCTCCGGAATATTTTACCCAAGAGGACGCCATCATCATTTAACCATACAGTAAAGCTGCATGCCCTCAGGAAAAATTATGGCTGTGGTTTCCCCTTGCTTTCAGCCGTTCGCAGTACCAGCACAGCAAGGCCGTTTTGGTTATTGTTACAAGGCCAGATCAGTCGATCATCCAGACTGTTGCCCCTGCAACTACTGAAAAGGCTGCTGCCCCTCTTCAGGAACCACACGTTTGTCTGGCCTCTCAACAGATACCCCTCCGTTGTGGTTGCACCTACGGTATGGCCATCTGTATCGCTGAGGCATGCAAGCCTCCACACTATAAAATAAATAAAATAAAATAAAATATTAATTATGTATAATAGTGATAGTGATTGGTTGTAATAAACGTTGCCTTATCTGGAGCGTGGACTTTTAATTATTCGGTATCAGACGCTTGACAATGGCTATTTGGAAAAGGCAATGTAACTCGTAGATGACCGTGAAAGAAAACTAAAATAATCGGACTTCGTAATTAAATCGTTTCCAAAGACTGCTGCGGTAGGTACGGACTCATGATCTAATCTCAATATTACAATGATTTGCCAGCCATGCCAATACGTCGTACAGAGGTGATTGTCTACTAAACATAAAAAAGTTACACAGTTAGTTAAATCAGATATATTCAATGAAATAGCCTACAGTTCATAATCCTACTTACTTTCATAAATATAAATTCATTACAGAATCGAGTGCCTAGTGTGGTTGCAACTCGCAGTATTCTTCTATAACATGAAAATATGGCGGTGTGCCAGACAATAAAATAAAATACGTGCTTCTCGCACCACTTCTACCTGAGCTCTCTCTTCTTAATCAAACATAAGAGTATCGTAATTCCTTTTTTGTTTTATCAGCGACATAGCGCTGCAGTTCTGTGCCATAGGCTTTATTTAATTAAGATTTCGCGTTTCCGAGGAAACTCACGCACGGCATGCAAATGTGCCTTTATATTGCCCCCTGAATTGCGAGGCGAAAGGACACACCTGCAGGCGAGCAATTCACCTAAAGGCACAAGAAAATCTAAGTTATCTACAACTATTTACATGACTTACATTATACTGTATATTATATACAAAATTTGAATGACGCGCGTGCGCCGTGAAAGTTCTTATGTTGGCAAAATAGAGGGCGCGCATGCGCAGAAGCGTCTGTGTGACTCTGGCACTGCCGTTATATCGTAAATTTAGATCAGTATTGCAGTTCATATTGTTCGTGTGCGCGCGCATTTCTTAGTCGTTGCACAAAAAAATATTCAACCAAGATTACATATGAAGACTACATTCTATAACAGGTAACTTAGTTTTAAATTTACAATATTTGTTATATCACAATACAACTCAGATTGTTGAATGTTCTTAGTTACATAGTATTGTTTTGAAATACTTCAAAGAAAAATGTCCGTATGTTTCAGGTGCGTCGACCTATTCGCATCGTGTCGTTATTACAGTTCATATTCACCTGCTGCACAATAATTTTTTCACAGGTTAGTATCATCGTTGTATAACAACGTGATTAAAACATAAGCGTGTCCATTTCCATTTCCATTATAGTCGTTGTGATGCAGTTCGTTGTGACTAAAAAACATTGTTTATTACAGATCTGACGTGACCCGTTAGTAATTGGTCCACGTGCAGTTCGTTTTTTACATTCCGTGGAAGCTTGGCTGCAGAACCTCGGACGGCACATAGCTGACGTGGATCCTTGGACAGTCCAGGTAAGAGTGTCCGTCACATTTCGAGAACATTTCATTCCCTGAAGTTCCAACCAAAATTCTTCCACCCGTCGTGTTGTTTTCCGGACAGGCACTTTGTGTCCGTTTAATCCAGTTAACATCTTGAAGTTAGGTACTGTAGTATTGTCACTAGACGATGCACGAATTATGCACTTCACATTTTCAGTTTTTTGCTGAATATAGCTCACCTAAATGTTCGTAGTTATTAATCAAAGAAATGGTTCATCGCGTTTACATAGGTACGATGCATAATGAATGTCATTAACAGTTTCTTTCACATAGGTTTCTGCGTAGTTGCAGAGTTAGTAATGTTCATTAATGTCCGTGAACAATGGTTCACTATGCAATGTCCTTTTGGCACTCGTTTTGTTCAAATTTCTTTTACATAGTAACAGTTACATTATACATCATTGAAAGAGAAAAAAAAAATATAAGTAATCATACATACACACGTCACATATTTTCATAGCATAAACATAATACAGTTGCACATAAACATGTTTACATCATTATTACATAGCTATGGGTTATTACATTGTGTCACATTTGATTACATGAATTGCAGATAATTACGTCCTCTTTAAGGGTTTTGCTGGGATTTTATCGATGTTTATTTTGTGATGTCATCTGAAATTAAGATAGGTTAGACACAACATTCATTACATCAGTAGGCAAGACCAGGCATTTTCACTACTCAATAAATATTCAAAATAATAAGAGACGGAAAACTGTTCGATTCCTCGCGTTTTGTGCGTGTGTGTATAGTGTCTGTGTGGCCTTGGCTACTGGTAGATGCTTTTCTTGCTGAGAGATGTGCGTCTAATCTATTTCTCAAAGTAAAAGTTCGCTTCACAGATGACGTCTGTCGGTTCGTCAGGTGTCACACCAAGTCAGTGGTACCTACAGTCACAAATGTTCCGTGAAAAAATTATGTATCATTCACTGCTACGTAATCATAAATTTTACTTTAATATTCAGTCTTCTCGGTGGTGCCGCGGCGTTGAAAGAAAAGTTCTTCTGTCTTCAACTGCGTCACTGGAACCGCTGAAATGAAAATTTCTATACTGCTTATTATCTGTGCTGTAGCAAACAGAGTTTTGCGAGTTGCTTAGCAATATTTTCATGGGTATGACTTTGACATTATTTAGCATGAAATGCTCTAAGATCTCGGTGTGCGTATAGCCCAATAATTTTGTTAGTTCTAGGATGTTGTAACAGATACGCACCAGGATGCGGTATGTTAACAATTATATAAGGTCCTTCATATAGCAGACGCCACTTAGCATTGCGTCGTTTGAGTGCTACAGATTTATGATGAGTACGAAGTAGTACAAGCATTCCTACCTTGAATTTTTGTTTTCTTTTTATTATGTTTGTGTGATGTTTGTTTCGTATCTGTGCGTGATGTGCCAGTGTAGTCAATACTTCTTTTATTTTCTGTTCAGGTGTGATTTCCTTGTCTGACAACTTAGGTAATGGTTCTATCCATTGATCGTTCTGTTTGCAACTGAACATGATCTCGTTAGGTGTGTAATTTGTATTGTAAATATTTAAGTTATTGTGTACGTCTTCGAAAAGACTTAGGTAGGACACCCAATTAGTATGTTTTGATGAAATATAGGTCCTCATGAATCGGTTTAGTTCTCGGAAAAGTCTCTCAGTCGCGTTACATTGTGGACTAAACTTTGAAATAAATATACTTTTAATGTTATTGTCCTTCAAGAAATTTCTCCATTTGTACCCAGAGTAGTATGCTGCATTATCTGACAGAATTGCTTTAGGTTTTCCCACGTGCGTCAGGTAATCACTTGAGAATCTTCGTATTATAGCATTTGCAGTGGCGGATTTTAAAGCATAAAGTTTTACATGTTTAGACAATATATCGTAAAAAGCTAAGATATATTTGACACCTCCAGAGCTTGCTGGATGCGGTCCACTGATGTCAGTACATAGAATTTCCAGGGGTTTACTCGGCAAAATAGAATGCAAATCTGTTTTTGTGGATAAATTCTGAGGTTTTGATTTTTGACATATGACACATGTTTTCAGTTCCCTGTAAATTTTTCTTCTCATATTGCTAAAATAACAGTATGTGCTGAGCTTTGCCAAACACTTTTTCGTCCCATAATGACCCCAAACTAAGTGTGTGTGCCAAATCAGATTACGTTCAGACTCTTTGGGAATGCATACACACCAGTTAGTAGCATTTGGATGTCGGCGATAAAATAACACATCATTGTGTAACTTGTAATACCTAGTCAAAGGATGATTGTGTTTTTCTACCAATAATGTTATTATCTTATACCAGTGAGGATCAGATTTTTGCAATTTAGCCATGTTTCTGCACATATCAATATAATATTGGTGATACTGATTGTCTTGCATTAAGAGAATCCTGTAGTCATTTATATTTTCTAAGTCACTGTTGGTTTCATTCATACCTTGTGGTAGTCTAGACAAAGCGTCGGCAATGGTGTTGTCCTTACCTTTTATGTACTTAATTTCAAAAGAGTAGTTCTGAAGAGTAACTGCCCATCGTGATAGTCTAGGATGTACAAGTTTACAAGTTAACAAAAATGTCAGGGCCTGGTGATCGGTATAAATTACTGTATGTTTTCCAAATAAATAATAATTGAATTTCTTGAATGCCCAGACTATCGAAAGTGTTTCTAACTCAGTAGTGGAGTATGTACGCTCACATTCAGTTAGAGTACGACTTGCAAACCCAATAATTCTTATCTGTTCCTTTTCCTTATTCTTTACAACTTGAAATAAGCAACAGCCCAAGCCAGTACGTGAAGCGTCACAAGTCATACAAAAATCTAAATTGAAATTTGGATGGCTCAATATGTTTGCATTCACTAAAACATGTTTAATTGTATTAAAGTCATTCTGGCACTGTTCCGACCAGATCCAAACTTGATTCTTTCTGAGTAGATTTAGCAGATGTTTACTGTTCAAAAGTGGTTGTGGTAAAAAACGTCTGAAAAATGAACATAGCCCAAGGAATGATTTTAACTGCTTTTTAGTTCGAGGGCTAGGAAGTTTCTGATAGCATCTAATTTACTGGGATCAGGACGTATGCCCTGTGAATTAATGATATGTCCTAAATATTTTATCTCACTGCAACCAAATTTTGATTTTCTAAGATTGGCTGTGACTCCAGCTTGTGCAAATTTTTCTAAAATTCTTTGAAGTGTGTCAACGTGTTCATTCCAAGACTGTGTAGCTATCAGTATATCATCTACATAATGTGTGACTGTCTCAACTAAATCATCGCCAAGCACGGTATCCAGGGCTGTAATGAATACCCCAGAACTGACATTCAGTCCGAAAGGTAGAACACAAAACTGATAGGTTCGCCCCCCGAACATAAATGCAGTATATTTCCGAGAATCAGGAGTGATACCTACTTGCCAAAATGAATTAGCGAGATCTATTGTGGAAAAATATTTTGCATCTAGAAATTTTTGTAATTGCTCTTCTAAATTTTCGGGTTTTGTGTGAACCGGTAAAATTATTTCATTAATTGCTCGTGCGTCTAACACTAGCCTAATGCTACCATTTGATTTTTTGACAACAAGTAGAGGACTACAGTAAGGTGAGGTGGATGGTTCAATGACCTTCCAGTCTAACATTTGTTTTAATTCTTGCCACACAGCAGGTCGTTGAGATAACGGTACGTTATATGTCTTGTGGTAGAAGATCTTGTGAGGCTTAACTTCAATCTTGTACGCATACGTGTTGATAACACCTATTCGTTTGGCAAAAACTTGTAAATATTTGGATAACACTTCCTGTAGTTTTATACGTTCATGTGCACTGAGAGCTGTAGCTTCATTTATCTTATGGTCAAGCAATGTTTTCAAGTCCATTAGCTCTGTGTGAGATGAGTGTGTTTGCGTGTCTTGAATGTCATTGTCAAGTACTAACTGAACCTTGTACCCTGTACAGTGTTTGTCATGCTTTAGAGTTCTCCTGTCCAAATCAATAATAATTACACTGCCTTTATCATTTAAAATGCATTTACCTTTGGAGAAGTCTATAATGCAGTCCTTCTCGCTCATAATATCTATTCCTAATATGCAATTTGTCACAAGGTTTTGTACAACCAGGAATGGCCATTGTACGGTTCCATTCCCTATTTTAATGTTTACAAAAACTTGCTTCGTAACCCTACATGACTTATTACCTAGAGCAGTAGTTATTTTACAGTTTTGGGCAGGAAACTCAGGCACAGGCTCCAATTCACACATCTTTTTATAGAAATTAAAAGACAAAACGCTCACAGCTGCACCTGTATCTAAGATAATAGTAGTTGGAATCCCACCTACTACACCAGTAGTAGATGCTAAAACAATTTCATTTGTGTTTGAACGACATTGTGTACTGTCTTGTAAAAGTTCATCTGATATATTGTTATTGTGGTTGTATCTTATAAATAAAACAGGTAATTTTTGTTTAGAATTATTCGGCATATCATTATTCTGATGTTCAACTGTGGTGTCAAATAACTGATTAACATTGAAGTCGCCCCCCAAGAATTCCTCAGCCACGACCTGGGGCATAGAAGTGACTGTTTCTAGTTTGTTGGATTAGCATTTGTACTAGGTACTGACACAGATTGAGGTTGTGTGTCAGGTGTCATTTCTATTATATTCACATTCGGATATTGCCTATTGTGATCTCCAAACTTTTGCGGTTGTTGTTGCTGTTGCGCATTATAACTTACCTGTCGGTCGTAAGGTATGCTCCAATTTTGTCCTGGTGGCTGCTGTGGTAAAGCAGTGTTTGAATGAAAGTATTGATCGCTACGAGTCCAGCCTTGATGCTGTCTTGGCTCGTAGTTATTATTATTTCTATTTCTGTTTGTGTTTTTGTTGTTACATTTGTATCCGCTGTTACCGTTGTTGTTATTACCGCGGTGCCTTTTGTATGGATTGCCGCATGGAGTGTTATTACTGTTGTAACTGTTGTTTGTATTGGAATACGCGTGTTGATTTTGATTTCCACATTGAGACGGCATGTGAGTTTGCTGTTTTTGCTGTACCGCGTATCCAACTGTGGGCGCGCCAGAATTGAGTTGGCAAGCCTGCATGTTTTGCATACCACTAGTATAAACATTGTGGCTGCTGTTTTGCCGCGCGAAGCGCTGATCTTCTAGTAACATGTCGACCGAATCTAAAGCTGTTAAAAAATAATCTGGATCGTCATCCGGAATATGTAAGAGTTTTTCTTTAATGTTGAAAGGCAATTTGGCCTTCAACGCACGGAGTATATCACGTGTTGCGACTGGTTCGTCTAAAAAATGTCCCATGTTCAAGTATTTTTCAAAATATCTGCGTAAGTTACCATTTTTACTGTTAAAAGTTTCAGGTTCTAAAATTTGTCTTCTGAGTCGCTCCTGGACGGATTGCGACCAGAATTTGTTCAGAACGGCACGCTCAAACTCACTGTACGTGGTACATACGTCAGCTTGACTGTATGCCCAGACAGCTGCATCGCCTTGGATGTAACCGACAATATATGAAATCTTTTTCCGGTCACTCCAAGTGCGTGGAAATGCGTTACTAAAAGATTTAAGAAAAATCACCGGATGAATGGTTCGTTTTTCTGGGATAAAAGCCTGAAATTGCCTGTGTTTTATTAAGCTTTCTTCTTCCTTTGCATTATGATATGGATTTGTTCCACTGTAATTACTGCAATGCTCAGCTGGCGAGTAATTACGATAATGTTGCTGTGGTTTACCACGATAATAGCTTGTGTTTGTGTTTGCCCGTTGTGGTATGTGTTGTTGTCGTGGTGTGTTTTGTTCTTGTGTGTATGTTGTGTACGGTATGTGTGCGTCACACTCGTATGTATATTGGTTTCTGAACTGTACATTTTGACTGATATTTTCGTTACATTCAGACTGTGGTTGATCGGTGAATTGCGTCACTGGTGCAGTGACAGACTGTACTGCGTCACTAATCAGCTGTTTGTTATTAGTGATGTATTCCGCTACGGAGTCGTGCACAATTGTTGGTAAATTTTCACGTATGCATCTATCAAAATGTTTGTCTTTGTTCTCTACCCAATCATGAAATTCTTTATTAATATTTTGAAAATGAGCTGTGGCATCAGATTGTAAGATGTCAGTCAGGTGTTGTTCAACATCGTCAAATTTATTCTGCACGTCAGTAATTCGTTTTTCAAGGTTGTCGTGTACTGATGGATATGTTTGAATTTGTTCAGTAAGAGCTTCACACGTGACATTAAGGTTTTTTACTTGTGTCTGTAAAAGTGCTACGTCATTTGTAGTCTTTTCTTGTCTCGTATTAAGCTTGGAAAATTTCGTACTGAGTTCAGTCATCTGTTTGGTCAGTGTGGCGTCTATAAGTTCCACACGTTTACACAAAGTGTCACTACCTGTCTTGAGTGCTATGAGGTCAGATTTAATTTCGTCATTTTGTGTCTTTAACTGTTCATTTTGTGTCTTTAAGACTACCTGTCTTGAGTGCTATGAGGTCAGATTTAATTTCGTCATTTTGTGTCTTTAACTGTTCATTTTGTGTCTTTAAGGTTGCCATGTTTTCCGCGTTCTGCATCCTTAAGGTTGCCATGTTTTCCGCGTTCTGTTTCATTAGCATTTGTAACATGTTGGCAATGTTTACTGTTTGCAAGGTCTCTGCCCCCGCCGCGTCATTAGACGTGACGTCATGTATTAGCATGGGCTCTGACTGAGACTTTGAAATTTTTGTGGTGGACGGCCTATTGTCAAAATTTCCGTTAACACTTGCGTCAATATTTGATGAATCGTCACTACCGGTTGCTGTCGTAAAGTCATTTTCTAACATTTGTCTCTCGTCCGAGTCGGATTGCGTCTGAATAGTATGTCTTTGCTGTTCCATCTTTGCGTATTGTTTTCTAGTTATGACCATGCCACACGTGATATATGTTTCAAGAAAATAATGTTTGACACTGGTTTTAAAATAAAATGCAGTTGAGCATGAATCGCTCGTAGCAACAATGGCTGTTTGTTAAATTTAAAAATGTAGACTGTATATCGGATTATTCTTAATGGCTGCTGGCCATGTTACAACGTATCGTACAGAAGTCGGCCATATTGTACACTCGTGTATTGGTATTGTTGCAGGAGTTATTGTTTAAGGAAAAGTACTGAGAATGAAATTTATCACTGAAAACTGCTACGCGCGAAATAAATACTACAGAATCTACTGAAGAGCTAATACATTGAATTATGCGTCTGGTCAAGCCTGCCAATGCAAAGATGCTGCGTCTTACCTTATTTTGCTGGAAGCTTCATTGCGTCTTCCCGCAAAATTTTATAATTGGCAAATATCTTCAGATTTTTGTTATTTCTCATATAGTCAAGTCCAGGTCCAGAAAGTTGATTTTTCACATGAAACAAAGAGAACAATGTAACAAATGACAAAATAACAAGTCCGACACGCAGTCGCCAATATAAAATAAATAAATAAAATAAAATAAAATATTAATTATGTATAATAGTGATAGTGATTGGTTGTAATAAACGTTGCCTTATCTGGAGCGTGGACTTTTAATTATTCGGTATCAGACGCTTGACAATGGCTATTTGGAAAAGGCAATGTAACTCGTAGATGACCGTGAAAGAAAACTAAAATAATCGGACTTCGTAATTAAATCGTTTCCAAAGACTGCTGCGGTAGGTACGGACTCATGATCTAATCTCAATATTACAATGATTTGCCAGCCATGCCAATACGTCGTACAGAGGTGATTGTCTACTAAACATAAAAAAGTTACACAGTTAGTTAAATCAGATATATTCAATGAAATAGCCTACAGTTCATAATCCTACTTACTTTCATAAATATAAATTCATTACAGAATCGAGTGCCTAGTGTGGTTGCAACTCGCAGTATTCTTCTATAACATGAAAATATGGCGGTGTGCCAGACAATAAAATAAAATACGTGCTTCTCGCACCACTTCTACCTGAGCTCTCTCTTCTTAATCAAACATAAGAGTATCGTAATTCCTTTTTTGTTTTATCAGCGACATAGCGCTGCAGTTCTGTGCCATAGGCTTTATTTAATTAAGATTTCGCGTTTCCGAGGAAACTCACGCACGGCATGCAAATGTGCCTTTATACCACCAACGGCAAGGTCCATGGTTCATGGGGGGGATGATGTATTTTGGTTTAATACATACATTTCTAGCATATGGTCTTGCATTGTGGGGTGGGGCTTCCAAAACTCATGTAGACTGAGTATTTAAACTCCAGAAAAGAGCCTTGAGAATATTAGGCAAAAAAGATGCTAGAACATCATTTAAGGGACTGTTTATAGAATTTAAAATTCTGACTATCTATTCAATGTATATGTTTGAAACAATAGTATTAACTGTAGAAGATAAGAAATATACCTGTCGTAATACAGAAATTCATTATCATAATACTAGACAAATACAAAATTACCATATGATACCCAGAAGATGGAAAAAAACTGCAGACAGTCCATATATTAATGGAGCAAAATACTTCAGTGGACTGCCAAATGAACTGAAGGTAATAACTGGAGAGACATTCAAAAAACATCTAAAATCGTGGCTCATTGAGCAGTGCTTCTATAGCCTACTGTAAAAACTAAAATCTCAAGTATTATTATGTCAAATAATTTAGAATACATTCTGAAGTTCCTATTATAAAGTAAAATTAGATTGTATACTGTTGTATTGTACTACCAATTGCTATACATGTAATTACGTGTTTCACGCAAATAAATTACAAAAAAAATTACAAATTAGCTACGCTGTTGGTTACTTGCTGCATAGCAGCCTTTACTTTATTCTCTATTTGTTCCGAGGTCTGACTGTCCTTCTCAATTGGCCAATCTTGGAATTCCTGTTCTACTTTCTTAGCTTGTTCGGCTAAATGTTGGTCTATAGTTTCCTTTCTCGTCTTTTATAATGGTATATGCCGTTTGCAATGTTTGCACATCTTGTGCCATGTTGCTGACTATGTTCGGCAGTTTGATGTATGCCCTCTTCATTTCATTTACCTCTGACTGTATTTTTTCGAACTGTTCATTCATGTGCTCTATTAATGCATTGTCTCTTTGTCTGACTTGTTCCCTGATATGCTTAACTAGCCAGTTATTTTGTTCCTCCATGATCTTCTCTCTTTCTTTCGTTTCTTCTTCCCGTAACCTGTCCCTTTCTTCTAACTTCCTGCGGAATTCCACGAACGGGTCGGGTATCGGTGAACATACAGGATTCATCGTTAATCTATTCATTGTGATACTGCTACTTGCCCTAGTAGTGGCTATCTGTTCTGGTACTTCTATGTACTGACTAGATCTTGGCGATTCACCCGAAAATAGCTTATCACTTTTATTATTCCTATGGTTACTAGTAATGTCTACCATCTCCATATCACAATCAATACCACTTAACAACAGAACATTATCCTGCATAATTGTATCCTGATTCTGTTGTGGGTCCATAACTCGGCCAACTTTACCCTAACAAGAAATTCACAGAAACTGCTTCACACACTTTAACAGTACACACTTTCATTGGCTACTGCCTTACGGTATACCTACTTACTACAAATACTGGTACTGATCTAAAGCAGCATATTATGCTTTCTAAAAAAATGGTTAATATCTCCAAACTCGCAGTGCTATCACTTGCTTAACTATCGTTTTCACAAATACAAACTATTTCCTACTACACTACGCACCATGTACCATCTACTCTCCTGTACTTTGATGATACCAAGCCTATGCTGCAAGAATTAATGCCTAGTGGCCCTTACCTTTTCACTTTTCTGTTTGTATATGTTTCTCCATCCTCTCAGGCTCTGTCAAGGTTCTTCACTGGTACACACATTCGTAACATTTACACATGAAACAAAAATTTATCTTGTATTAGTATACATGCACAATTAAGTAATAAACATATGTATACATGACTACTATTATTTTCTCACACCTCAACGTTGCTGGGTGACATTTATAATGATTTCTTATCTTAAACTACGTACAATGAGAATTTAACATTAATTATTTTCATTGTGTAGGTAAGACCATTAAAAGCTGAATACTTTGTAGGAGGCCAAATAAATGTTTGATTTAATTCCCAGACTTTATTCATCCAGTATTTGAGAATGAGACTTGCAACAAAAGTATACACATAATTTCAAATCTTCATGAATTTTTTTCCTTGCTGACAATCCCTACCAAATGATGAACGGAAAAATGTTTATCTCTTACTTCTTTTCTGCTGTTCATGCAGTAAAAGTACCAGATGAGGCTTGACTTGATAATTTATTACTTCTTTACTACTAACTGTATTTGTGACACATTTTGCAGAGAGTATACAGATAAACCACTGAATATAACTGCAAAATTATATCATTGAATGACATACAGTTGTGTAGATTTGATGTTATAAACAATGAGATGCATGAAAAACTGCGGCACCATGCATGACATTTAATTTTTTTACTTCTTTGCTACAAACTCTATTTGCAATAAATTTCACAGACACTATCCACATATGCTACAGAAAGTAACTGCAATATTATATCATTGTGCAATACATAGTCCAGGATGGAGCCAATGAGTTATATTCATTGGTCACAGCACGTGACACTACAGACCATACAAATGCCATCTTCGGCAAGGAGCGCGTTACTATTTCAGACGAGTTTGATAATTCTTAACTCCTCATTTAAATGCACATAAGCTCTCAATAACATGACTGATTTTAGATCTTCAGTGGGTACCTTTTCATGGACATGTTGATTTTCCGTGAGACCTGTATGGAACTGGGTGTTCACAATGTATAGCTGACTAGTGTGACACAAGTTCGTTGTGTGGGCTGTGTATTTCTCATGGGCCTCGGTTCAGGATATACGACATCATAAACAGTGAAATGCATGAAAAATTGCATTTAAATTTATTACTTGACTGATGCAACTCCATTTGCAACATATTTTGCAGACAGTATCCACATATGTAGCTGAATGCACCTACAAAATTATATCATTGTATAACACACAGTTCAGGAGACACCTCATCAACATCGAGCACAAGGCCAGACATTGCATGGTACAAATGTGGACACACAGCCATAAACAAATACCTGGGTAATGTTGGGTTTCTCTGCTAATTAATCTATAAATTAATGACTGTCCCAGTTACAAATTATAATTAGTGTCATTTCATTAAACTGTAGTGGTTGTAATCAATTTCAGGTATTTATCCAAATTCTATGGCTCCTATAATATCTATTTACATATAATATGTTATATCATTTAGTTTCACAGTCACTGAGTATTTAACAAATATTTCATCAATTAATGTGTGTAACTGTGCCTTTTCTAATCTGTTGAGTATGTGGTGGTTGTGAGGATGTTTCGTTTCCTCATGAACACAGCTGGTTGGGTGCAGTAGTTGTCACATTGGGGTGTGTCAGCTGTAAGTTGGTTCCACACTGTAAACTACATTACTGACTCGTAACACTGGTGGCAGCGGGACATCTCCTATGCTCGCCCAATCACATTTGAATCACCACTTGTACAAAGAAATTTCCCTTTTCACTCCCAAGGGGCTCTTCTTCTATTACTTTGCCTTCATGTTTAACTTGATCTTCTCCTTGCTTGCCTCTTGATTCTTCCAGTCACATCTTCTCCCTTCCAGAACTGTCTTCTTGTTCCAAATAATTTTTTTATTATTTCGTAATTTGTATCCACAATTAAAACCCTTTTAAATGGTCACAACACTGCAGTGGTGGTGATGTGTTTTTACATTTGGAGCCACGTTGCAGTGAGGAGACCTCCTCCAACCTGAACAAAATAGTTTAATCATTATGCATCGTGTATGTGTTCTATGCATAGCTGTTTCTCAATAGGCCTTGCTACTCATCTGAAGATTACACTTCACTGTCATCCAAAGAATTGTAATACAGAAACAACAGATTTGTGTCACTTTTGCAGTGATTGTGAGCACTAAATCTTTTCTTTACACGTTAAATGAGTATCAAGTGATCAATTTCAAATTGCAGCATATCTGAAGTGTAGTTGATTTTTTTACTATGTTAACCAGCAGTAGCAGGTAACTGCTGAATCAGCAAGTGTCATAATCTCTTACTCACAAAATAAGTAATTTCAACTGAATGCAAATAGTTACTTCAAATCTGTGCTCACTAATCACTTTCTGAATGAGACATTTAAATCACTTTTACATTCACGCCATAGACACATTTTATGCTTGTTTCATCATAAAACCTAAAAGTGCAAGGTAAATTCAGAAAAAATTATTAGATAATGGACAAACAAAACACACCAGTCTTCCTCCATGAACCAAGTAAACTTATGTTTACTACTGTAATACTCTCTACAGTTTATAAAAGTCAGCTGCTGAAGTATTCAAGAACAAATTACATACCATCTCATGGCAATAATAAGAAATACATCAACTGGGGTGTGTGGAACCCCAACACTGTAACAAAGAGTTAATGAAATAATGGTGAAAAAAATAATACTTAACGACATTTAGGATCTCATTTGGACAGCACTGACTAAAAATTCCAGTGAAACTCCCGAAGAGAAACTTACAGGCCTTGAAATGCAATGTGCTTTAAAAACCAAATGCAAATTGTGAATGTTGGCAATATTAGTAAAATTTTCTCGGGCTTCCAGCCGCGGCAGGTGGTTAAAATCCCACAAGCTTTTGACCGAGCTCTCCCCGGTCATTGTGAAGTGGTAAGACTGACTGCTGTGTCACCGCGGCTGCGTCGTTATATAGCCACACTGCTGGCTGTGACGTCACTGGTGCTCTCTTCCTCGCCATATACGGTAATGTTTTCATCCTGCGTCCGTCATGCCTGTTTTAACATTGTGATAGCCGGGTCCCATGCTGTACTAAGCTGCAAACCGTCATCCTTGTTGATGGTGTTTTCAGAGGTTTTTATTTCAATAGCTTCTTTTATGATGCCATCCCAAAATCCCTTCGTCTTCATAACAACAGATGTTTCATCGAATAGAATTCGGTGTCCATTTTCTAAGGCGTGTTCTGCCACGGCTGATTTTTCTGGATAGCGTAGGCATAAGCACCTCTCATGTTAAAACGGGCGTGATGGACACGGGATGAAAACATTACCGTATATGGCAAGGAAGAGAGCACCAGTGATGTCACAGCCAGCAGTGTGGCTATATAATGACGCGGCCACGATGACACAGCAGTCAGTCTTACCACTTGACAATGACTGGGGAGAGCTCAGTTGAAAGCTTGTGGGATTTTAACCACCTGACATGGCTGGAAGCCCGAGTCAAAATTTTATTAATTCATTTGGTTGCGAAACAATGCATTCATAGTTGGCAGTGTTATTTAATACCTGAAATGGTGTAGTCTCTGAAAAAATATATGAAGTGAACAAACTAAAGATGTTTCTTTTGGAAATGGTATACAAGCATGGAATTTTTCCTGCTGATATGTTGAGGCAAATGTAATAAGAATAACAGTGCAGCCTTTGGAAAAATTCATAAATGGTGCTACAGGATGTTGTGAGCTCTTACAGACTTTACAAAACCAGTTTTCAGAGATCTGTCTGACAGACTTTTTAGACAGGTGCCTCTACTGCTGTACACAGAATCAAGTATGTAATACACCATTAAAATAAAGCTAAAAATAATGAATAAAGTGTCAATGTTTTGGGCAATAATTTTATTTTAATTTTTGCTCATCATCTTGTATTGTATAAGCCACTGTAAAGTGAGAGACAGGAAACATTGCAATTGGAAATTTATCATTTATTTATCAGTCTGCTCCAATAACATAACAATAAATGTCTGAAATAGTGTTTCATTGCTACACATGTGATACTAAGGTAAATACAAAAAAACAGTTTCACATATTAAGTTCTGTTTATGGTAAGCAGAAAAATTAATTGGAAAGAGTTCACAGTTTTTACTGGCTATTCTTTGAAAATTGTATTCCCATTAATTTTTTAACAATAGTTACTCAAACTACGTTGACACCAACCCAAACATCACTTTTCAGTATTGTGTGAGATGAATGTCCACTGGAGCAAATCTTGTCAAATAAAATAATGTCAGTTTCTTTGATAGCAACATGGGATATTTCACATACAGTAGCACATTGATTGTTGCAGGAAAGAAAATCTCATTCATGATCTGTAAGTAATTTACTTATAACAACATAAGTATGAAATAGTGTCTGATGGATATCTGAATGCTCCATGGTCAAGTCACTGTATTAAACTAAAATGTTCATTTACAGGAAACACTTCATCAATAACAATCTCACTAAGGCAAATCCCACATTTCAACTTTTTTATTACTGTGAGAGAGCAATAGCCTACAATGAAAGTTAAAGAAGGCATAATGTCTGTCAATGATAAATTGTCTTCCACATTTGACTTCTACGTCTACGCCCGCATCTCGTGGTCGTGCGGTAGCGATCTCGCTTCCCACGCCCGGGTTCCCGGGTTCGATTCCCGGCGGGGTCAGGGATTTTCTCTGCCTCGTGATGGCTGGGTGTTGTGTGCTGTCCTTAGGTTAGTTAGGTTTAAGTAGTTCTAAGTTCTAGGGGACTTATGACCACAGCAGTTGAGTCCCATAGTGCTCAGAGCCATTTGAACCATTTTTCTATGTCTACGGAGTCTGACTCCTCATCTTCTGAAAACATAAAAAAAATTTAATGGCCCCTACTTTGGCATTGCCATAAGGAAAGCTTAAAAGCATAGGCATTACACTTTGGATGTGAAGCTTCTTTTCTGCTTCAAAAACCTGTGTCAGTGAAACATTATATTGTGATCCGGCCAGCTGTCTGTATTTTCCAAAACGCCACTCAAGCATATTTATTATAAACTTTGCTATTGATAAATACTTCATACCTAGAGCTTCAGTGCAGTAATGATGAATTTCTATTATGGCATATGTTGTGTGTCAAAGGGCAAGAAATATCTCTCTTGGAAGAAATTTTCTTGACAGATCATTAGCTTTCCACACATAAAGCCAGTCTACAAGATCTTGAAAAAAAAATCATAGAAACACTGTTAGATGTCAGAGGAGCCATATAAGGATTCTGCGTGTGTTTCTCTTTAAATACTGGTTTGACATTTATTCCCTCAAACCATTTTGTTATTATTCTAACGTACTCAGCTGTTGATGACCCATGTTGCAAATTGAATTTACAGCTAGCTACCTTAAGGCACTCAGAAATCTGTTGATTAAATATTTGCAACACTAGCTTCATACTCTGTTTCTGTAATGATGTATGGTGAAGTGATTTCAGAATGAGTGTATGGTCATATTTAACAACACAACTAGAACCTGTGTCCTAAAGCTTATTCAGTATTTTAAAAGAAGGCGCAGAAAACTTATTTTGTTCCAGTTCCTCTCGGACTGGAAACTGATGATACACAATATCTCTATCTTCATCTTTCTGACTCAGCCACACATTTAGTTGCAACACAAAAGCCAATAAATTCAATGCCACTTATTATGGCTAGTAACACATCCTGTAACAACTGAGCAGAAATGGTTTTCACTGGCAGGATGTGACTATCATCTCTGTGATCAGTCTTTACACTCTGCAGCATAAACACAAATGCTGAGTTTGCAGCATGTTCTAAATTAGATGACATGCCCAATATGCTGCCGCCTTTGTCATCCAGTCTGCCCCGATAGCTGAGTGGTCAGCACAGCTGTCTGTCACACCAAGGGCTCAGGTTCGATTCCCGGCTGGGTCGGAGATTTTCTCCGCTCAGGGACTGGGTGTTTTGTTGTCCCCATTATTTCATCATCATCAGTGGAAGGCAATGGGAAACCACTACTGGACTCACTTCCCTAAACGCTCATGCGGTGAACCTCTCTGACGAGGCTTCCCCCATGACAAGACCTGCTGTAAGGCAGAACACAATGAAAGTAAGTTTTGTAATTGATATAAGAGTTTGGATGAATTCCATCAATGTTCAAAACAACATTAACATAATTGCTATTCAAATTCTGAAATTTCTGTTTTGCTTAAGATAGAAAGTTACTTCCCCCAAACTTCTCATGTGATGGGTTTACATTAAACTGCTGTAGATTCTATGTAGAGTACTTGGATGTGGCATTTTAATTAATGAACTGCTTCATATAAACTTATAGGTGTGAGAAGGAATAGAAAATAGTAAACAACAAAATATCATGGATGTGGAGCTAAAACTATGATTAAATTTTTTGATATTTATAAGCCTAATTTGTTGAGATACAAATTCCAACATCCACTTTTCACACTCCTATACTTTATTTTCCAACACTCCTAAACCTTCTGTTACTTCCTCTATCATATTATCTATACAATTTTCTGAGAACACAGAACCTATGTCTGAAAACTCTTGCAACAGATTCACAATTTTTTGTATATTATTTACTGTCTGAGAACAAGATCTATTTCCTAAAACCCTAAGTTGAAATATATTATATATCTGTATCTACAACACTAGAACGAGTAATCAGTGGTGCTAGGTTTCTTTTAATCATCAAAAAATACACCAACTCACGATGTAATTCCACTTCCTTGGCATGTAACAGTAACTCTTCTAAAGAACTGAAGCAGAAAAATTAATCTTAGTCTCTTTTAGTACACAGACTATACTGTAGTGCTGCTGCGAGTTGTTTGTTTTGTAGCCTCAGCTTTTTCTCGTCTGGCCCTTCACAGCTGCTGTCTTCTTTTGATAAGTAGTGAGGACAGTCTGGGAATATCAATGCAACTGCACGTGGCTTCCAATGTGGGCTCTGGAGAGGAGCCACATAATAACTGTCCTGTGCTTTCATCCCAAATTTGTGTTTCCCACAGAACATTGCCTTTCTAAAAGTGGAAATGGTGTACCTGTAAATAAAAATGAATAAATTATGGGAATTGCACAACTAGGTATTTATATTTCTCAACAGACTTATCAAAACTGCTTTATCTATATGAAGTTACTGTCCTGCTGTAAAAATACAACAAGCCTCTCATCTCAAAGACAGAGACATACTCACGAATGTGGAAAATCGGGGAGGGACATCTACTCCACACACCAATGTAACACGGCAATAAATTCAACAGGATAACTAAAAACAGTTGGAAGAGGAAAGAAGTTAACTTGTTCCATAACATATTAAAGGTATTTGGTCTTGTAAAAAACCATAATATTATACATTAATGATGGCAATAATAGAAACATTTATCGTTTTTGTAGTGGACTGACAAGGCAGCCAGTCCACAGAGACGGGTAGCCGAAAGGGCACACGTACACACACGCCAACTGGCGCGAAGTCTGGAACAGGATACGTGATGAATGTGATAAAGAAAAGAATGTAGCTACTAGAACACTTAACTTTTATATCGTCCTTTGGTATACAGCATTCTTGATGATACAAGTGAGACTATCTTGAGATACATGCAATGGTACAAATGGCGCCTTGCAAGGTCGTAGCCATGGACTTAGCTGAAGGCTATTCTAACTGTCTCTCGGCAAATGAGAGAAAGGCTTCGTCAGTGTAGTCGCTAGCAAAGTCGTCGTACAACTGGGCGAGTGCTAGTCAGTCTCTCGAGACCTGCCTTGTGGTGGCGCTCGGTCTGCGATCCTGACAGTGGCGACACGCGGGTCCGACATGTACTAATGGACCGCGGCCGATTTAAGCTACCACCTAGCAAGTGTGGTGTCTGGCAGTGACACCACATTCCTCCCCCGCAAATCGGCGAACGATCGTGTGATAAGGCTTCCGCCCGCCGTGGGGAGGACCCCATGTTGACGTATGCGATGGGGTGGGGAGCCTAACAGCAGGCGAGGCTGTGCCACCCGCACCCTGCCATTCGGTCCGAGGGAAGCTAGGAAACGCCTGAAAACCTAGTCCAGGGTTCACGTCAACATGCGGTGTATGCGCCCGGAATGAGACAGGAGGGGCCGAAGGGTCGACCTCCATTGCGTCGGGGTATCCGACGCGCGATGACGTCATGTGGTCCGGAGCGGGTAAGAGTTCCATGGCGGAGGACAGCTGGTCACGGGAAGCGGACTGCGGCGCGTGACCCAGGGAGGCACTTGGCGGCTGCAGCGAAGCGTCCACTGCGGGCGGCGGCGGCGGCTGCGGCGGTGGCGCAACGCCATGGGGCAAAATGGAAGGCATCGTCGGTAACACCTGGGGATGAGGCGAGCCAGTAGATGGGTCCCCAGGGCGCTGACTGGACGGCACCGTCGCTGAAAGCAGACGGGGAGCGGCAGAACCCGAGTGACGACAGAGGCGCAGCTGATTGAGATGCCGACGCACCTCACCAGAGGCCCCCAAAACCAAATACATCGCGCGGCCGAGGCAGCGAAGAATGCGCCCTGCGAGCCAACGCCGTGAACCGCGATGGTTGCGATAGAATACAACGTCGCCTGGAGCAAAAACAGGAGTCTGCCGCTGCACAGGAACCTGATGCGGCGGATGCAGCAAAGACATCAAGGTTCGATGAGGACGACCATGGAGCAACTCAGTCGGCGAGCGACCATCGCGGGGCTGAGAGCGAGACGAAGACAAAAAGAGCAACAACGCGTCCTCCCGAGAATGCGACTCTTTCAATTTCAACATCTGTGACTTGAAAGTCTGGACCAATCATTCAGCGGCACCGTTTGACTGTGGCGAAAACGGCGCGGATGTCAGATGTTGAATACCATTGGCCTTGCAGAATGACTGAAATTCTGCGGACATGAATTGTGGGCCATTGTCGGAAACAATAGTCTGCGGAAGACCTTCAATGCAAAAGATAGCAGACAATGCTTGGATGGTGGCAGAAGACGTCGTGGAAGACAGCCAGACAACAAAAGGAAAATTACTGAAAGAAACGACCACAACCAACCATCGAGCATTCCAGAAGGGACCAGCAAAATCGATATGTAAGCGTTGCCAAGGGGAAGTGGCTTTTGGCCACGCAAAGAATTTCCGCGGTGGTGCGGATTGTTGTTCGGCACACGCCATGCAAGAAGAGCACATATTTGTAATCGCAGCATCGATTCCGAACCATGTACAGTGCTGACGAGCAAGTTGTTTCGTGCGCACTATACCCCAATGTCCTTGGTGAAGGAGCCGTAAGACAGAGGACTGTATCGAACGTGGGACCACGACTCGGGGCTGATCATTATCAGAACGCAACAACAAAACACCACGTCGTACAAAAAGTCTCTCCTCATGAGCAAAAAATCGACAAACCAACGGATCCTCGATCTGTGACTTTGACAAGGGCCATTGCGTAGCAACAAAACGCAAAACAGTAGCAAGGACAGGGTCAGCAGCAGCGGCTGTAGCTACACGACGAAAATCAATCGGAAACGAATCGACCACGTCATCGGTTTCCGAATCAATGAACATGCAAGCAAGTTCAGAAGAATCGAATGCTTTATCCTCAGCAACAGGCAAACGGGACAACGCATCAGCGTTTCCGTGCTGAGCAGTGGACCGATACAATATATCGTAGCGGTTGGTGACCTCAGAACGCAATGCATGGGGAACATTGCGCGCTCTGAAAAATTTCGGTTGCGCGTTCACTTTTAGTTCCAAATGTGCTTCATAGTTCTTAGCGCAACCAAGGCCCGGTGCAAAAACGTCTGCAAATTCTTCACATAGACTAGAAACACTGGCTGAAGGCACAGTCTGATTCACTGATAGGACCTGATTGACGATAGACAAGTTAAACAACTGAAATAAATCTAAACCAAACAAGTTCACTGCCGAAGAAGAACGAAGGACGTAAAAAGACACAAGTTTTGTTTGTCCCTTGTATGTTGCAAGAAGGCTGCACTGTCCTAACACAGGGACATTCTGTCCTGAATAACTCGTGAGCTGAACATTTGCGGCACGCAACGGAGGTGCGCCCAGTTGTTTGTACGTGGCGTGATTGAGCAATGAAACTGCAGCTCCGGTATCGAGCTGGAACGGTATCACTTGTCCGGCAAAGTCCAAATCTACAAAAAGTTTATTGTCCTGCTGACGACAAGAGCGACTGTTTTGTGCAACTTGAACAGACACTGGAACAGAATCACGCGCGATGTGACGGGACTTCCGTCGACGTCGACGCACACTTTTTGTGGGACGAACACAGTCACTGTTAGCGAGAGGAACACTGGACGGGGTGGAATTAACTACATGAATGTCCATGGGCGAAGGTTCCCGAGCCTGTGTGTCCTTGAGTCGATTCCGGCGCGAAGCAAAGGGCCTGGAATGGTTGTGAGTGTCTGATCGGAGCTTTTTCTGGCAAACACTTTGAACATGCCCTTTCTTATTACAGAAAAAGCAAATAGCTTGGCGTGACGGGCAATTCTCACGCGAATGGTTAGTTGCACACCGCGGGCATGATTTCACTGCATTTGCTTGCTTCCGTGGGACACGTGGCGGTGCGGACGTGCGCGAAGGCTGTTTACAGGTCCGCGCAGCGTGCCCGGCAGGCCGGTTAATGCAACACACAGCTGGCGAAGTTTCAAATGATTCCTGAGCAAAGTCAAGTGTGTCTTGCCTATCCAATATGTCTATCACTTGTTGAAGGGAGGGATTTACGAGTTTCAAAATCTGTTCCCGTATGCGAACATCAGAAACGTTCTGTGCTATTGCGTCATGCACCATAGTATCTGAATAAGGGAGTCCACAGTCACATTCAAATGCACACTCCCTAGTAAGTCGTTGCAAAGTTGCAACCCACTCCCTATTAGTCTGACCGGCCGTACGTTTGGTACGAAAGAACGTATACCTTTTTGCAACGACATTAACTGTTTCTTTGAAATAGGCATCTAAAGCAGACAAAATTTCTTCGTATGACAGAGTTGCTATGTCGCGCCGGGGAAACAATTTCACTATCACACGGTAGGTGGACACACCTACACACGAAAGCAAAAACGGCTGCCGCTCATTACCTTGAATTCTGTAGGCGGCGAGATGAAATCCAAACTGTCGGGACCATTCCGGCCATGTCTCCTTGGCCGCCTCGTAGGGCCTAAATTGAGGTGCAACAGCATGGTGTGGCTGCGGTAGCGATGAAGCGGCGGCGGCCGCATCGTTTTGCAGTGCACGTTGACCCTGGACGAGATGTCCAAGGGCATCCAATAAGGCCTGCGTCTGCTGATTCTGCAAGCGATAAAATTCGGACAGTAATCTGGAGGATGTGGCGAAGCCATGACACAAGTAAATTAATACAATACGAACGCTAAAGTCCCTTTTGAGACTCGTCGCCAATGTAGTGGACTGACAAGGCAGCCAGTCCACAGAGACGGGTAGCCGAAAGGGCACACGTACACACACTCCAACTGGCGCGAAGTCTGGAACAGGATACGTGATGAATGTGATAAAGAAAAGAACGTAGCTACTAGAACACTTAACTTTTATATCGTCCTTTGGTATACAGCATTCTTGATGATACAAGTAAGACTATCTTGAGATACATGCAATGGTACAAATGGCGCCTTGCTAGGTCGTAGCCATGGACTTAGCTGAAGGCTATTCTAACCGTCTCTCGGCAAATGAGAGAAAGGCTTCATCAGTGTAGTCGCTAGCAAAGTCGTCGTACAACTGGGCGAGTGCTAGTCAGTCTCTCGAGACCTGCCTTGTGGTGGCGCTCGGTCTGCGATCCTGACAGTGGCGACACGCGGGTCCGACATGTACTAATGGACCGCGGCCGATTTAAGCTACCACCTAGCAAGTGTGGTGTCTGGCGGTGACACCACATTCCTCCCCCGCAAATCGGCGAATGGTCGTGTGATAAGGCTTCCGCCCGCCGTGGGGAGGACCCCATGTTGACGTATGCGATGGGGTGGGGAGCCAAACAACAGGCGAGGCTGTGCCACCCGCACCCTGCCATTCGGTCCGAGGGGAGCTAGGAAACGCCTGAAATCCTAGTCCAGGGTTCACGTCAACATGCGGTGTATGCGCCCGGAATGAGACAGGAGGAGCCGAAGGGTCGACCTCCATTGCGTCGGGGTATCCGACGCGCGATGACGTCATGTGGTCCGGAACGGGTAAGAGTTCCATGGTGGAGGACAGCTGGTCACGGGAAGCGGACTGCGGCGTGTGACCCAGGGAGGCACTTGGCGGCTGCAGCGAAGCGTCCACTGCGGGCGGCGGCTGCGGCGGCTGCGGCGGCGGCGCAACGCCATGGGGCAAAATGGAAGGCATCGTCGGTAACACCTGGGGATGAGGCGAGCCAGTAGATGGGTCCCCAGGGAGCTGACCGGACGGCACCGTCGCTGAAAGCAGACGGGGAGCGGCAGAACCCGAGTGACGACAGAGGCGCAGCTGATTGAGATGCCGACGCACCTCACCAGAGGCCCCCAAAACCAAATACATCGCGCGGCCGAGGCAGCGAAGAATGCACCCTGCAAGCCAACGCCGTGAACCGCGATGGTTGCGATAGAATACAACGTCGCCTGGAGCAAAAACAGGAGTCTGCCGCTGCACAGGAACCTGATGCGGCGGATGCAGCAAAGACATCAAGGTTCGATGAGGACGACCATGGAGCAACTCAGTCGGCGAGCGACCATCGCGGGGCTGAGAGCGAGACGAAGACAAAAAGAGCAACAACGCGTCCTCCCGAGAATGCGACTCTTTCAATTTCAACATCTGTGACTTGAAAGTCTGGACCAATCATTCAGCGGCACCGTTTGACTGTGGCGAAAACGGCGCGGATGTCAGATGTTGAATACCATTGGCCTTGCAGAATGACTGAAATTCTGCGGACATGAATTGTGGGCCATTGTCGGAAACAATAGTCTGCGGAAGACCTTCAATGCAAAAGATAGCAGACAACGCTTGGATGGTGGCAGAAGACGTCGTGGAAGACAGCCAGACAACAAAAGGAAAATTACTGAAAGAAACGACCACAACCAACCATCGAGCATTCCAGAAGGGACCAGCAAAATCGATATGTAAGCGTTGCCAAGGGGAAGTGGCTTTTGGCCACGCAAAGAATTTCCGCGGTGGTGCGGATTGTTGTTCGGCACACGCCATGCAAGAAGAGCACATATTCGTAATCGCAGCATCGATTCCGAACCATGTACAGTGCTGACGAGCAAGTTGTTTCGTGCGCACTATACCCCAATGTCCTTGGTGAAGGAGCCGTAAGACAGAGGACTGTATCGAACGTGGGACCACGACTCGGGACTGATCATTATCAGAACGCAACAACAAAACACCACGTCGTACAAAAAGTCTCTCCTCGTGAGCAAAAAATCGGCAAACCAACGGATCCTCGATCTGTGACTTTGACAAGGGCCATTGCGTAGCAACAAAACGCAAAACAGTAGCAAGGACAGGGTCAGCAGCAGCGGCTGTAGCTACACGACGAAAATCAATCGGAAACGAATCGACCACGTCATCGGTTTCCGAATCAATGAACATGCAAGCAAGTTCGGAAGAATCGAATGCTTTATCCTCAGCAACAGGCAAACGGGACAACGCATCAGCGTTTCCGTGCTGAGCAGTGGACCGATACAATATATCGTAGCGGTTGGTGACCTCAGAACGCCATGCATGTGGAACATTGCGCGCTCTGAAAAATTTCGGTTGCGCGTTCACTTTTAGTTCCAAATGTGCTTCATAGTTCTTAGCGCAACCAAGGCCCGGTGCAAAAACGTCTGCAAATTCTTCACATAGACTAGAAACACTGGCTGAAGGCACAGTCTGATTCACTGATAGGACCTGATTGACGATAGACAAGTTAAACAACTGAAATAAATCTAAACCAAACAAGTTCACTGCCGAAGAAGAACGAAGGACGTAAAAAGACACAAGTTTTGTTTGTCCCTTGTATGTTGCAAGAAGGCTGCACTGTCCTAACACAGGGACATTCTGTCCTGAATAACTCGTGAGCTGAACATTTGCGGCACGCAACGGAGGTGCGCCCAGTTGTTTGTACGTGGCGTGATTGAGCAATGAAACTGCAGCTCCGGTATCGAGCTGGAACGGTACCACTTGTCCGGCAAAGTCCAAATCTACAAAAAGTTTATTGTCCTGCTGACGACAAGAGCGACTGTTTTGTGCAACTTGAACAGACACTGGAACAGAATCACGCGCGATGTGACGGGACTTCCGTCGACGTCGACGCACACCTTTTGTGGGACGAACACAGTCACTGTTAGCGAGAGGAACACTGGACGGGGTGGAATTAACTACATGAATGTCCATGGGCGAAGGTTCCCGAGCCTGTGTCCTTGAGTCGATTCCGGCGTGAAGCAAAGTGCCTGGAATGGTTGTGAGTGTCTGATCGGAGCTTTTTCTGGCAAACACTTTGAACATGCCCTTTCTTATTACAGAAAAAGCAAATAGCTTGGCGTGACGGGCAATTCTCACGCGAATGGTTAGTTGCATACCGCGGGCATGATTTCACTGCATTTGCTTGCTTCCGTGGGACACGTGGCGGTGCGGACGTGCGCGAAGGCTGTTTACAGGTCCGCGCAGCGCGCCCGGCAGGCCAGTTAATGCAACACACAGCTGGCGAAGTTTCAAATGATTCCTGAGCAAAGTCAAGTGTGTCTTGCCTATCCAATATGTATATCACTTGTTGAAGGGAGGGATTTACGAGTTTCAAAATCTGTTCCCGTATGCGAACATCAGAAACGTTCTGTGCTATTGCGTCATGCACCATAGTATCTGAATAAGGGAGTCCACAGTCACATTCAAACGCACACTCCCTAGTAAGTCCTTGCAAAGTTGCAAACCACTCCCTATTAGTCTGACCGGCCGTACGTTTGGTACGAAAGAACGTATACCTTTTTGCAACGACATTAACTGTTTCTTTGAAATAGGCATCTAAAGCAGACAAAATTTCTTCGTATGACAGAGTTGCTACGTCGCGCCGGGGAAACAATTTCACTATCACACAGTAGGTGGACACACCTACACACGAAAGCAAAAACGGCTGCCGCTCATTACCTTGAATTCTGTAGGCGGCGAGATGAAATCCAAACTGTCGGGACCATTCCGGCCATGTCTCCTTGGCCGCCTCGTAGGACCTAAATTGAGGTGCAACAGCACGGTGTGGCTGCGGTAGCGATGAAGCGGCGGCGGCCGCATCGTTTTGCAGCGCACGTTGACCCTGGATGAGATGTCCAAGGGCATCCAATAAGGCCTGCGTCTGCTGATTCTGCAAGCGATAAAATTCGGACAGTACATCTGGAGAATGTGGCGAAGCCATGACACAAGTAAATTAATACAATATGAACGCTAAAGTCCCTTTTGAGACTCGTCGCCAATGTAGTGGACTGACAAGGCAGCCAGTCCACAGAGACGGGTAGCCGAAAGGGCACACGTACACACACTCCGACTGGCGCGAAGTCTGGAACAGGATACGTGATGAATGTGATAAAGAAAAGAACGTAGCTACTAGAACACTTAACTTTTATATCGTCCTTTGGTATACAGCATTCTTGATGATACAAGTGAGACTATCTTGAGATACATGCAATGGTACAAATGGTGCCTTGCTAGGTCGTAGCCATGGACTTAGCTGAAGGCTATTCTAACCGTCTCTCGGCAAATGAGAGAAAGGCTTCATCAGTGTAGTCGCTAGCAAAGTCGTCGTACAACTGGGCGAGTGCTAGTCAGTCTCTCGAGACCTGCCTTGTGGTGGCGCTCGGTCTGCGATCCTGACAGTGGCAACACACGGGTCCAACATGTACTAATGGACCGCGGCCGATTTAAGCTACCACCTAGCAAGTGTGGTGTCTGGCGGTGACACCACAGTTTTATAATGTGAATCTCAGTAATCTGGTGGGGTTTACATCTTCATGAATTCACCAGGAAGATAAAAATACACACACACACCCACACACATACACACACACACACACACACACACACACACACACACAGACACACACACACACACACACACACACACACACACAGAGAGAGAGAGAGAGAGAGAGAGAGAGTACACACACACACACACACACACACACACACACACACACACACACACACACACACAAACACACACACACACACACACACACACACAGAGAGAGAGAGAGAGAGAGAGAGAGAGAGAGAGACAGACAGACAGACAGACAGAGAGAGACTGAGAGTGAGGGAGGGGAGCAGGCGGCGCTAGTCACTCGTCTCTATAGAACCAATCATGTAGGAAAGTGGCATAATTACTAAATGTTGTGGATTTATGTAACTACCAAAACCTTTGTGTAACCTGTGTGACTATAAACTGTTTTAGAGGGCAGTGATTTTGTGGAATATCTGTGAGGCTCTTTTGCAACTACTAATGCACAGTCAATAGATAATTCGCACACCAAAACTATCAGTGTTAAGAAAGCTATCATATTGTCACTTATGTGCTGCATCTTAGCAGAAACATATACACACAATTACTTTCAAACAATTTAATTGCATACTTAATGATGGAAGTGTAGGGCACTTATGCGTGTCTAAAATTCAGGCCCAGAAATTAAGACAATTCGCAAAAAGAACTAATACACTTGTAACTTTTTTTTAAACATTATGTACTTAGACTTTTTTTGCATTTGTATCTGCTGGGACTACAGATCCTTGAAAATAAAAATAGTTCCTATCTTTCCATTTGCTATAATCATTTTTCCCTTTTGTGGAATTCGTATCTACATTTCTAAAGAAAAATAGTTATATGTGCATTGTAGGATCAGTAGCATTTTTCACTCAGCGTTGTGCTCAAAGTTACTGACAGGGATTTTGGCCATCAAACTGCTAGAGATGTGCTACTATGGTAGCCACTATGAACTCAGTTTTGATTTACTGAGTTGACCCATATGAAATTTCTGGTTTTCAACAGGCAGCTTACTGAAAGTTTTTATAGCAGGAAACAGAACTGAATACTACTACCAGCCCATCTAGAAGTTATGGTACCTATATTCTGTATATATCACACTTCATGACAAACCAATTTGTTTTACTAGCAACATTTACTAAAGTGGAAATGTAGTGTCTTGCAGATGCAGTATAAGAAATCTTATGTTCTTGAAGAAGCCTCTATTACCAGATATATAACAATTGCTACTGCTTGCACTTTCAAAATAAAGTATTTATGTAATGAAAAGAAAGTAATATTGAGTGGGGCTATCAGTTCAAGAAAATGAATTGTTAGAAACTGTACTCTTCTTCATTAAAATTAAACTATTTTAAAAACTTAAACAAAACAAATACTCAGTCTTGAACTTGCAGAAGGAGTAAAGTTATTCCCATGAAATCTTGATAACCATTTCTTCCTCATTGAGTCATCCTCCAGAAATTTAAATAACAGAAACTTTTCGGCGTCCATCGTGGTTGCCTCTACAATTCAGCACACAACAACAAAACAACATTATATCAACAGTAACAGCAGTAGGCAACCATCAACAAAACTATCATATAACAATAGAGCTATGGTGAGTGGACTTGGGCAAGGTTAACTGTGAAACTGATTGCAAAAGGACTGCATGTTAATCATGAAACTCTTTGCCTGAGTTTATCATAAATTAACACTATTTTCGAATTTGATAGCAATTATAACCTCAGAAGAAGTTTTAGGAAATTACAACTTTCACCCCAGATTTTTTTCTGTTGCCTTAATAGAAATTGCGTTTTGCATATTAATTGTACCAGTTCTTAAAGAAATATAGTAATACTTTTAGCTTAACTGATATAGAAATTGAAAAGGGAATCGGCATCCTTATTTTAAAACTATTTGTTTACTGTTCTGTAGTACATAGCTCTTTATCAAACACAGTATGAGTTGGTTGACATTCATAAGCAGCCAGATATTGTTTGGATTACTGTCAGACAATTGGAAGCTGCAGAGAATGGGTGTGTTGGAAGGGTTCATGGAGTCACCTAGCAGAGATATCAAAGGTACCTCAAGCATTATCCTCTCCTGTGCATCCTGTCTCCTCTACAGGAAATACGGCATCTATCGCTACTCGTCGACTTATCTGTGAGTGATGTGTCAGTGGTACACTTAGGTGCCCTGTGCCAGCGCCTCCTGAAGAAAAAACGCCTGCCTATGTTATGTGTAACATCACGAGATGGTGACATTCATAGTCTGTGGAAGCTTTTTATATGCTGCGCTGTGTATTATTGTATCATAATTTAACTTATTTGTTAAACTACTGTATGAAAATGGTATCAGAGACTTACACAAACGTTTTAACATAATTTATGATACAGGTCACTAACTTGCCCAATTTATATTATCAACTTTCATCCCATTACCAAAAAAGAATGTGTGAAGACATTAAGATCATAACTTATCAGTCTTATGAGCCATTTCCTGAAAATATAAGTCAGAGTTATCCATAAAAAATTATAGAAAAATATGAGATATTCATTAGCGAGGCACAGTTTGGGTTAAGGAAAGGTTTCAGTACAAGAGAAGCAACAGCTGCACTATAAGTTCTAGTGCGAATATCCTATGATCATGATAAAAATGAAGACCTTATTTTGCTGATTAAGAAAAAGCCTTTTATAGATTAAACAATAATAAACTTATTGATATTCTCAAAGAATGGATATAGATCAGAAAGATATCTGCTGTAGAGAGGCTTTATATTTTACCATCCGACAGCACAGGTTAAGTTTGATAATTAGGTCCTAGACTTTGTTAATACCTGTAGAGGACACTGGTAAGGATGCATTCTGTGACCTCTGTTATTAAATTCATATTAGGAAGTTATTTTTCAGGAAGCACCTGGTGACACAGAAAGAGGCACAAAGGTTAATGGTGTCTCCATCATCAACATCAGCTATGCTGGTAATACAGTATTGATTGCTGATAATTTAGATGATGTTCAACAGCTTGCCAAGATAGGAAATTACAACAGTAATCTTTGTCTGAATATCAACACCAAAGAGATGCATTTTATGACAGTCCTTTACAAATGCAAATCTGCAATTCAGTGACTCCTTAATACAAAGGGTAGACACATTTAAGTATCTCGGAACATGGCTCTGTGAAGACTGCAGATCAGACACGAAGATAAAATGTCACACAGAGAAAACTCTTAGCGCTTTCATAAAATTCTCAAAGGTTCAGACCTAGACCTAAATCTTAGAGTTCAATTGGTAAGATGCTACATCCATTCTTTACTTCTATATGGTTCTGAAGGATGGATACTAAATATAACAATAACAAATAAGATAAAGGACTTCGAAATGTGGATTTACTGCAGAATGTGTTAAGTGCTGTGGACAGCAAGACAAACAAACAGTGAAGTGATAGAAGTTGAAGAAATGAATTAAAATTTGTGCCACACCTGGGACCTGATTACCCTGGTCCACTGCCCTCCCTAACACAAACTTCAATTCACGCGCTCAGTCCATTTCCACTTCTTAACTCATCAGTATTTGCCGATGCTCTGTGGTATTGGAATAGCACCCCAGGTTTATGTGTAGTGGGAAAATCCTTTCTATACATCAGGCATAGGTGAGCTTTTTATCTGATGGAATTACATTTTCATTGAGACATATGAGTCTCAACTTTATCTTTGATTGTGATAGAAGCAATACTGATGATTTAAGAAGTGGAAAATGGGCTGAAGGCATGAATTGCAGTTTGTCTTAGAGAAGGCATTGGACTATGGCAGTTCGTGCAGTGATGGTAGCCACACTGCTACGGTGGTGTAATGGTCAGCATATCTGCCTAGTAAGCAGGAGACCTGGGTTCTAGGCCTTGCTATGGTAAAAACTTAGATAACTTAAAGCAATGGACAGGATTACCAAGTACAGATAAACCACTACATACTGTGGGTAATAGAATAAAGGTGTATTGTATGGTTGCCACATGCATTAATGAATAGGCAAAAGAAGACCTAAATCTCAAATGCCAATTTACTATGAAGGAGGTAGCCACACTGCTACGGTGGTGTAATGGTCAGCATATCTGCCTAGTAAGCAGGAGACCTGGGTTCTAGGCCTTGCTATGGTAAAAACTCTGATTCACTTCTCCAGCTTCTATCATTACCAAAGATAAAGTTGAGACTCATATGTCTCAAGGAAAATGTAATTCCATCAGATCACTAACACCGAACTATTGTGATGGATACACAAACAGTGAGAAATATTAAGAAAATTTGTAAGAAGAAAAACTGCATATCTAGGACACGTCATATGGAACACCAAATATATACTACTACTATTGATACTGGAAGGGAAGATCAAGGATGAAAGAAGAACATGGTGAGGAAGCATATCTTGGTTAGATAACTTAAAGCAATGGACAGGATTACCAAGTACAGATAAACCACTACATACTGTGGGTAATAGAATAAAGGTGTATTGTATGGTTGCCACATGCATTAATGAATAGGCAAAAGAAGACCTAAATCTCAAATGCCAATTTACTATGAAGGAGGTTATGCACAACACATATAGCTTCTGAAAACGGACAAAAAGGAATTTATGATATTAGTTGTGGGCTTGAAATGTGTCAACTGTTGAAGTCAGCACAGTTGCAAAACTCATCATTTAAATCCACAGTTTGACTATGGGCTACTGCATCTCTGTAAAATAATGACTATGTACATTTTGTTATCTCTGGTACTTGTAGACATTTTCTGACTAATTTGTTAGCAGACTAACTACTGAATTACTAAACCCACGTGGCAAGTTTTGCTTTAACCATTTATTACATTAGAACATAGACAGATTCTGTTCCAGCACTGACAACAACTGAACTAAGACTGTGTAGAGACTAAGCAACAACAGAGCTAAGACTGGCTCATGCGGCTTCAACCACAATGATGAAACACGTAAAAGTACATTGTTAATTTTCTATATTTTCAGTTTTACAATTAATGTTCTACATTTCTAGATAAATAGAACATAGATTAAATTTGGACTGTAGACAGATGTGAATGTTCAGTAATTAATTATGACAATTTAGAAAAGGAACCGTAGTAAGTACTTGATTTGAGTTAGGTTAACAATATATAATAATAACATTTCTTTAATAACTTTTGAATTAAGTAGTATATATCTAACATGTTCTCTACATTATTAACTCATTTGTTTTAAATACAGTTACTGTGAGTCCATCTAAATGATGTGCAAGTTAAAATACACTCCTGGAAACGGAAAAAAGAACACATTGACGCCGGTGTGTCAGACCCACCATACTTGCTCCGGACACTGCGAGAGGGCTGTACAAGCAATGATCACACGCACGGCACAGCGGACACACCAGGAACCGCGGTGTTGGCCGTCGAATGGCGCTAGCTGCGCAGCATTTGTGCACCGCCGCCGTCAGTGTCAGCCAGTTTGCCATGGCATACGGAGCTCCATCGCAGTCTTTAACACTGGTAGCATGCCGCGACAGCGTGGACGTGAACCGTATGTGCAGTTGACGGACTTTGAGCGAGGGCGTATAGTGGGCATGCGGGAGGCCGGGTGGACGTACCGCCGAATTGCTCAACACGTGGGGCGTGAGGTCTCCACAGTACATCGATGTTGTCGCCAGTGGTCGGCGGAAGGTGCACGTGCCCATCGACCTGGGACCGGACCGCAGCGACGCACGGATGCACGCCAAGACCGTAGGATCCTACGCAGTGCCGTAGGGGACCGCACCACCACTTCCCAGCAAATTAGGGACACTGTTGCTCCTGGGGTATCGGCGAGGACCATTCGCAACCGTCTCCATGAAGCTGGGCTACGGTCCCGCACACCGTTAGGCCGTCTTCCGCTCACGCCCCAACATCGTGCAGCCCGCCTCCAGTGGTGTCGCGACAGGCGTGAATGGAGGGACGAATGGAGACGTGTCGTCTTCAGTGATGAGAGTCGCTTCTGCCTTGGTGCCAATGATGGTCGTATGCGTGTTTGGCGCCGTGCAGGTGAGCGCCACAATCAGGACTGCATATGACCGAGGCACACAGGGCCAACACCCGGCATCATGGTGTGGGGAGCGATCTCCTACACTGGCCGTACACCACTGGTGATCGTCGAGGGTACACTGAATAGTGCACGGTACATCCAAACCGTCATCGAACCCATCGTTCTACCATTCCTAGACTGGCAAGGGAACTTGCTGTTCCAACAGGACAATGCACGTCCGCATGTATCCTGTGCCACCTAACGTGCTCTAGAAGGTGTAAGTCAACTACCCTGTCCAGCAAGATCTCCGGATCTGTCCCCCATTGAGCATGTTTGGGACTGGATGAAGCGTCGTCTACACGTCCAGCACGAACGCTGGTCCAACTGAGGCGCCAGGTGGAAATGGCATGGCAAGCCGTTCCACAGGACTACATCCAGCATCTCTACGATCGTCTCCATGGGAGAATAGCAGCCTGCATTGCTGCGAAAGGTGGATATACACTGTACTAGTGCCGACATTGTGCATGCTCTGTTGCCTGTGTCTATGTGCCTGTGGTTCTGTCAGTGTGATCATGTGATGTATCTGACCCCAGGAATGTGTCAATAAAGTTTCCCCTTCCTGGGACAATGAATTCACGGTGTTCTTATTTCAGTTTCCAGGAGTGTAGTTTATTTGTTTGGATTCTGAAATTGGTTACATGAAAAACAAGTAATTGTATTTCAAAGAGGTCGTCAGCTGTCAAAATCGTACACCAACCTTTAGTTAAAGAATTAGAGGCAGCACCACCACCAAGTGTATTCACCACTGAGTCCATATCCCAACTGACTTAATTCATATCGATGCCACTAGAGGACACTGCAGTGACGTCAGGTGACAACACAAGTACTGTAAACTAAGATGGCGCCACATAGTGGGTTCGCCATGTGCTCCAGACCCCAACTGGCTTAGTACATTTCGTCACCACCAGAGGACACCACTGTGGCACCAACTAGTGACGCAAGTACAGTTATCCTTGATGATGGCAAACAGTATGTCCTCCACAAGGTCTAGTACTCAGTACCACCAGCAGAGGATGCAGTCGTCCATTTCCTGATGTAAACCAAGATGGTTAGGGAAAATGGTGGCAAAACGACTCAGCCTGCTCTGGGCTGCTGGGCAGAGTAAGGATTGACAGCACACTATTTATTTTGAAACAACTTATTTAACAATAGAGTATATTTATCACACAGATACAAAACACCCACCCAGATGTGCCTGAGAGCATATCGCACAGTCCACAGACATGCAACCAACTCGTAATTTCAGTACACAGCAATGCAGTACACATATTTGCAAACACGGTCAGTACTCGTAAACTTTCCCAAAATAATGCAACAGACTTGCGCAAGAACCCTCCACCACACCATGTCCCCCGTGTAGTCACATGCCCGTCAGCTGTCAAACCGCGAACAGGTCCCTGCTCGGTTTCCGCAAACATGAGGTGGCGACAGCCGCATTCATACTCCACACATGTGAAATTCCTATCCAAATACGTGTTCACCTAGACGCTGACGATGAGATGAAAAAAGCTGGTCCGTGCGTGCCACAACCATTGCGAAGTGAGACGGCCGCAGCTCGAGTCCCACGCGATCTGTCACAGTCCCTGAGTCGGTGTCGTCGAACACTGGTGAAAGTTGCATTCCAAGCAGCGCTCACGCCAGTCTCATATGCCAGGCATCTCAGGTGCCTCTTGTCTCCGCCATTGAAGGCAGGGCGTGTTGACACACACGCACACGCACACACGCACACACACACACACACACACACACACACACACACACACACACACACACATATTGAAAACAAAGTTTCCATGGCTTACCAAACTGGAATGCGCTGGTAGATAGACATAATAAAAAAACACACAAACACACACACAAAATTTCAAGCTTTCGCAACCAACGGTTGCTTCGTCAGGAAAGAGGGAAGGAGAGGGAAAAATGAAAGGTTGTGGGTTTTAAGGGAGAGGGTAAGGAGTCATTCCAATCCCGGGTGCGGAAAGGCTTACCTTAGGGGGAAAAAAGGACAGGTATACACTCGCACACACACATATCCATCCACACATATACAGACACAAGCAGACATATTCAAAGGCAAAGAGTTTGGGCAGAGATGTCAATCGAGGCGGAAGTACAGAGGCAAAGATGTTCACCTCTTTGGCCTCGTGACATATTCGTGTTGTAAATAATGCAATAGGAGTTCCTGGTAGAATTCACGTATTTTCTCATGTAGGTTGTGAATACCACTTTCTCACTTTGAAATTCCAAATTGAATTTATTACCAGGAGTGTCCATAAAATAAGGCTCCCAATTTTTTTTCACTATGTAAGACATGTTTATTTCATGAATGCGTACATTTTTGGAAAGTTCGGACTTTGACCTATTTTTCTACATAGTCGCAACTGAGGTCAATACATTTTTGCATGCAGTGTATGAGCTTTTGAAAGCCCGAGTCAAAAAAAATCTGCCACCAAGCCGCACAGATACCTTACAACCACTTCTTCCAGCTCTGCCCTATCGCCGAAATGCGTTCCACCCACGTGTTCCTTCAAGTCAGGGAAGAGATGGTAGTCACTTGGGGATACGTCCAGGCTGTAGGGTGGGTGTTTGACAATACCCCATCCAAATTTTTCGATGAGCTCATTGGTAGCTTTAGCCATGTGCGGTCGAGCGTTAACCTGATGCAAACGCCCCCCCTTGGACAGCATACTCCTCCTCTTGTTTTGAATTGCACGGTGCAATGTTTGCAGTGTCTCGCAGTATCCGACAGCGTTGATTGTTGTACCGGTGGGCAAGAACTTGTACAACAATACCCCATTCCTGTCCCAAAGCCCTATTACCATCACTTTGCCAACACTTTGTGTTTGTCTGATTTTCGCGATCTCGGCGACTCTGGGTGCCTCCATTCTTTGGACTGTTCTTTGGTTTTGGGTGTTCGGTAGTGCACCCAAGTCTTGTCTCCAGTGGCGGGAGTCGAGGTATTCCTCGCCATGAGTTCCGTGATCTTGAAGAAGTTCTTGGTCCACTTCAATGCGTTGACGTTTGTGGTCTTCGGTCAACATTCTTGGCACCCACCTCGTGCAAACCTTAGCATACCCTAGATGCTCCATCAAAATCTTGTCAATAGAGGTTTTGCTGACATCAGGGATCATTTTGGAGAGCTCACGAATCATCACTCTTCGATTTGGGAGCACCGCTGCCTCCACTTTAGCGATTGTTTCGTCAGAAACAGAACGCTCATCATGGACGTCAGTACGCCCGTTCTTGAACTCTCTGCACCATTTGCGCACGTGTTGTACGCTCATACACTTCTCTCCATAGATTTCGCATAGCTGGGAATGGATTTCTGCCTGCGCAATGTTTTTTGCAGACAGGGAACAGATCACCGAGCGCAGCTCACACCTGGTGGGCAAAGCGAGGTGGAGATCCATCACGTACGGCTGCCAAGACAAGACTCAGCTCCGCAGGCAGCTCACTAGGAAGGGGATTTGGAATAGGGGAACCAAGGTACACTACAGAATCGCGGGATCCACCATAACAGCGCTTATCAGGACTGTAGTGCCTTGGGAACCTTACTTTACGGACAACCCTCGTAAATAAAGGGAGCGACCATTCAAGGAAACAAAAATAAAGTTTATAGAATGGGTTGCTGAGTTTTTCAGAAATGGCTTAAGAATTTTGTGGGGCTCCACTTCAACAAATGACAGGAAGTTAGGAAAATAAAACTGCATCTAAGAAAGTTATAGATATTACTTGCTAGTTGATCTACACTTTCAGGTAACTTTACATGCTTCACTGGCACACAAATGGGCTGACTGACAAACACATTTCACTATTGTGATCCCTTTAAAATCTAGTCTGTACAGTCGTTTCCACCCATCATGACATTACACCCATCTGAGCCAAAGCCTACAACATTTTTCAGTGGGACGTTATAGCTGGTGAATTAATAGAAAAGAGATCTCTATAGAATCTCGGTACTGGCTGTGGGAATATCATCGGCATCAGTTCTTCCCTTAAAAACATCTGTGCAACTCCCAAAATGTGCTATATATTTTTTGAGCTTCTTGACCAAAATAGAGCAAGCAGTTTTGACCGTTGAAATGTCGGTTGTCTCGTCTGTCATGACCGAATTTTTTTTTTTTTTTTTTTTTTTGGCCAATTCTGCTTCATGACTTTCTCCAAGAACGTTCTTTACCACTGCTGTTACTTAAGTTCATTTGAACTCTATTTCCTTAATTTAGAATCCGTCACAAGTTCTTATAATAAAGGTATCAAATGGTCAGCAACTGAAAATGCAGTGTTATGCTCTGCAAAAATAGCAGCAAGTATAATTTCTGCACGTGCTTTTTCTTTACTTTGTTGAGTTACTTTTATGGAATCCAAGCGGTGTTAATGTTTGTGTTTTTACCCTAGAACCAGGTTCGTTATTTATGTTTTTTGGTAGTGGAATGAGTTTTTAGATAAGATATTTCAGCTGTTCATGGGCAAAATGCACACTTTGCTTTTTTAGTTGAATCGTTGGTGTCTGGCAAAAGCCAGTCCTTAAAAGTCAGATCCTTTAAACACTGATGTCTAAAATTTTGTGAGCGTTGTGTTACCCTCCTTTTTTCTTGTCCAGCCGCCTTTTTTGGGTATGTTTCTTGGTGAAGTACACGAACGGTCACTGTCTTCCTCACGATCACACATAAGTATAGTTAAATAGATAGCACAATCAACTGCACAAAACACAATACTATACGTATGGAACAGAGAAAAGTAGATACCACATACGGCGAGGCGGGCTATTGTCACTTTCGGAAACACACCTGCACTGAACTATTGATGCGCTGTGAGCTCAGAGCACCGTAACGATCGCCTGATTTCGTTAAGGGGCTCCGGAAAGGCTCAAAATCATGAAAAGTTCAATGTTTACTTTTTTGCGTTTTCTGAATCTGCAGACTATTACCTTTTAATAGATATATAATTTATTCAATTCCGAAGACTACAACTATTTTTAATTTTTTTTTTTTTTGAAATGTGTTCTACATGGGTGTGACCCACTGTGGCGCTGTTAAACTGCTGTCAAATAGTGTTATTATTAACGTCCATGTTCATCAGGTACATTTTAGTGAAGTGAGATAAAGTATGTGTTGTGGCTAACCTGTGATGGTTCAATATATATCGCTGGTGTGATTGTCGATTGTTTCATGTTTATTTACTCTGTCGTTATCTCGAAAATATTCGTAATTAATTCTGTTTCTTGAGTCTCTGTTTTGTTGAAGTATAATATTGAGTAAAAGTAAAGTTATTAGAAATCCTCTGAAGGCTTTTAAGAAAAGGAGAAATGTTGGAAAGCCAAAGGTATGTGTTATTACTGTAAACAATAAAGACGATAACCAAGTGAGTGAACCTAACCTCTCAAGTACACCTGCCCATAGCAGTCAAAGTGGGAAAGAAAATACTTCACAGAAGAAGCTTGGTTCAATGAGTGAAAACTATGAATGTTTTATGGGCGAATCGGGTGTGAATGAAATATTTGATATGTCGGTTCTCAAAGGAATTTTTTCAAACTGTGTAAGATGTATTCATTGTAGTGAAGTTGGTCTGGAACTCTCCATAATAAAGCACGTAGGACTTGCTAGTGAAATACAACTGAAATGTGATAAGTGTTCATAAATGACCACCTTTTGGAACAGTGTTGCAGTAACTGCAACTGAAGAAAATGGTAGCAAAATCTACGAACACAACATTAGATTTGTTTATTCCTTGCGTTGAGTTGGTAAGGGTGCTACTGCAGGTGCAATTTTCTGTGGCATCATGAATCTTCCAAATCCCCCAACCAAGTTTACGACCTATAATAAATTAATAAGGTCTTAAGTAGAAGATGTCTGTATTGAATCTATGAGGAACGCTGTGGAAGAGGCAGTAATCGAAAATAATGGTAACGGAGATCTGACTGCAGCGTTCGATGGTACCTGGCATAAACGGGGACACACATCTCTTCATGGTGTAGTATCTGCCACCAGTATGTATACAGGGAAAGTTTTAGATGTAGCAGTAATATCAAAGTATTGTAGATGTCCACAAAAATATAAAGGTACACATGAAAATAATTGCAAAGCTAACTAATAGTGGCAGTAGTGGAGGAATGGAAGTGGCTAGTGTTGCCAGTATATTCCAGCGTTCTGAGGCGTGTGATAAAGTGCAATATGTTAATTACCTTGGTGACGGTGATTCTAAAAGTTTCAAACATGTTCAAGGACTGAAGCCCTATGGTGATGGTGTTGTAGTGCAGAAATTTGAGTGTATTGGACACGTACAGAAGTGAATGGGAACAAGACTTCGGCGACTGAAAGCTTCGTACAAAAAACAAAAACTCAGTGATGGTAAAGGGTTGGATGGGAAGGAAAGGTTAACTGACAGTGTAATTGACAAAATACAGAACTATTATGGAATGGCTATTAGGCAAAATACACAAAGTGTCGACGAAATGAAGAAGGCTGTTTGGGCTCTTTTTTTTCATACTTCTTCAACCGATGAAAATCCTCAACATAGCTTGTGTCCCAAAGAAGAAGACAGTTGATGTAAATATAACAAAGGATTGCTAACTGGTGAAGTGTACACTCATAAGCATAGTCTGCTTCATGCAATAATGGAGGTGATAAAACCTATTTTCAGAGACTTAGCAGCACCTGAACTGTTGAAAAAGTGTATTCACGGAAAAACTCAAAACCCCAATGAAAGTGTAAATAGTGTTATATGGTCGAGAATCCCCAAGACTGTATTTGTTGGAATAGAAACACTTCACTTTGGTGTGTATGATGCTGTTGCGACTTTCAATGATGGCAACATTGTAAGGTGCAAGGTATTTAGAATTATGGGAATGAAGATAGGTTCTAACATGGTACGAGCGATGCTTGCTTTAGACAAGGAATGCCTTCGGGCTGCAGACAGGGCTGTAAAGAGTCTAGAAATACAAGCAAGAGTAAACAGGAGGAGGAACAAGAGGAAGCTGGAGGAGGATGAAGATAATCCATCCTATGGACCTGGAATGCACTAAAAAGTTAATCCAATCTTTGTCGCTCGATTCCCAAAACTTTTATTTTCTCATACTAATTACATGTTTTCTAAGGATCTTCCAAACATATTTGTTTCAAACTTTCAGTAAATGTTACAAAGTACCTTCTGCATAATTTAACACAGCCTTTTTCCAAAAAACTGTATATTTTTGAATATATAAATAAAAAATTGCAAAAAAATGTTGTGAATTTTCATTACAATTGAAAAAATTCATCTTTAATAACTAAACTAAAATTTTGTAAAATCCCTGTGATAAGTTGTAGCCCATATTCCAATAAATAATCTGTAAAAAGTTCAACTTCCTACCTCAAATACTTTGTGAGGAAAGATGTAATTTATAAGCGTTATTTTTAACATTGCAAGTATAGGGCGTTCCGGAGCCCCTTAAAGAGCGTTACATACACTATGTGACCAAAAAGTATCCAAACACCTGGCTGAAAATGACTTACAAGTTCGTGGCGCCTTATATCAGTAATGCTGGAATTCAGTATGGTGTTGGCCCACCCTTAGCCTTGATGACAGCTTCCATTCTCGCAGGCATACGTTCAGACAGGTGCTGGAAGGTTTCTTGGGGAATGGCAGCCCATTCTTTACAGAGTGCTGCACTGAGGAGAGGTATCTATGTCGGTCTACATCATCTACATCTACGTTATTACTTTGCTATTCACAATAAAGTGCCTGTGCAAAGGGTTCAATGAACCACCTTCATGCTGTCTTTCTACCGTTCCACTCTCGAACGGCATGCGTGGAAAACGAGCACTTAAATTTTTCCGTGCGAGCCCTGATTTCTCTTATTTTATCGTGATGATCATTTCTCCCTATATAGGTGGGTGCAGACAGAATGTTTTTGCAATCGGAGGAGAAAACTGGTGATTGAAATTTCATGAGAAGATCCTGTCGCAACGAAAAACGCCTTTATTTTAATGACTGCCACTCCAATTCACGTATCATGTCTGTGACCCTATCTCCCCTATTTCGCGATAATACAGAGCGAGCTGTCCTTCTTTGTACTTTTTCGATGTCATCCGTCAGTCCCACCTGATGCAGATTCCACATCGCACAGCAATACTCCAGAATAGGGCGGACAAGCGTAGTGTAAGCAGTCTCTTTGGTAGACATCATAGAGTAAATATCTCTGGAGTGAGCATTGCGTTCTGCCTATGTTGTCAACATCAAACCGGGATTGTCACGTGTTTTCGGGACTTCGCTGCGCGTGTGTGCTTTCTGCAGTGTTTGAAGTTTATAATATCAAGAGTTTTTGTTGTGTTTAACCGTTTGTTGGTAGTATAACAGCGATGGTGAATTATTGTTGTTGCTACACATGCAAAGAAAAATATAAGAAAGGAGGGATAGTAACTTTTCATGGGTACATACCATGTATCTCCAATTATAGTTAGCATATTAGTAAGAGACACTGTATATGTTTAAAAATTTCGAGACGCATTATAATTAAGGCTTGATTCTGTAGACCTATTTTTCTACGATTTTATGACTGTATAATAGATATTACATATCGTGCAAAAGCTTACAAACATTCGCTTCCCCTCGTAAATTTGTTAGTGGAACAGGAAAGGGAATGGATAGTTGTTTCAGCAAATACTATCATCCATGCTTTTATCAGCGACTTGTCGATTATGTATATAGATTATTCAGTCTACTATTTATTTAATAAACTGGGAGCAAGTACGTAAAATGTGTTAAATAAATACTTCAAAGTGTCACCAGTAAGAAAATTGTGCTTTAGGTCGCAAAAACGAGAAAATAAATACGCAGAAATAGCAGAAAAAGACGAATTAGCAGGGATATAATCGCTAATGTGTGGCAAATTCGGTGTTTTTCGGACACTTGCAAAATTACTAGCGTACTGTCAAGTCGTTTTGCGAGACTATCACTGCAAAAATGTACGTCAGGCTCTGTAATACTATAAAGTGCCGTATCATACCGAAAACTACCAAAAATCGAGTGCATCCCTACTGTGACACCTATCGCAAAGAAGCAGGATGTAATATCACTTGCCCTTAAAAGTTACGTAGCATTCCCGGCATCAAATGGATACTGTTAAAATGTCGGCGCAACATATATAAATAATCCACGACACGTTCGAAAGGAATCCGTCTGTACTAGGGATATAGTGACATTATAAATATACAGGGCGCAATACAGACTAAGACACGACGTCCCGAGAACACGTGACCAGGTCGGCAATGTATGTTGACAACACAAAATTTGTTCTACGCATGTGAATGCTCACTCCAGAGATATTTACTCTATGGTCGACATGTTGCAGCTTCTAAGTGTTCTGCCAATGAATCGTAGTCTTTGTTTTGTTCTACCCACAATATTATCTATGTGATCGTTCCAATTTAGGTTATTTGTAATTGTAATCACTAAGTATTTAGTTGAATTTACAGTCCTCAGATTTGTGTGACTTATCGCGTAATCGAAATTTATCTGACCTCTTTTGGTATTCATGGGAATAACTTCGCACTTTTCTTTATTCAGGGCCAATTGCCACTTTTCGCACCATACAGATATCTTATCTAAATCATTTTGCAAGTCGTTTTGATCATCTGATGAATTTACAAGACGGTAAATGACAGCATCATCTGCAAATAATCTAAGACGGTACTCAGATTGTCTCCTATGTCGTTAACATAGATCAGGAACAATAGAGGGCTTACAAAACTTCCTTTGGGAACGCCGGATATTACTTCAGTTTTACTCGATGACGTTCCACTAATAACTGTGACCTTTCTGACAGGAAATCACGAATCCAGTCGCACAACTGAGGCGATACTCCGTAGACATGCAGTTTGGTTAGAAGACGCTTGTGAGGAACGGTGTTGAAAGCCTTCTGGAAATCTAAAAATATGGAATTAGTTTGACATCCCCTGTCGATAGCACTTATTACTTCATGAGTATAAAGAGCTAGTAGTGTTTCACAAGAACGATATTTTCTCAATCTGTGCTGACTATGTGTCAATAAATCGTTTTCTTCGAGGTACTTCATAATGTTCGAATACAGTATGTGTTCTAAAACCCTACTGAAAATCGACGCTAATGATATAGGCCTGTAATTCAGTGGATTACTCCAACTTCCCTTTTTGGGTATTGGTGTGACTTGAGCAATTTCCCAGTCTTTAGGTACGTATCTTTCTGTGAGCGAGTGGTAGTATACACTCCTGGAAATGGAAAAAAGAACACATTGACACTGGTGTGTCAGACCCACCATACTTGCTCCGGACACTGCGAGAGGGCTGTACAAGCAATGATCACACGCACGGCACAGCGGACACACCAGGAACCGCGGTGTTGGCCGTCGAATGGCGCTAGCTGCGCAGCATTTGTGCACCGCCGCCGTCAGTGTCAGCCAGTTTGCCGTGGCATACGGAGCTCCATAGCAGTCTTTAACACTGGTAGCATGCCGCGACAGCGTGGACGTGAACCGTATGTGCAGTTGACGGACTTTGAGCGAGGGCGTATAGTGGGCATGTGGGAGGCCGGGTGGACGTACCGCCGAATTGCTCAACACGTGGGGCGTGAGGTCTCCACAGTACATCGATGTGGTCGGCGGAAGGTGCACGTGCCCGTCGACCTGGGACCGGACCGCAGCGACGCACGGATGCACGCCAAGACCGTAGGATCCTACGCAGTGCTGTAGGGGACCGCACCACCACTTTCCAGCAAATTAGGGACACTGTTGCTCCTGGGGTATCGGCGAGGACCATTCGCAACCGTCTCCATGAAGCTGGGCTACGGTTCAGCACACCGTTAGGCCGTCTTCCGCTCACGCCCCAACATCGTGCAGCCCGCCTCCAGTGGTGTCGCGACAGGCGTGAATGGAGGGACGAATGGAGACGTGTCGTCTTCAGCGATGAGAGTCGCTTCTGCCTTGGTGCCAATGATGGTCGTATGCGTGTTTGGCGCCGTGCAGGTGAGCGCCACAATCAGGACTGCATACGACCGAGGCACACAGGGCCAACACCCGGCATCATGGTGTGGGGAGCGATCTCCTACACTGGCCGTACACCACTGGTGATCGTCGAGGGGACACTGAATAGTGCACGGTACATCCAAACCGTCATCGAACCCATCGTTCTACCATTCCTAGACCGGCAAGGGAACTTGCTGTTCCAACAGGACAATGCACGTCCGCATGTATCCCGTGCCACCCAACGTACTCTAGAAGGTGTAAGTCAACTACCCTGTCCAGCAAGATCTCCGGATCTGTCCCCCATTGAGCATGTTTGGGACTGGATGAAGCGTCGTCTCACGCGGTCTGCACGTCCAGCACGAACGCTGGTCCAACTGAGGCGCCAGGTGGAAATGGCATGGCAAGCCGTTCCACAGGACTACATCCAGCATCTCTACGATTGTCTCCATGGGAGAATAGCAGCCTGCATTGCTGCGAAAGGTGGATATACACTGTACTAGTGCCGACATTGTGCATGCTCTGTTGCCTGTGTCTATGTGCCTGTGGTTCTGTCAGTGTGATCATGTGATGTATCTGACCCCAGGAATGTGTCAATAAAGTTTCCCCTTCCTGGGACAATGAATTCACGGTGTTCTTATTTCAATTTCCAGGAGTGTATAATTGCCAAATATTGAGCTATTTTATCAGCATACTCTGAGAGGGACCTGACTGGTATACAATCTGGACCGAAGGCCATGCCTTTATTAAGTGATTTAAGCTGCTTTGTTACACCGAGGATATCTACTTCTATGTTTCTCGTCTTGGCAGTTGTTCTTGATTGGAATTCAGGAATATTTACTTCGTCTTCCTTGGTGGAGGCGTTTCGGAAAACCGTGCTTAATAACACTGCTTTAGTGACACTGTCATCGGTGACTTCACCGTTGTAATTGCGCAGTGAAGGTATTGATTATGTCTTGCCACTGGTGTGCTTTATGTATGACCAGAATCTCTTTGGGTTTTCTGCCAGATTTCGAGACAGAATTTCGTTATGGAAATTATTAAAGGCACCTCACGTTGAAGTACGCGCCATATTTCGAACTTACGTAAAATTTCGCCAATCTTTGGGATTTGGCGTTCTTTTAAATTTGGCATGCTTTTTTCGTTTCTTCTGCAACAACGATCTGACCCGTTTTGTGTACCATGGGGGATCAGTACCTTCACTTATTAGTTTATGTGGTACATATATCTCAATTGCTGTTGATACTATCTCTTTGAAAACATTCCACAACTTTTCTACACTTACATGATCAGATGGGAAGGAGTGAAGACTGTCTCTTAAAAAGGCGCTAAGCGCATTTTTATCAGCTTTTTTAAATAGATATACTTTGCGTTTCTTTTTGATGGTTGTAGGTGTTACGGTATTCAGCCTAGCAGCAACTGCCTTGTCGCCGCTAATCCCTCTATTCGTAACAACACCCACTATTTGTCCATGATTATTTGTTGATAAAAGGTCAAGTAAGCTTTCGCAACAATTTACGCATTGAGTGGGCTCATGAACTAATCGTTCAAAATAATTTTCTGAGAAAGCATTCAGAACAATTTCGGATGATGTTTTATGCCTGCCGCTGGCTTTAAACGTATAATTTTTCCAGCATATCGAGGGTACATTGGAGTCACCATCGATTATAATTGTATGAGCGGGGTACTTATTTGAAATGAGACTCAATTTTTCTTTGAACTGTTCAGCAACTGTCTTCTGAGTCGGGGGGTCGGTAAAACGATCCAGTTAAAAGTTTAGTCTGATTGTCAAGTATAACCTCTACCCATACTATTTCACATAAACTATCTACTTCAATTTCGCTACAAGGCAAACTACCTCTGACAGCAATAAATACTACACCACCAACTGTATTTAATCTATCCTTTCTGAACACTGTTAGATCGTTTGAAAAAAATTCGGATGAACGTATTTCCGGCTTTAGCCAGCTCTCAGTGAGGCCTGGAATGAAGTTAGCGTTCCAAAACACCCAAAAGGTGTTCGACAGGATTCAGGTCAGGACTCCGTGCAGGTCAGTCATTACAGGGAAGTTATTGTCGTGTAACCACTCCGCCACAGGCCGTGCATTATGAACAGGTGCTCGATTGTGGTGAAAGATGCATTCGCCATTCCCGAATTGCTCTTCAATAGTTGGAAGCAAGAAGGAGCTTAAAACATCAATGTAGGCCTGTACTGCGATAGTGCCACGCAAAACAACAAGGGTTGCAAGCCCCCTTCATGAAAAACATGACCACATCATAACACCACCGCCTCTGAATTTTACTGTTGGCACTAAGCATGCTGGTAGATGACGTTCACCAGGCATTTGCCATACCCACACCCTGCCATCGGATCGCCACATTGTATTCTGTGATTCGTCAATCCAGACAACGTTTTACCACTGTCCAATCGTCCAATGTTTACTATCCTTACACCAAGCAAGGCGTCGTTTGGCATCTACCGGCGTGATGTGTAGCCTATGAGCAGCCACTCGACCATGAAATCCAAGTTTTCTCACATCCCATCTGTCATAGTACTTGCAGTGGATCCTGATGCAGTTTGGAATTCCTGTGTGATGGTCTGGATAGATGTCTGCCTATTACACATTATGACCCTCTTCAACTGTCGGCGGTCTCTGTCAGTCAACAGACGAGGTCGGCCTGTATGCTTCTGTGCTATACATGTACCTTCACGTTTCCACTTCACTATGACATCGGAAACAGTGGACCTAGGGATGTTTAGGAGTGTGGAAATCTTGCGTACAGACGTATGACACAAGTGGCACCCAATCACTTGACCACGTTCGGAGTCCATGAGTTCCGCGGAGCACCCAGTTCTGCTGTCTCACAATGTCTAATCACTACTGAGGCCGCTGATATGGAGTACCTGGCAGTAGGTGGCAGCACAATGCACCTATTATGAAGGACGTATGTTTTTGGGGGTGCACGGATACTTTTGATCGCATAGTGTATGTGTTGATGTTCAGTATCAAATAACTACTGAAATAATACTGCACCTTGCATTATTGGACTGCATATGTTGACAGCACTACGATTTCAGTTCGGTAATTGTCGGTAAGCGTTGGAGGAAGGGGCTGTCTAATTTTGTCTGAGTAGTATTTTCGCTTTTGTGATAGAGACGACAAATAAGAAGAATGGAATTTGTTCCTCGCGGATTCCAGGCTAACTAACCATGGAGTAGGCTGTTTTTTCTTTTAAATGATGACATGTTTATTTAGGGATAGCTTAGACTAGAATTGCAATATACTATTGCAAGTGTTATGTCAATTTTTGTGACTGAAGGTGACTTGAACGAAAAGTAATGTCAATGAGAAAAAAAAATCATTTTATTTCTATTGGACTTTCTCGTGCTCATTGTCACGTACTCTAGTGTGCAAAATTCAAAAATTAGTTACAATGAATTCCAGAGATATATTTTATCAACTAATTATTTTTTATGAATTGCAAATAAATAAAGATTGATTAATGTCATTATTACAATAAAACATATAATTTCTCTAGTAATAAGAAAGTCACTGGCATGTTGTGTTTGTCAAAATTGTAAAAATTTAAATTGTAACTAAAAAGTACAAGTCTACCAACAGAAACGCTAATTTTAGAGAACATTGCGCCATATTTAGGAAATGAACGAGTCTAATATATTACCATGGAGAATAGATGTATTCTCCTTGAGTATTACATTTAACAGTTTTTGAAGTGAGTTGCTGAGTAACAATCGGTTGCACATGTGTTATTTCCATGCAAATCAGTATAACTTATAATACACATGGACATGGGTCATTATTGCTTGTCAAGTTTTTCTAGTTTCCTGGGATGAGGGGGAAGCTCGGCAAGGAAGAACGAAAGCAAATGCCACCGCGTAACAGCGGAATGCCTTCTTCACAGTAATGCCAATGGGCACGCAGTCCTCGCTTATTGTGGTGCAAACAGCACGAAAGTAAACACACTTGCTGAAAGAGCATATTTGTGCAAGTTACAGTATTTCTTTATATCAGTGAATAAGAAATATAGAAAAAAGTAAATCATGATGTGACAAATTTATTCAATGAGTGAGACATGAATTAAATTGAGAACGATGTAAACATTTATTTTAAAGCTCAGAACAGATATAATCATTAACAAGTCAGTTGCAGGCACTGTGTTTTCCTGGACTCTAGATTTCAGTGTCATAATCATCACTATCAGCATTAACACTATCACGTCCACTGCACATTGAACTTCTGTTCATCACAGGGCCGCGCATGGCAAATCGCATTTGTTGGCCAGTAGAGTGTAAAACTTCGGAACGTTCCAGACTCTGACGACAAGCTCCAAGGAAAACTGGGGGAGCTAAGGGATCTAGGAAAACTTTAAAACGTACATTAAAATGAAAAAATCCGCGAACATACCTAATGTGTCTACTTTTCATGTAGCACACTCAATGTAGCGAATGTGTAACGACCCAGTTACGCTATAAATTGTTGCCCACAGTAAAAAATCATGTTAGAAAATTTTCTATGTCGGAATCTCGCACATAACTGTACAAGCCTGACCGTGTCCTCATATTTGTATGAGGAACCTCGTGCGCTTCGCAATTCTTATCTAAACACAATCATCTTAACTCACAAACAAAAATGGCAATACTATGTTCATCATAAAAATAAACCTGATGTAAACATAATGCCATGTATTCTTTGGCGCTCATTGCATTTCGTTTCACGTGGAGTGGAAGCCAAGTTGTGACCAGCACAGTCAAGTACGATAATAAAGACACGTTTTATGCTGTATTGCAAGCACATAGACTGAGCGATAATGTGCGAGACAACAGCTTTACCGGCGCATTAAACTGACCACATTGGCCAACCCGCTTTCCAACTAGTCTGCAATGATGTGAGCAGTTGCTGTTCATTCTTAAAGGAGAGAGGCGCAAAGAAGCAATATAGCTTCGAATGTCATTTAATTTTTAAAGAGGATAAAATAATATTCAGAAAAACTCCACCACTACTGCGTGCTTCTTAGGTGACCAAACGGAAAGCATAAAATGCTCTTGTTCTCACCTGACATAGTATTCGAATTAGAAACAAGAGTGATGAAAATTCTCTACTTGCACAGGGTAATTTTGCTGAGCAAGCTATGCTTGATGCAAAAGCATGCTGCAGGGATTTCATCATACTGTTGAATACTGAAGCCACTGAAGGTATTAATTACAGTCAGTCATCTGGTAATCTCTTAGCACCTTCCTTACCCGAATCCAAAGAAATACATTTCAGTACTGGAACTGTCATCTGCTATGTTGATAAAGAGTCGATCAGCAAAACAATCCACGAAGCCACCCAGGCACCGCATTCTCTCAGTAGTGGGGCTAGGCCGGTGCCACCCCACATTCCATTGTTGCCAGATGTGTCCAAAATGGTGGCGATGATGTCATCCAAGATGGCGGAGTGTAGACTTGGCAACAGCACATGACATAATCCAAGATGGCGGCTGTGACGTCATTCAATATGGCAAAAAGAAGGTCAATTTGGCTACCTCCTCTAACCTAACCCCCATTCCCCCAGAATGCTCAACACCCATTGGTTCACACTGAGATCACGTGATGCTACATCATCATATCTACATAAGGAATCACTCCAGCACTCTCTTTCACTCGTACTTTGTTCGTTCATGCATTCGTTCATTCATATGTGTCTTTGTCTGGTCGTTATTTCGTTTACCATTTCAAAGATGAAAAGAGATAACACCAACAACTCAGAGTCTACTGGCAAAAGACTCAGAGGTCAGGATATGGGATTGTCAAGTGAGTAGATAATTTCTATTTTGAGAATGAATTTTCGTGTTTATGTTAAATTCGTCTTATTAATTATATCTCCTTGTTATAGTGCAACTAGCGGATTTTTTCCTTGAGTGTGACGAGTGGGCTGGACCACACCATGTTCCAGAAGTCCAGCCTCGTGTGTTCGATGCATGATCTGAATTGCGTTGTGAGTATGATTTTCATTATAATTTCTTCTTCTTATTATTATTTTATATTAGCCACTAAAAAATATTTTCTTATTTCATACTTTTGTTTCTACATCACCTTAGACAAATTCAAACGGAGTTGGAGGCAGGGGTTGGTGCTGTTCCACATAGCGCTCCCGAACTAGATAAACGTGTTCAGGCCCCAGCTATAGATAGCTGAGAACAGCACTCACGTAAGTATAGAGAAAAATATCCATGTGTGTGATCTTTCAGTGTAACTCAGCATTCAAAATAAATAAAATTATCTCTCATATTGTTACAGGATCAGCTCTAGACCACCTCGATTTACTAGACAGGCAACTGGAGGCTGTTCATCGGTGGATACAGGAGCAGCTTCCAGCAAATAATGATGAGATGGCCAGGCAGCATACTTGTAAGTTTAAAAAAAAGATAACCTTTCTCTATTAGTAATGCTAGTAGTAGTATAGGAAGCTTTTTTTTCCGTTTAACAAATCGATTTATATATCTTGTTTGTTATAGGCAATGATCAACAAGATAAATCACTCCTATACAACAACAATTGGGGGATTTTTTTGAGGGTGCGGTGGAGTCACCTGATGATTTGTTTATGCCCTGGAGCCAGAGTGAAAAAGGTAATTACTCACTCTCCTTATAACCATGTGTGATCGTTAGAATTCATTTCCTTCACCGCCCCAGCAGTGGTAGACAGTGTACTTATTTATTTTATCTCTACTTATTCTTCTTCTACACTGGCACCACACGCATACCAGCGGCGGCTAAACCCTCATCAAAGCGGCTTCTGGAATGGCATGCATCTCCTATAAGGGCACTGCGAGTTGCCGCGTGGGAAGCGGCTGCCACAGTGGCCACGGCTGCTGCACTGGCGCCTGACCCCACTCCGGGCTCTTCTCACTGTGGACCGGCCACTACCCCCGCTGCCGCCACTAACCCATTGGTCAGGCATCCTCGGGCCGCCACTCTCTCACAGCAGCTCGATTCACAGGAGTCTCCTGTGCTGCCATGCTAGGTACAGTCTGTACCAACTTGTTCTAGTTATAATAGTATTAGTGAAGATCCTGTGGCTAGTGGTAGTTCTCTCCCCCATCCTATTAGTGAAATACATCAGGTCAGTGACACCATACAGCAGTTGCAGTACTTGGTGATTGCTGATGCGTTTGAGGAGCAAATCCTGTTCACCAGGATCGAAAACCCGGCAGGAGGGTACCGCAATCCTGTTGGGTGCGACTGCTACGGTCGCAGGTTCGAATCCTGCATCGGGCATGGATGTGTGTAATGTCCTTAGGTTAGTTAGGTTTAAGTAGTTCTAAGTTCTAAGGGACTGATGACCACAGCAGTTGAGTCCCATAGTGCTCAGAGCCAGCCAATCCTGTTGGATGTCTAAGCACATGCCTTCCTGTTGTGGAAAGAGAGCTACTCAAGGTATGGAGTGATAACACGGAGCTCATCAATCACCGAGTGGTTTCGTAAATCCACCTTGAGTGCCATATTGGGCCGGTTTTCAGAGATGGAAGTGAAAAGCTCAGCTAAAGCACTCATCAGAATTCTACACCTGGTCATCCATATACATGTCTACACTCCAGTAAATGGAGGGTCTAGCTAATCAAGCTCCCTAAACATATATCGCTAATTAACAGGCATGCACTAATGTCGAAAATAAAAAGTTTCAGGCTTGTTTTGCGTGATCAACCCTGGCTTGCGGAAGAAAGTTCAATTACAGAGATCGTCCTGAGCGTCCCAGTACATACCATGTAGGTGATAATATTCATTCGTGTTATAACTTTGATGGTATAGAGCTCCCAATCAAGATCCAGGACATATCTAAATTTGAGGCCCAGAACACTGGCATATCGGTTCATGTTTATGGCCTGGAGAAGAATAGCAAGTCAGATGAGGGTGACAAGCACATAGTTGTCAGCCCCCTCCAGGGAGAGTGAGCTGCATGTAAACATGCTGCTCTTCTCTGATGGCGATAATTATCACTATGTTTGGATCAAAGACATGTCCCAACTCCAGAAAATTGTTGAAACTGTACCTCGGGGGGATATGCATATCACTCGAGCTGCATATCCCGTACTATACACATACTCTTATGGAAAAACCCCCTTCCTAGTCGCAAGTTGAAACTTTTCCTCCCAGATAAATAAGCATGTACATAAACAACATATTTGCTTAAGGTGCTTCAATTATTTCTTCGCAGACAAGTTATTAGCTGTGCCTGCATAAAACGTAGCGTATCAAGGAAGCGGAGCATAATTCTTGGCGTCATTCATTTGGAGAATGAAATATTCTTCTCGACCGTCTCAGGTAGGACACTGACCTGATCTTTCTCCAAACCGAAATCAGCCAAATGCTCAATAAGAAAGTGAGCCTCATACCCACTTAAATTGTGGAAGAAAACGGGTATGTGTCTAGGTAACTGTTACCTCAAATTGCATGCTGCCCCACGGAACTTCCCCATAAGGAGTTTATGCTTTTCCGTCTAACAGCAGCCCACAAATATGACAATCAACCTCGTCATTATACAAATCTTCATTCTCCTTCAATATGGTCATGGGAACGTTGCCGCTGTAAAGGTTAACAACCTCCCATGAAAATTTTTCGAACTCAGCGAGCAACCAAACAGCAGGATAATCCCTGACGTAAGATTTGTTGCAGTTAAGGTTATAGTCATATGACGATACAATTTGGTATGCTGCCGCATATGGTACATGTTTCTATATAAAGGTGGTATGTGAAGTTGTAGGGTCATCTTCATAGTGGGTCACAGGAGCCAGGAGGCATTCAAAGTCGGCATACACTACAAATGGGCAATGCTCCGGGTGGTGAGCATTTTTAAACTTTATGAATTTGTTTTCCTCAGTAGGCATAATAACACATACCGGATTCTTGGAAGCGCAGTCTACTAAATGCACACCTTCAAGGACACCACTTGTTTTACACCATACATTAAGTCTCTCATTAGCATTAATCTTCCTCCTGTTCCTAGTATACAAAGAAAATGGCTTATCAGTTGTAACAACTGCTGTACCATAATTCTTGTTTGGAATGATTCCAATAGAAAACGCACAAAAGCTTATAATGTCTCTCTCATTATAGCTCTCACGTCCTCCTCGTATCTTGAATCCTACAAAGGTAATAGGTCCTCCAAGTAGTTGCTGTTGTGCTGTCTGCTTGGGTTTAAGATCAAATGTATCTACATTCTTGTAGATTGGTAGTCTCGATCTTCTTGTATATCTTCTCCTTCGGTATGGCATGGCTGTCTGTACTGTACGGCTGCCTCGAGTCGAATGAGCGTGCAGCTGCCTGTGCACTAGGTCTGGGCTCCCTCCATGCCGACTGTGACACAGCGGCTGACGCCGCTGCTGATAAGAACGCGCGGCAGCCAGTCAGAGTGCAGCCGGATGGGCGTTGCCCGCACCGGAAGTATTTTTCACAGTGGATCGCGCTTAGTTAAAACTCTCGCACGATCCTCGAGCTCTGGCGGCAGCCAGGCGAAGCTCATTCGAGGTCACCCACCTTTCGTAGCTGCAGCGACTAAGTGAGACAGCCATGCGGTGAAACTCAACGAAACCAGGCTACCTAACATAACTGCATTTTCCAGCAACCTTACAGGCGACGCCATAATGGATGCAGAGCATGAGCATGCTGTGAATGTCTGGCGGGAATTCAATATTTCCACTTTAGGAGACTATGTAAGGTTTTACATCGAGAGAGACATGCGCTTGCTTGTGGATGTTTTCGAGAAATTCCGGAGTCTATGTATGATCACATATTCTCTGGATCCTGCCTTTTATTACACAGAACCTTGGTTGTCTTGGGACACAATGATCAAGAAAACTAAGTGCAGCATCGAATTATTGACTGATTCTGACATGCTTCTTTTCTTTGAGTGAGGGATCAATGGGGGATTTTGCCAATGTGTCCACAGGCATGTGAAGGCAAATAACCCACGGATGGGTAACAGGTTCAACGCATCCCTTGATTCGAGTTACATAATGTATCTTGACATGAATAACTTACATGGGTATGCCATGCAGCAATCACTGCCGACTGGCGAGTTTCGATGGGTGTCCGAAGACGAATGCGAGGGATTATGTGGAAAAATCATGGGGGGGGGGGGGGGGGTATGGCAGCTGATTCTGATGTAGGGTATGTGGTAGAGGCAGAACTCACATACCCTATTAGTTTTCATGATGCACATACCGATTTGCTGCTGTGTCCGGAGCAACTAGTTCTGCGTGAGAAGGCTCCACACCGAAACTGATAACAACACTGGGGGATAAGCATAGGTATATTATTCATTATGGTAACCTCTAGCAATGCCTCAGCTTGGGTATGGAGCTGGTTAGAATCACGTGGGCTATCTCCTTCAAGCAGTCCCCCTGATTGAAGGAGTATATTGATTTGAATACGAGACAGAGACTTTCTGTGACGTGTGACTTTGAGACAGATTTTTATAAATTAATGAATAATTCAGTTTTCGGTAACACTATGGAGAATTTGAGGGGGCGACGTGAAATTTTTATTAGAACCGATTGGGATGGGCGTTATGGCGTAAGAAAATGTGTTGACAGACCATATTCAATAAGAACTTTGTTGCTGTGGAGATGGCGAAGACTGCAGTAGAGTTTACGAAACCTATTTATGTGGGATGTGCATACTAGACCTATACAAACTACACATGTACTGCTTTCATTATGAGTTTGCAAAAACTCATTTTGCAGATCCAAAATTACTTTATATGGATACAGATAGCTTCACCTGTTGGGTGAAGAACTGTGATCCATATGAAGTAATTAGGTGCCATGGTAATGAATTCGACATGTCCCCATATATGGCTGGTAATCCTTATGGCACTATTCCACAAAACAAGAAGGTTATTCGTCTTATGAAGGACGAATCGAATGGATTGCCGATTGTGGAGTTTGTAGGTCTACACTCAAAAACGTATTCGTATCCCACATTGGGAGGTGCCACCCACATGCGGGATAAGGGCGTGTCGCATGGCGCCGAGAGCCTTATCTATCGAAAACTATTTGCAATGCCTATGCAGTGGTTCTCACGGTGCTGCACCACAGCCACCGCATATGGTACGGAATACCAGTATTCGATCGAGAGGACACGAGATGTACACTGTACTACAGTCTAAAATCAGTCTGTCGCCTCATGACAATAACAGGGTCATTTGTGATGACGGGATTGAAACTCGCTGATACTCACACTACTCACTTGTAGCGAGAGAAGGGATGGGGGACTATGATCGAGAGAGAGAGAGAGAGAGAGAGAGAGAGAGAGAGAGAGAGAGAGAGAGAATGTGTGTAACATTTCTGTGTACTAAGTGCATGTGTATCATAGAGAATGTGTGGAAGAGAAGGGGTAAAACGGAAAAAAAGAATAAAATTTTATGTTTGAATATGCACACCATGTGTGTGAAAAGAAAGAAGGAAAAAAAGTACAAAAAATATTAAAAAAACCAAAAAAATAGAAAAATTGTATAATAATTATTTGTTTATATACAACATATTTCTGTACTGTAAAAATATTTATCTATGTGCATGTTTATTTTTAAATAGAATAGCTTTTAAGTTTTTCACCTGCTGCTAGCCATTCAGTCAAAGTAGTTTTATTTCCATCCAAATAATTTTTTTCTTTAGTATAGCTGTTTGGGTTGGACACTTTAGAACCACCCAACTAATTGTTACTATTAAAGTATTTCGGCTGTCTGTGGTGGAAAATGTCTAGAGCTACCCAGTTCAAAGAAATATTTAGAGCTGCTCAGTTAAGTTTGAACCATCCACTTAAATGTTTTTGTTATTAAAGTATGTAACTGATAACTATATATATATACATATATATGCAGGATGGTCCATTGATAGTGACTGGGCCAAATATCTCATGAAATAAGCATCAAACAAAAGAACTACAAAGAACGAAACTTGTCTAGCTTGAAGGGAGCAACCAGATGGTGCTATGGTCGGCCCGCTAGATGGCGCTGCCATAGCTCAAACGGATATCAACTGCGTTTTTTTTTTAATAGCAACTCCCATTTTTTACTAGATATTCGTGTAGTACGTAAAGAAATATGAATGTTTTAGTTGGACCACTTTTTTCGCTTTGTGATATATGGCACTGTAATAGTCACAATCTTATAAGTACATGGTATCAGTGTGGACGGTATTTGCTTCTTGATATATCACCCATGTTGAAATGGACCATTTACCAACTGCGGAAAAGGTCAATATCGTGTTGATGTATGGCTATTGTGATCAAAATGCTCAATGGGTGTGTGCTATGTATGCTGCTCGGTGCCCTGGATGGCATCATCCAAGTGTCCGGACATTCGCCAGATAGTTACGTTTTTTAAGGAAACAGGAAGTGTTAAGCCACATGTGAAACGTCAACCACGACCTGCAACAAATGATGATGCCCAAGTAGGTGTTTTAGCTGCTGTCACGGCTAATCTGCACATCAGTAGCAGACAAACTGTGCAAGAATCGGGAGTCTCAAAAACGTCAGTGTTATGAATGCTACATCAACAGCGATTGCACCCGTGCCATATTTATACGCACCAGGAATTGCATGGCAATGACTTTGAATGTTGTGTACAGTTCTGCCACTGGGCACAAGTGAAATTACAGGACGATGACAGATTTTTTGCACGGGTCCTATTTAGCGATGAAGCATCATTCACCAACAGGGGTAACGTAAATTGGCATAATATGCACTATTGGGCAACAGAAAACCCACGTTGGCTGTGACAAGTGGAACATCACCGACCTTGGCGCGTTAATGTATGGTGCAGCATTATGGGAGCAAGGACAATTGGCCCCCATTTTATCGATGGCAGTCTAAATGGTGCAGTGTATGCTGATTTCCTATGGAATGTTCTACTGCTATTACTACAAGATGTTTCACTGCATGAGAGAATGGCGATGTACTTCCAACATGATGGATGTCCGGCACATAACTCGCATGTGGTTGAAGCAGTATTGAACAGCATCGTTCATGACAGGTGGGCTGGTCGTTGAAGCACGTTCGACGGATCTGACGACCCCGGATTTCTTTCTGTGGGGAAAGTTGAAGGATATTTGCTATCGTGACCTACCGACAATGCCTGACAACATGCATCAGCGCATTGTCAATGCATGTGCGAACATTACGGGAGGTGAACCACTCGCTGTTGAGAGGAATGTCGTTACAGGCATTGCCAAATGCATTGAGGTTGACAGACATAATTTTCAGCATTTATTGCATTAATGTGGTATTTACAGGTAATCACGCTGTAACAGCATGCATTCTCAGAAATAAGTTCACAAAGGTACATGTATCACATTGGAACAACCGAATGTTCAAACATACCTACGTTCTATATTTTAATTTAAAAAACCTACCTGTTACCAACTTTTGATCTAAAATTGTGAGCCGCATGGTTGTGACTATTACAGCGCCATCTATCACATTATATATATATATATATATATATATATATATATATATATATATATATATATATATATATATATATACAGGGTTATTACAAATGATTGAAGCGATTTCACAGTTCTACAATAACTTTATTATTTGAGATATTTTCACAATGCTTTGCACACACATACAAAAACTCAAAAAGTTTTTTTAGGCATTCACAAATGTTCGATATGTGCCCCTTTAGTGATTCGGCAGACATCAAGCCGATAATCAAGTTCCTCCCATACTCGGTGCAGCATGTCCCCGTCAACGAGTTCGAAAGCATTGTTGATGCGAGCTCACAGTTCTGGCACGTTTCTTGGTAGAGGAGGTTTAAACACTGAATCTTTCACATAACCCCACAGAAAGAAATCGCATGGGGTTAAGTCGGGAGAGCATGGAGGCCATGACATGAATTGCTGATCATGATCTCCACCGCAACCGATCCATCGGTTTTCCAATCTCCTGTTTAAGAAATGCCGAACATCATGATGGAAGTGCGGTGGAGCACCATCCTGTTGAAAGATGAAGTCGGCGCTGTCGGTCTCCAGTTGTGGCATGAGCCAATTTTCCAGCATGTCCAGATACACGTGTCCTGTAACGTTTTTTTCGCAGAAGAAAAAGGGGTTGTAAACTTTAAACTGTGAGATTGCACAAAACACGTTAACTTTTGGTGAATTGCGAACTTGCTGCACGAATGCGTGAGGATTCTCTACCGCCCAGAGTCACACATTGTGTCTGTTCACTTCACCATTAAGAAAAAATGTTGCTTCATCACTGAAAACAAGTTTCGCACTGAACGCATCCTCTTGCATGAGCTGTTGCAACCGCGCCGAAAATTCAAAGCGTTTGACTTTGTCATCGGGTGTCAGGGCTTGTAGCAATTTTAAACGGTAAGGCTTCTGCTTTAGCCTTTTCCGTAAGATTTTCCAAACCGTCGGCTGTGTTACGTTTAGCTCCCTGCTTGCTTTATTCGTCGACTTCCGCGGGCTACGCGTGAAACTTGCCCGCACGCGTTCAACCGTTTCTTCGCTCACTGCAGGCCGACCCGTTGATTTCCCATTACAGAGGCATCCAGAAGCTTTAAACTGCGCATACCATCGCCGAATGGAGTTAGCAGTTGGTGGATCTTTGTTGAACTTCGTCCTGAAGTGTCGTTGCACTGTTATGACTGACTGATGTGAGTGCATTTCAAGCACGACATACGCTTTCTCGCCTCCTGTCGTCATTTTGTCTCACTGCGCTCTCGAGCGCTCTGGCGGCAGAAACCTGAAGTGCGGCTTCAGCCGAACAAAACTTTATGAGTTTTTCTACGTATCTGTAGTGTGTCGTGACCATATGTCAATGAATGGAGCTACAGTGAATTTATGAAATCGCTTCAATCATTTGTAATAGCCCTATATATATATATATATATATATATATATATATATATATATATATATATATAGAGAGAGAGAGAGAGAGAGAGAGAGAGAGAGGTTGTCTCATTAAGTTGGAACCACTCAATTAATTAATTATTTCACAGAAAATGTCAGACAATTTAGAGCCATCTAGTTAACTAAGAGAACGTTAGTTCACAGAGCAGCTCGGTTCAATATAGTCTGTTGGGATAGAATTTCATTAGCAATAGTATTCAGTGTGTAAGTTAGTCAGTACCTCTGCTTTAGTTTTAAGTATGGCTCTATAACCAACATTCCCTTTGAGGAATCTCCACCATGTGTTGGAGTCCAGTAATAATAAGTTAAAAGTATCTCTACATTGAACTGAACTGTATCTCAAAAACTATAGATATAATCTCGAGAATTGAACTGAATTGAATAAGGGAAAAAAAATTCGTTACCTTACATCACTGTTGTTACTTAAAAAACCCTAATGATTATGTTTTTGCTAAAATATGTTTGAACAATCTGCAGTCACATATGCATTGCACCTATATGTCTACAAGACATAGCACCTTTAACACACAGTTTCAGAGAATTCACTGCAGGCGAGGTGAAAGTGTGCCTATTAATAGCGCAGGTACCGCTACTTTCGTGTCAACAGTGTGCAAAGGCTGTGGTTAGTGGGTCACACACAGTTCCAGTGAAATGCTGGTACAGGTGGAAGGAGGTATAGTATCAAGAATAAACTTAAGTGCTAAGTACGAAGGTGTCCAAAACAAAGTATACAGCTTGGGCTGTTCCATTTCCTCCAAGTTTATTCTTGAGGGTAATAATATGTTTGTAGACAGGCATGCAGTGGCAGCGTTGACGATACACACGATGATGAGGCACAGTGCTTCAATGCTTTTGCAGATAGAGCTCACAGCAGAATGGTTCCGGTGTGAACTCTATCTGCAACTCATTGAAGCACTATGCCTCGTCGTGTGCATCTTCAATGCCACCACCGCATGCCTGTGTACAAACATATTATTAGCCTCGAGAATAAACTTGGAGGAATTGGAACAGCCCAAACTGTTATATTGAATGGACCCATATTCTTCGATGGCTGCAGGGTTAATTTTACCTTGGATGTCGCTACTGGGAATTCTGGTAGTGGTTGGTTTACACTAGCCATTTTCCGTTGTGAAAATGCTTCCCTTCCTGTCCAAAAAAAGTATACAAAGATTGTTGGGAGGAAAAATTATTTATTTTCATTAATCCAACTTAAAAATAATTTTACATTTTCATAAGCAGATACAACACCACTTATTTGATACATGTTCTTGAGTTGATGGGTAGGAGGACAACCATAGAATTCCAGGTCTTGAATAGAAGCAACTTTAAAGATTTGACGCATCCATGAGATCTTATCGTTCCCCTTCACGTAGACGATGGTGTCCATGTGATCAAATAATTTATGCGCAGTCACCATATCTTTATAGGCTATGCTGGGATCATCCCAGTGAATTCCATGGTAGAAATGTGTTAACCACTTTGTGCTCTTCCATGTCTTAGCACATCTCACATACTTGAAAGACCTTGGTGATGCAATGTTTGCTGAGAATGTCTCTATTATTCCAGCATCTTGTGTCTATGCTACAAACACAACGTCTTTAAATACTAACTTTCTATGCCCACCATCATAGAACCCTTAAGCATCAGCAATGATGTTCACAACATGAGACATCATGAAATGCTCTAGGTATGCTGCAGCACCAATTCATTTATACAGCTCATTGCACAACACCGATGAGTGGACAGTAGTTGATCACATGGTCATGTAGAACTAGAGCATAAGTGGAAGTGCATTCTGGGAAATTTGTTGATCATTCAAATTCAGTTTGCAAATCTATACGTCCAGACTTAACTATCTTGTTGCAGTCTACTACAATGATCGGCGAAAGCTCCTTGAACTTAAGCAGACTGAGTAGACACCCTCCTCCGTCTCCTTCCGCAATATCATAGCAAGAAGCACGAAACTGTGCACACCTGTCATATGCTGGACTGTATACATTTTGATTCCACAGCAGATGTAAATTGTCAAATGGGTAGAATTCCGAATTGAAGTAGACTTTGGCAATAGTTAACTTACAGTTGTTGAACATGGTGGAATCATTTGCTGTATTATCCCTTCTATAAGTCTGAAATGCAAGTATGATGAATCTAGGTGTCTCTAGATGGGAGGTGGTTTTAATAGCCCATATTTGTCTGCTCGCAGTCGGTAACACTGGGTACTCGAAAATCTCCCAAGAGCGAAATGTCAGTGGCAGAAATGTACCAGAATTCAGGACTTTTCAAAGCTTCAAATGCTCCTTATCTGATACACTGATGTGAGGCATTTTCCAGATTATCTTGCTGATTGTGATCATATTCTCCTCTTGAGCTCCTTGAATTTATGAGTTATCTGTCGCACTCTGCACCAGAATGAGTTCGTTTAGTGTTCATAATAATCTGTCTCATGTCCTTGAAGTAGCCCATAAGCATTTTTAGAGGTATGCATGCAGTAAATCGCTTGTACTTTGCAACTGTCCTACCTCTGGATTGTCTATGAACCATCCTGCATTTTCTAAACGATTCAAATCTGCTGGTGATGCCAAGAAGTATGTTTTAAGGGTTGACGTTATGCGGACATTGCGTGTACGGTTGATCTCAGACCCATTGAGTTCATAGTGTATCTCTTGGAACAGGAATGCTAAAGCATTATGTGTCAACTTGGATCCCACTGTATCGCTGCCGTCTGTTTTCTTGAATGACCCCTCTAGATAAATGAAACTCTTGCATGGAAGCCTGAGTGCATCTTGGTGCTGGATGACAATGCTGATTTCATCGTTCTTGTTAAATGTGGTTGAAGCGTAAGGTTTATGAGAGAAGTATTCCTGATGTATAATTCTCTCATCATCATACTCTACTGGACTGGTTGTATTGAGTAACGATGTCACTGCGCAGCTTCAGGCAAACTGATTTAAGAAACCCATAGTTCATACATGTTATCACTTTGCTGTTCAGTAGCAAAGTGGCATGCTGTGGATTGCATGCATTTGTTTTAGACTGTACACCCATCCTGCCTTAGATGTAATCGTACAATGATTTCCTCACCACAAAAGTCAACAAGTTGATCATTCTGGTCCACAATACACAGCTCCAAATAATCCAGTGTCTGAGCTGTCACTGGGAGGTACATTGCATTGTCAGGGGTCTCAACAATGTTATACCACGTTGCAACTGAGGGGAAGAATCCATAAATAGTGTGAATCAGACTATCGCTGAGATAGGAGTTCGTTGCACTCAACACGGATTGTACTGACAGGGAGTATGTCCACTGTCTGATCCGACTTTGAAAATTTACTTGGATCCCTCTTCAAAACGTGTCTCTTTGTAAAATACAGCAGGCGCCCTACTGAACCCTTCTGGTTATAGACAGTAGTAGCATTTACAGTCTTTACTTCAGATTTAAGCGTATTGATGTTTCCACATGGTTCAATAACTTTTCCAGACCGTCTTAAGATTTCGTTTAAATCGTCAATATCGTATGCACCTGATTCTATTTCCACAATAGCTTTTTCACCACCAATATCCAGGTGCAGTTTATTGTTATTCTCAGTGATATTTGGGATGCTGTTGTACATCTCCAGCCCAACCAATTCAATACTCCATTCACCAATGCTCAAATCAATTTATGGGAAGTAATTTGCACGCAATACAGATGATCGTTCTTCTAACATCAAAGTGTGCGACATTGCATCTGAACCTCAATTGATGAAGGAATGTTTAAGGCTCCTCCTTATATAGCATGCTGCTGCTTCTTCTTCTTTGTGAACGTCGAGAGAAACATGATGCACAGATGTCCACAGAGGTGTGTATTAAAATCCTGATAGCGTCGATAATTGTAGAGCACATGTCTTCTGTGAGTGAAGTGTCATAATTCTTCTGGCGGTTGCAAGTCACCAAATGAGTCAAAAAAGTAGACAGTATGCGCATTTTTCATAACATATGATATCCAGTGAGTGCCGGGGCCTCCAGAAACATCTAAATTATCAATCACCAGTTTTCTACATAGTCTTCGGTAATGTATCCCACATAAACAAACCATGTTGTGCGGTAGCGTTCTCGCTTCCCATGCCCGGGTTCGATTCCCGGCGGGGTCAGAGATTTTCTCTGCCTCGTGATGACTGGGTGTTGTGTGCTGTCCTTAGGTTAGTTAGGTTTAAGTAGTTCTAAGTTCTAGAGGACTGATGACCATAGATGTTAAGTCCCATAGTGCTCAGAGCCATTTGAGCCAACCCCGGAATCTTGGTATCTTGAATTTGGCTCTAACAAACTTAAGGAGATCAGTATTTGCTAGTGGTCGATCTGTTAGGACCACTAATGGGCTTTTTTTAATTTATGAATAGACCAAGCCCTTTCCTGTATGATTTCAAGTATAGCCCATTTCCTATGGCTGCGGCTTCCATCATGTGGTTATGTCTCCTTGCCTCTTGTAACTGTACTTTGGGAGTTTTGTGCTTTCTTGAGCGTTTGGAGCGATAGCTGCAGCACCACCAGCGAGGGAACCTCCTGCCGAGAGCACTGAGAGGGCCGGGATGAGAAATGGAATAAAACCACCAGATGTCTTGGGTATTGGTAGAATGAGGTGCTTTAACTGATCCTCTTCTTCCCGCATCTTTCTGCTTCAGTGCGTTTTTAGCTGTGTACATTGCTGCTAGGATACAGTTCTTCAAAACAGCCCTGCTTTCCGCCCGTCCTCCTCCTTGTTTAGTGCACAACATGCCGCATTCATAACACGCTCAAAATCCATCATTCCTACACTCAATTTAATTTTTTCTTGCATGGTTTCATCAACTGCAAATGCTGCGATGCATTGACCTATACCAATATCCTTTCTTCTCCGTATCGCCTTAGTGTTATCAGCTAAAATCCTACCTGCAATGTGACGACTTGATAGATCTTTATTTGCAGCATATGCAGTGTTGTGTTCCATAAATGCATCATTGAGCAGATTAACCCCCTTATCACCTCATGCTAAGCGTTTCTGAAGCTTTGCCCCAGGTCTACAGTAGTTATACCCAGGGATGTGTAATTCCACTAGCAGTTCTTGTGCAGCAGGAAAACCAAGCCATTTTACTAGTGCTTTATTTCCACAATGTGTTATGACTCTCTCCGTGAGAAACATCCGGTTCTGAGCTTTTCTGCAACTCCTCAGCGTAGAAGCAGCCTGCAATTTCTTCACCTTTACTATCCTTCAATAAATAAGTTCTAGGATTCGTTCTTTGCCTTTTTGAAACTTGTAATATCTCAGTTGACCAGTTTGGTAGATATGATTTCTCAAATGCAGTCTTGTGTTTTGAGATATGCAGCAAATCATGTACATTAAATTTATGCCTGCGTGGATCCAGCATTTTAATGCAACAGTACACCTTATACACGTGTCCATTATCACAAACATCGATTGGTTTCATTTTTATTGTGGTATGTTTGATTCAATTATACTGAGCAATTATTTCTGGGAGGATATCCATCCATTTGTATTAGATGCGAAGGTTAAAACACATCCACATTCGACCTTTTATTGTTCTGTTCAGACGCTCCACGATACTTGCCTTCAGGTCATGAGTAGTGATGTAATCCGTACCACTGCATCATGAAATACCTGTTGTAGAACTCTCCACTGTGGTCAGTTTGGAGGTTGTCTGGGCATCAATTCATCCCTGTGTGTAGCAAATGCTCAAAAACATCTGCGACATTTCTACCCGTTTTCGTTTTGACAGGTAATGCTCAGGCAGATTTGGAGTATGTACCAATAACCATTAAAATATATCTGAACCCATTATTGTGATGTGAATATTCCCTCATATCAGCTTGCCACAAGTCATCCAAACCTTTAATTATGACATGCCTATGAGTATATGTTTTGTGATCTGGTTTGTGCAATTCTCGAACTACTGTCTCCATACTTATTCTATGATACCTCTCTATCCAAGCTCAGAGATTATTGAAACAACCGCATTCCACTGAGCTGTATTACCTGCAGCAGCTGATGCCATGAGCAGCCGTAGTTGATCTATTGTTCGTTGGGATCGTCATAATATATATACTGAGGGATTCGATTGTTCACTGCTTTATGCTCAATGTCAATACCATCACTGCTGCTGCTGCTGCTGTTGTTGTTTTCACCTTCAAGTATTGGTTTTATAATGGTTTCATATTTCTTGTTGCTCAGGCTCTTCGTGATCTTACGTACACCAGTCATGAGCAGTATTTTATGGTACATCTCCCTATCATTAACTTGAATAATTTATAGGTTGTTTGATAGGCCTTGGGGAAATAAGATACATTAAGCCGGGTGTCCTCTGAAACCACCTATCACCAATCTGTATTGTGTCATCAGTTACAGTTATAGGATGCATACCCACCATGTACGGTCTTCCCCTGCTAACGCCGAATGTTCTATCTGACCGGGGGTGTGATGGATAATGAATTCATCAATGCCAACACTCGTTATCGTCTGTGTCGTTTTTTCTGAGAGCTGTCGGAGACTCAGTAACCAGCTTAAAGGTCTCTCTTAGTGTTTGCTGTCGATCCATATGCCCTAACCTCAGCAACTGTAATTTCTCACGAACTGCTTTCCTTGCTTTAATCACTCTGTGCTTCGTCGACAACTTGGTGTATACTAATCGAACATCTACGCAGTGTGAGGTTTTATATATCCGGTCATATTCTTCTTCCTCGTACTATGTACCTGCTACCCCTTCTCAACAAGGAACTCTACATCTATTTTCCCCCCAATAGCCTCAACCTTTCCAATTAAGTCGGCTACTTTCTTACAGACTTCATTAACTAGCTCATTTAACACATTTACCATTCTCAAAAGAGTCTGGTAATGCATGTCTAGTTCCTTGTGCACACCTCCAACTTCATGCACAATAGCCTGAATTTTCGCATCCATGCACAGGCGAATGTTCTGTCTGGGTACACCCATTCTCTTGGGTTGAGAGCTGGACATACAAGCGAATTTGACCATGGTGCAGCGTATACTGATGTACTAACCTTTCTTACCATGCTATATGTGTGCAGAAACTCTAGAAAGTTTCGCATGTACCTACCATGACTCAGTTTTCTACCCATACTGTGCATGATTCCAGCAATCAGCACCTATTTTTACAATCATCAAATATGAAGACAGTGTTTGGCTTTGCTTTTTCAGGTGGAGGGATAACACCGCTTTCACTGAATGTCGTGTATGTAACACCATCTACACCATGCAATATCTCCTGCAATATCTGATACTTGGGTTGAAACAGTGTTTTTGGGAATACTCAAACATGTTCAAATCAGACTCCATCTACATGTCTTCCCACAATTGGATGGACCTACAGTAATTGCTCGCATATTATCAGGAAGGAGAATTCAGTTTTTGTCAGGTCTTCTTTTGCATCTTCACAGGACCAGTCACAGACAACAAAGTCCTTGTGATGAGGGTGTTTCACCCACCCTGTCATAATACTAACTACGCCAGATACCAACAAGTAGTTGGAAAGGATAATAATAGTACGTGTAGCCACTATGTTCCATCACTTAACCAAGTGAGCTATATTGACTACACAGAGGAAATATCTATATATTTTACCCATGAAGAGTAACTTGATCGATCACCTCAGTAACTTGTATAGCATAGAAATAAAACTAATAATTGTAATACTTTGACTATAAGGAGAGATATGAAATAAAACACAAACATGGTTTGAGATTATATATACATAAATTATTTATTTATTTAAATATCATACATGGGGTGTAGTATTTCAGGAATATCATTACAATCTATATGTATCTTATTCTTTGCACCTGTACAGTATTTACCAAATAAAGCTTTTTGACATGCAATAAATTCAACGCGTATCAGGAAGGAGAATTCCGTTTTTGTCAGGTCTTCTTTTGCATCTTCACAGGACCAGCCGACAGATGCCTCACAGTACTCAGGTTTTTCACACACGCATTTAACCTGTTTCTCTTTAGTTTCAGCATTCATGCACGAACAAAGCTGCTGCTTACGATCATCAACATGTGCACTATGCACACATAGGGAGTTTACAACATCATTGTATGCAGTCTATGCTAGGCAACCATTGGTTCAGTCTGTCCAATGCAAGACGTATGGCACTGTCCAGATCATATAACTTCATAACTGAGGCTTGTCTTAGATAAACAAAGTTGTCACCCGATTTCGCACATAATGCACAGTCATCATACACTGTTGTAATAGGAAGTGTCACACTGTGGGAGAATGAGTTGGATAATATTCCGTAGTCATCTGCTGATTGATGTAGTTCTATGTACCACATATTTCATCCCAGCTGAACTCTGAAATTGGAACTAACACATTTGGATCCATTTTCAATCTCCATTCCAGCAAGCAACCCCCAGACATGATGCACCTCTAAAGCAATGTTGATACGCTTCGAACCACTGGGAGATAAATTGTATGTGGAGGTGAAAAGCATAGGTGCACTCTATGCCTTCTCATCCACAGTATCTGCATTCTATGGTTGCACTATCACAGGGATGTTCTGCTGGGATGGGTTATATGTTGATGACCAGGACTGACCTCCATCTTTTTGTTTAACACCACCAGTCACAGCATTCGATGTGTTGGGGACAGATCGCGTGTCATCACACAAATCGATGCATGACGGTCAATAGCAACTCCTTGTCCTGCTCCATCAAGTGAGCTATGTGCACTACCGTATCCCACAAGGCCGCTACTGGTTCAGACACACTGGAGGCTGTTGCTGCAGGTCTCAACAAGATGGTAGCCGAGGTTGCTACAGGTCTGGAGGTACAGCAGAGCTTGGCATCTTGGCACTCGACCCTGTTGAACAAAGACGAGGAAGCATTACACATGGACCAAGATGTGAAAACATTGAATAATAATAGTAATAATAATATTAAGGCTAACCAGGGAGAAAGATGTGTTATGGGATACTTACTTTTCCATTTAATCCTGTTCTGCATCACTGTGTTGGAGTGCAACTGCTGTTGACGCTTCATGCTTCTTCTTCTTCTTCTGCTGCTGCTGCTGACTAGCTGGACAAGACTGAGGTCCCATAGCTGCTGAGCCTCACCTATAATGACGTCACCGTATACTACCATCCTACTGGCTGAAGTTTAGCACATGACTTGGTAAAGGGTTCCTGCCATTTCCTCCATTCCAGAATGTCATCTTGGATTATGTCACAGAACCGACAACAGTGTGCTCTGGTGGTGGTACTTTGTACTAGACCCGGACCTTGTCGTGAACGCAGTTTGCCAGTCTTGGATAACGGTAACTGTGTCATCAGCTGACGTCATGGCCGCCATCTTGGATTACATCATGGAACGGACGACAGTGCCCTCTGGTGGTGGTACTGTGTATTAGGTCAGTTGGGCTCTGGACCTCATGGCGAATACACTGGATGGCGGTAGTGGCTCAAATTGTTTAAATGAAGACTGGTGCACGATTTTGACAGTTTACGATTAGAAAGCATGTTTGCAGAGTCTTTTAGTGGTTTGCATGTCTGTAGGCTGTGTGACGTGACCCCCAAGCATGTGTTTTGTATCAGTGTAATAAATATACTCCATCCCTAAATAAATTGTTCCAAACTAAATGAAGTACACTCCGTCTCTTCAGGAGCCCAGCACAGACTGAGTCCATTACCTGGCAATTTCTAGGAAGAGGTGGTGGTCGGATGGCTTAGGTTAGTGGAGGTAGACAAAGTGACTTTGTTGCGTTAGTAGAGGTGTGTTGCATTGTCCTGTTGGAATTTTGAACTTCCCGCCATTTTCTGGGGAAGGAGGTTAGGTTAGAGGAGGTAGCCCAATTGACCTCCTTCCCACCAAAACCCGCCATCTTAAATGACGTCATGGCCACCATCCTGGATACATCTGGCAACAATGGAATGTGGGGCGGCATGGCCTAGCCCCACTACTGAGAGAATGCAGCGCCTGGGTGGCATCACGGATTGTTTTACTGATCGACTCTTAATCAACGTAGCAGATGACAGTTACAGTACTGAAATGCATTTCTTGGATTCGGGTCGGGAAGGAGCTAAGAGATTACCAGATGACTGACTGTAAAATGAACATACCAGTTTTAAGGCATTGTAGTATTTACTGTGTTCAACTTACAATTGTAAATAAAACACCAAATGAAGGAGCAACTCAGTTTTGTTTGTATACCTGTGCGCAATGGGAAGAGTATAAAGCGAGACTGAAAAACCTGTAGAAAGAATGTGAGTCTTTCACACTTAGCCCCCAAGAAATATCCCCGCGGTAAGTTTATGGGCCTTTCTTTTTTCGGTGAATCAACTGTAACTGATGTTTCTTATCTTGATGTGTTACAGCTACGGCTGGTGCCACTAAGGCAAGAAGCTGAACAACACATCTTTATTTGGGAGCAAAATGGTGCACCGCCTTACTGGAATAAATTGGCACACGACTGGTTACACGACATTGTATCCGACCGGTAGATTGGGCGCAAGGGGCCGGTTGACACGAGATTTTATGCATGGCTCCACATTCACACGCAATCATGTGTATGTGCCTCCAATATCAGCCGAGCAATCCAAGTTTAGAAACAGTGTTATTGCAACCGTTACTCCCGACACATTGATCAAGGTTTCAGAACTTGCCTATCGAGTCTTGTGTGTGTTCACACTGAATAATTGTAATAAAAACTTTTTGAAGTTCAGTTTATACTACAATATTCTAAAAAAAGTTGGGGGGGGGGGGAGTTGTCAGTGCTAATCTTAAGGTCAACTAATGTTTTAAGGCTGTGTGATTGATGAGTCTTATTATGTATACTATGTGATCAAAAGTATCCAGACACCTGGCTGAGAATAACTTACAAGTTCGTGGTGCCCTCCATCGGTAATCTTCAATTCAATAATAGCCTCGATAACAGCTACCACTCTCGCATGCATACATTCAGTCAGGTGCTGGAAGGTTTCTTGGGAAATGACAGCCTATTCATGGAATGCTGCACTGAGGAGAGGTATCGATATCGCACGAAGTTGGCGTTCCAAAACATCCGAAAGGTGTTCTATAGGATTCCGGTCAGGACTCCATGCAGGCCAGTCCATTACAGGGATATTATTGTCGTGTAACCACTCTGCCACAAGCTGTTCATTATGAACAGGTGCTCGATCATGTTGAAAGATGCAATCGCCATCCCCAAATTGCAGTGGGAAGCAAGAAGGGGGTTAAAACATCAGTGTAGGCCTGTACTGCCATAATCCCACGCAAAACAACAAGGGGTGCAAGCCCCCTTCATGAAAAACACGACCATGCCTCCGAATTTTGTTGTTGGTACTACGAACGCCATACCCACACCCTTCCATCGGATCACCGCATTATGCTCCGTGATTCGTCACTCGACATGTTTTTCCACTGTTCAGTCGTCCAATGTTTCTGTTCGTTACCCCAAGCGAGGTGTCGTTTGGCATTTACCAGCGTGATGCATGGCTTAGGAGCTGCCGCTTGACCATGAAATCCAAGTTTTCTCACCTCCTGCCTGTCACAGCACTTGCAGTGGATCCAGATGCAGTTTGGAATTTGTGTGAGATTGTCTGGATCGATGTCTGCCTATTACACATTACGACTGTCTTCAACTGTCGGCGGTTTCTGTCAGTCAACAGATTAGGGTGGCCTGTATGCTTTTGTGCTGTATGGGTCTCTTCACTGTCACATCAGAAACAATAGACCTAGGAATGTTTAGGAGTGTGGAAGTCTCGCTTACAGATGTATGACAAAGTGACACCCAATCACAAGACCACATTCGAAGTCCGTGAGATTAGCAGAGCACCCATTTCTCCTCTCTCATGATGTCTAATGACTACTGAGGTCGCTGATAATGCGTACCTGGCAGTAGGTGGCAGCACAATGCACCTAATATGAAAAACTTATGTTTTGGGGGTGTCCAGATACTTTTGATCACATAGTGTAGCTGTTCCTAAATTATGTACATTTGTCCAAGAGAAACTGAAGACAAAGCTATGGTGGTTGACGAGATTAATTGTATCTGTAATTGCCCTACACAAGGGATGAGAGCTTTTATTAAAAAAAAAAAAAAAAAAAAAATTGGGCATGTCACATTTCTTTCGGATTTATGAACTAAAGGTTCTCTTAATATCCGTGAACCTAGGTATCATTTTTAAAGTATCATTAACGGATGAAGAGGTACTTTTATCAAATGATTAAATTGTAAACAATTTTGCTCAATGTTACGTAGCTTCACTTGAATGCTGCATGTTTCACACAAAGGAGTAGCAGACCTATGGGTGAAGCTTTATAGCCATATTCAATTAGAGGTAGGTCAACTATGCACGTAACACAGCACAGTTAAGTTAGTATGCAGCTTTCTTAGTGAATTTTGGCATGTGCCTAGATACTTAGTATTGCACAATTATTATCTTACTAAGGGTATTTATCTGAAATAAAATGCCTGCTGGCACTGTCACAGAAAAGAACTCTTAACAGTTTTCACCAAGAATTTAATATTTATTTGCTTTTACACTGACTAACAAGAAGGAATATTTACTTTGGTCACCAAAATTATATAAGGATTACTTCTAATGAAAGGCTCGATTGATTTTAACTTCATTATTGATTTTAAACTTTATGGTTCTCCTCCTACATATGTGATATGATCCTCCTTTTTTGCATAACCCACAGCAATAAGAAACTTAATTTTAAAATTACTTGTACTTGTTTAATTTGTGGCACTCGCAATCTGTGGGAAATAGCCGCTTCTAAAATAATCCTTTTTATCCATGAATACATCTCCATGACCCCCCTCCCACACCAATGCCCACCGGATGGTGTGTTATAGTTTTGTAAGACAACCACCTCACTACTGCATTCACTGTGCTGCCTTACCATACTACCTGTTTCCGAGGCCCGACATTTACTGGCAAAAGCGAATGTGACAAACGCCCATTATCTCACTCTGCCCACAAAATTATTAAATCTTAATAGTGTGTGTCAGTGCACTTGAAACTCTGTATCTCCACTCCTACAGAAGGGGGACGGACTGTGCAGGTGGCCATCTGCTTTAAGAGGTTCGGTAATATTTTACTGTGAACTTTGGGATGGTAATTTCTCAGCCGCCTTAACTGGGGACTTCTCTGACATCTTATGTTCCATAACTGACACTTACAGTTTTTAAATTACTACCTCCACTCAAGAATACCTATGTGGCACAGGAAAAGTCGTTACACACTAAGCTCTTTATTCTATATTTGAAAACATTTCTGCTATCCTTCAGATTGGGAAAATTGTCAAAGAGTTTGTACCTGTCAATACAATTAAAACATTTTGCTCTCTCATATAAAATACAACCTTCCACACCCAGAAAATGAGTATTGACAGAGGTTTCATCGAACTACCTTCACAATTCCTTATTATTCCAACCTTGTATAGCATGCGGAAAAAATGAACACCTATTGTACCTTTCCGTACAAGCTCTGATTTTCCTTATTTTATCATGGTGATCGTTCTCCCTATGTAGGCTGACGTCAACAAAATATTTTGGCATTTGGAGGAGAAAGTTGGTGATTGGAATTTCGAGAGAAGATCCGTCTGCCACGAGAAACACCATTGTTTTAATGATGTCCAGCCCAAATCCTGTATCATTTCTGTGACACACACTCCCCTATTTTGTGATAATACAAAATGAGCTGCCATTCTTTGAACTTTTTCGATGAACACTGTCAATCCTATCTGGTAAGGATACCACACCGCACAGCAGTATTCTAAAAGAGGATGGAAAAGTGTAGTGTAGGCAATCTTCTTAGTAGGTCTATTACATTTTCTAAGTGTCCTGCCAATAAAACGCAGGCTTCGGTTGGCCTTCCGCGCAACATTTTTTGTGTGTTCCTTCCAATTTATGCTGTTCGTAACTGTAATTCCTAGATATTTAGTTGAATTTACGGTCTTTACATCTGACTGATTTATCGTGTAACTGAAGTTTCACGGATTCCTTTTAGCACTCACGTGGATAACATCACACTTTTTGTTATTTAAGGTCAATTGCCACTTTTCACAGCATACACATATCTTTTCTAAATCGTTTCGCAATTTGTTTTGATCATCTGATGACTTTACTAGTTGATAAACTACAGTGTCACCTGCAGACAATCTAAGACGGCTGTTCAGATTGTCTCTCAAATCGTTTATATACATAAGGACAAGCAAAGGGCCTATCACACTACTTTGGGAACGTCAGAAATCAATTCTGTTTTACTCAATGACTTTCCGTCAGTTGCCATGAACTGTGACCTCTCTGACAGGAAATCTTGAATCCTGTCACATAGCTGCATTGATGCTCCATAAGCATGCAATTTCACTACAAGCCGCTTGTGTGGTATAGTGTCAAAAGCCTTCCGGAAATACAGAAATATGGAATCAATCTGAAATCCCTTGCCAATACCACTCAACATTTCATGCAAGTAAATAGCTAGTTGTGTTTCACAAGAAATGTTTTCGAGATCCATGTTGACTGTGTGTCCGTAGACTTTTCTTCGAGGTAATTCATAATGTTCGAACACAATGCAAGTTCCAAAATCCTGCTGCATATTGCCGTTAATGGTATGGGCATGTAATTTAGTGGATTCCTCCTAGTACCTTTCTTGAATATTGGTGTGAGCTGTACAACTTTCCAGTCTTCGGGTATCTATCTTTCATTGAGCGAACAGCTGTACACGATTGTTAAATATGGAGCTATTCCATCAGAATACTCTGAAAGGAACCTAACTGGTATACAGTCTGGACCGGAAGACTTTTTTTTATCAAGTGATTAAGTTCACTACTCCAAGCATATTTTACTTCTACGTTACTCATGTTGGCGGCTGTTCTCGATTCAAATTCTGGATAATTTATGTCGTCGTCTTTTGTGACGGCATTTCGGAAGGCATTTCTGCTAGGCAGCACTGTCTTCGATAACATCTCCATTGCAATCGTACAGAGAACGCATTGATTGTGTCTTGCCACTTGCATAATTCACACAAAACCAGAAGAACCTCTTTGGATTTTCTGCCAGGTTTCGAGACAGAGTTTTGCTGTGGAAACTATTATAAGCATCTTGCATTTAACCCTCTATTGCACAAGAACAGTAAAACTAAGAATTTTCCAATAACAACTTGGGATTTATACTTCATAGTGCCCATGAATGAAAAATAGATGATGATAAACTTTCTAGTATATATATTTTGGAAAATATCACTCTGTATGTTCAAATATACACTGCGCAAATACGGATGTAATGAGTACGTACATATTAGTTCGTAGAAGGTACTACATTTTTGGAGAACAGAGTTCAAAATTTATGGTACATTGACAAATTAAGAATTTAAATAAAATTTTATTTAAAAAACGAAAATAAAAAACATTATAAAAGTTGGATATACATCAGTTAGCAAAATGTCACTACTATGCAGTTACATATTTCCAGAATTTATACATTGTGAATATTGTAGAAACAATTTCTATCTGGTACAAAACACAAATAGGTGTTACATTTGGTACACATTACTTTTGTTATTTTTTGACATTTATTATATTTACATCTGGCAGATTTTTCACAGTAGTTAGGCCAGTGATCGATTCTGTCCTTCCTGATGTCAGCATTTGCTGTATTTGGCTGCCTTCTCTTTTTGGTGCCACTGCCTGGTGAGCTATCCAGCGATTGTCTCTTGGATGGTTTTCCTGACGAGCATAAGGATTCAGCAATATCAAGCTTGAAATCAAACAAAGCCATCTGGGTTTTCTCTTCAATACTATTTTCATGACAGGCTCTCTTGTAAAGTAGCCAAGCAACAACACAACTCATGTCCAATAAATGGAAGAACAGTCTCATGTAATATTTCTTTGACCTGATTTTCGTTCTGTACAGAGCTAATAAGGAGTCAATAGTGTCAACACCTCCCATAAACTTGTTGTACTCCTTCACAATCTTTGGGCATTTTATTTCGATATGTTGCTTTGTTTTTTTGTCATATCTTGCAACCTGGCTTTCTGGGTGAGTGCCTGAAAAGGTGCCCAGAAGGCTGACACACCTGTTGTCTTGCCATTTCACAAGAATCAGGTCATATCCAGAAACAGATGAAGTGGATTCAACAGATGTGCCTCTTCCCTGCTTTTTCATTTCAGCATCAGATGGCATCTTATTGTTTCTCACTCTATTCAACTGTACTGTTCCCAGACAGTGAATACCACATTTTACCAGCTCAACTTGAAGCCCTGGACTGCAGAACCAGTTATCATAGAACAGTTTATGATTTTTGTACTTTGGTATTCTTTCAGCCAATCTGAGCACTACATTTCCACTGGCGTTTACATTAGGAAGATGACTGGGTTGATTGACGGGTCCAGAATAGATTTCGAAATCATAAATAATACCACTGGCACCTGCTATGCAATATATTTTGTAGCCCCACTTTTTTGGTTTCTTGGGATTATACTGTTTCAAGCTACTGTGACCTTTGAATGGCACAGTTTGTTCGTCCACTGCAAGGTGTTCTTCAATTGGTATTTTTGATAAATTTTTTCGCAGCATATCTGAGTATACAGTGCACGTCAGTGGCACAGTTACATCACATGAGCTAGTACAGAGTTCTGAAAATATGTATATTTAAATATACACAGTGCAATAGAGGGTTAACTGCATGCTAAATTTCGAGCTCCTGTAAATGATCGCCAGTCTTTTGAGATCTTGCGTCTGTAAAATAATTTGGAAGTAAAGCCGAATTTAAACAAAGAGGTCCATCCCATGAAGAAGAAAAATTTAGAAGAATATGGAATGAAGAGTAACATGAAGAAAACAAAAAGCATGGTAATTGGGGGGAAAACATGGTGAGGGGAAATAGGGCAAGTGAATAACTTCAGTTACTTGGGATGTGTGATAATGGATGATATGCATCGCCTAACAGAAATTAGGGAAAGAATTGCTATGGCAAAAGAATTCAAAAGGAATCAGAAATTACTTTGCAGACCACTAAACAAAGATCTGAGGAAAAGACTTGCCAAGTGTTATGTCTGGAGTGTTGCAGTGTATGGTGCAGAGATCTGGACATTGAGGAAGGAAGATGAAAGAATATTGGAGGCACTGGAAATTTGGATATGAGAAGACTGGAAAAAGTGAAATGGGAAGACCAAGTAAGAAACGAAGAAGTATTAAGAAGAATTGGAGAAGAAAGAAACATGCTGAAATCATTAGCAAGTGAAAACATAACTGGATTGGACATTGTTTGAAGAGGGACTGTTTATTGAAGGAAGGAATAGAAGGAATGGTGGAGATAAAAAGGGGAAGAGGAAAAAAAAAAAGATATCAAATGCTGGACAATATACAAAGAGACAAATAGTCAGAAATGAAAAGACTGGCTATGGGCAGACAAAAGTGGAAGAGGCTTAACCCATGACAAGACCTGCCTAAAGGCAAAATAACTAACACCACCACCACCACCACCAAATTTGTCAAGTTTCTTTTGTTGTTTCCGCAACAGTGATCTGACCCGTTTTGTGTACCAAAGAGGCTCACCTCCATTGTTCGTTAATTTATTTTGTATAAATCTCTCAATTGCCACTAATACTATTTCTTTGAATTCAACCCAAATCTGGTATACACTTATATTGTTAATTTGGAAGAAGTGGAGATTGTCTCTCAGGAAGGTGTTAAGTGAATTTTTATCTGCTTTTCTGAATAGGTATATTTTTCATTTATTTTTGTAGGATTCGGGGGTTGCGATATTCAATCTCGCTATAAGACAACCCTGTGTTAACTAATCCCTGGCTCTGTTTAGATGCTTGTTATTAACTCAGGATTATTTCTTGCTATGAAGTCAACAGTGTTTTCACAACCGTTTACTATTCTCGTGGGCTCATGAACTAACTAAGCGAAGTTGGGTGATGTTTTATGGGTACCTCCAGAATTAAACACATATTTTTGCCACCGTATCGAGAGTAAATTAAAGGCACCACCAAATGTGACTGTATGAGTCAGGTACATGCTTGAAATCAAACAAGTTTCCTTTGAACCTTTCAGCAATTATATCATCTGTGATGGGAGGTCGGTAAAAGGATCCAATTATTATTTTATTCCAGCTGCCAACAATGACCTGTGCCAATATTAACTCACAGGGAGTATCTACTTCAATTTCACGACAAGATAAACTACTTCTACTAACAACCAACTAGTCACCCCAACTGTGTCAGCCTATCGTTTCGGAACACCGTTAGGTTCTTTGCAAAACTTTCGGCCGAGCTTATCTCCGGCTTTAGCCAGCTTTCAGTGCCTTTAAAGATTTGGGCATCAGTGTTTCCTATTAGCACTTGCAGCTCTGGTACTTTCTCAACACAGTTGCGACAATTTATACGTGTTATACTGATGGTTCCTGTAACATTCTTACTTTGTTTCTGCACCCTTGTGACTGAAGCCCTTTTTGTATTTTCCCCGAGACCCTCTAACCTAAAAAAACCATCCAGTCCATGCTACACAGCCGCTGCTACCAGCGTAGCAGCCTCTTGCGTGTAGTGGACTCCTGACCTATTCAGTGGAATCTGAAACCCAACCACCCTATTTCGCAAGTCGAGGAATCTGCAGCCTACATGGTCGCACAACCGTCTGAGCCTGTGATTCAGGCCCTCCACTCGGCTCTGTACCAGAGGTCCACAATCAGTCCTGTTGACTATGCTGCAAATGGTCACCTCTGCTTTCATCTCGCAAGCATAACTGGCAACCTTTACCAGTTCTGTTAGCTGCTTGAAACCTAAGATAATCTCTTCCATTGCAAAGTGACACACATCACTGGTACCAAAGTGAGCCACCACCTGCAGCTGGCTGCACCCTGTGCTCATTATGGCATCCAGAAGGACCCATTCCATGTCTGGAATGACTCTACCTGTATTTCTTTCCCTTCATGGTAGCCATGTCGCTAAGGGGCCCCATAACATGCCAAACGTTGGAGCTCCCAACTATCAATATTACCACCCTCTGTGATTGCCCAAATTTTGCTGGCTGAGAGGTTTCCTCTGAAACAGGACAGGTGACAGCACTCTGGCTGAGTGACAGTGTCAGCCACAGACAACACCTGGAACCTGTTTGTCAGACTAACTGGGGCGGCCTTACGTGCAGCCCCCTGGGAGGACCAACTGGAGGACTCTGATGTGCTGGACATCCATTGGATCCCCCACAGCCGGCCCACAAAAGTGGCACGCATCCACTGTAGCTTCAAGCTGTGTAACCAAAGCCATCACAGCCTGGAGCTGAGAGTGAAATGTCACCAACTCGGCTCGCATCCACACACAACAATCACAGTACCTACCCATACTAAAGACTGTGGAAAACCATACTTCCCAGATAAATGGACTATTGACTCGCGCTGCCAGACTCTACTGTAGATGCTGACGAAAATGCAGAAACTGCGTCTAATAAATTACATTAATATTCAGAGATTGAAAAACTTAACTACCGAAGCACTCAGGTGAAACTAAATAATTCACCCCTGATTAGGAACTGGTAATACGTAATATTTCAAGATACTTCAAAATGACTGATCATGCCCATTGTATATTGGTTTTGGGTCAATACTCCAAGGCAAATATGAGGTTGTACTTTATTTTTTGGACATCCAATATCCCCCACTAGATGATGTCCTCTTCACTGTGAGGAATGTTAATTATGCATAAACGATGTTAAACAGCAAGCTATTGCAGCTCATCCACAACAGCATATAGTGCAATCACTTTCCACACTTGCACTGCCAGGTAAAAAGTGCACTGCTTTCAACTGGAACATAGCTGTACCTACTCACATGACCAAGTTAGTTCTATCTACAACGTGCTTTGTGAAGTTACACACTAATGAGCCAAAACATTATGAACACTGCTCACCATGGTGTTATGGGCACACAATGCATTACGCAATGCACAGATGAATGGGAAATCATTTTAGTGACAGCACAAGCTGAAAATGGGGAACCTAGTGACATACGCAACTTTCTCAGAAAATTGTTATGGCCCAGCACCTGAAGTGGAAATGATGAAGCTGTGCATGTGCCACTGTCTTTAGTATCTATGGAAAGTAGTTTAAGGATGGTGAAACCACAAATAGCCAAGATGTTTAACATCCACACTTTCACAGAACATGGAGCTTTAGGGCTTGCCAACTAAGTGAAAAGGGGCAGGTGGCAATTTGTGGCAGATCTGATGACAGAGTATAATGATAGAGCATGAGCAAGTGTTTCAGAGCACACCATTCAGCTAACATTGTAGAACATGGGGCTCCACAGCAGATATGTAAATGTTCAAATGTTGATCAGATATGTAAATGCTCAGATGTTGACAAATTTGGCATCAATTACAAATGCAGTGGACATGCGATCCAGAGATTGGTCCGTGGATCAATCTAAACATGCTGCCCTGATAGATGAATCACATTTGATATAGTCATTTACGGAAGTGCCTTACTCCCAATTTTGACAAATGAGTTCAGAACTGTACCAGATTCTGTACACATAGGTACATCTTTTTACATGAAAACGGCTTTATTTCAGACATTCTAAATGTATTTTTGAGACTTCATTATAGCAATGTCATTTCTGAAAGAAATAATGCCCTTTCAATAGTGATCAACTCGGTGTGCCTTCAACCAAATACCTAATGCACTGTGTGTTACGTTTTGCTTATTTCTCAACATGTGTTGGAAGATGTAAAATGACATCAAGCACTGAGCTGCAATGTAAAAAAAAAAAAAAAAAAAAAAAAAAAAAAAAAAAAAAAAAAAAAAAAAATTTAGAATGCTACAAAAACAGCAAGAGGGCAATGCCATGAGCATACTGCCTGGTTCAACCACATCCGTTTAAGCATTTTGAACACATTAAGTTACAGTCAGGTGTTGTGACATCTAAACACATCGGAGGATTAGAACACACATTTGAAGTTTAATTTCTGTAAGTGTGTGTTGTTTTTAATTTTGAAAATACACTGGACTAGCAGCTATTAACAGAGGGGGAAAATGCAAGACATTCAACATTTACTTGATTATATATTTGGCATGACAATAGGTATTGTACAATAATTTTATGAAATGGCTTGTATGTAACACTGCCACTGCTGCTGCTGCTAATTATCAATGAAATCATTTTATGTACTTTGATTGGAGTTATTATACTGTGAAAGTGTATGGGAGGGAGGGAGGGAGGGGGAGGGAGAGGGAGAGGGAGAGAGAGAGAGAGAGAGAGAGAGAGAGAGAGAGAGAGAGAGACTTAAGACACTATCAAAACATAACTGTACCATGCATATGAATTACTTTCTCAAGAAAAGGACCATATTTCACAGTTTGTGGACTACTTATTTTTTTCAAAGAGATTGCAAAGCATAGCAACTTCAGTAAACTCAAACTATTTGTCTCATTCTGTTCATAACACAATGGAAAGCCAGTCCTGTTACATTCCACATACTCACTAGAAGAATGTTTTCTTTTGTTCCTGAAACTTAAGATTTTGGAGTATGGGCAAAATGACTATCATTTTTTCATACACCAGGCTACATCAGTTTGTGTAGCATGATGATAAACTCTTGTTAATGTCTTGGTCACGAAATTCCCATTATTTGAACCCGATCAAACATTTCTGAAATGCTACTGGGTGCCAGTCCCCTGCCCATAAACAACTGGTCCTTAATTTGTGGGAATTATATGACCTGTGCATGGACACCTGGTGCCACATCCCTTCAGAAACCTACTAAGGACTTGTTGAATCTGCACAACTTAGCATTGTTACTCTATTGCATTCAAAAGGTAGGCCAACATGCTATTAAGCAGGTCATCATGTTGTGGCTCGTCAGAGTATATTAATTTACATTATTATGTAATGGTTTAGACAGTGGGGGGACTTTTAAATGCTTGCAATAAATATCTGTTGTTGTTGTTGTGGTCTTCAGTCCTGAGACTGGTTTGATGCAGCTCTCCATGCTACTCTATCCTGTGCAAGCCTCTTCATCTCCCAGTACCTACTGCAACCTACATCCTTCTGAATCTGCTTAGTGTATTCATCTCTTGGTCTCCCTCTACGATTTTTACCCTCCACGCTGCCCTCCAATACTAAATTGGGGATCTCTTGATGCCTCAGAACATGTCCTACCAACCGATCCCTTCTTCTGGTCAAGTTGTGCCACAAACTTCTCTTCTCCCCAATCCTATTCAATACTTCATTAGTTATGTGGTCTACCCATCTAATCTTCAGCATTCTTCTGTAGCACCACATTTCGAAAGCTTCTATTCTCTTCTTGTCCAAACTATTTATCGTCCATGTTTCACTTCCATACATGGCTACACTCCATACAAATACTTTCAGAAATGACTTCCTGATACTTAAATCTATACTCGATGATAACAAATTACTCTTCTTCAGAAACGCTTTCCTTGCCATTGCAAATATCTAATATTTTATAAATTAAGTTTTTGCATTCAGAATGTCCCATCTGCTCAGAAGAAAACATTTCACATTTTTTCTCAATTATTGTAAATCAGTGTCAAATAAAAGGTTAATGATGATTATTGACAACTGAACTTTGCCATTGTTTTTGTGAGCACATTTGGGGACTAAATAAATAGTTTTATATCTATAGGACTACCAGTATATCTTTTTTTTTATTTTTCTGCTAAACTTAACACAAACATTATCAGTGAAACTATAGAAATATGTACAAATACAATGACACACATCAATACACAGATATTTAATAAAAACATGCTTAAGTAGCAAATTGTAGATAATAACATCAAATAGCAAGAGCATATGACAAAGAGACCTTTAGTATCACACAATAATGAACTTCAACGTGAGGTGTGCTTCAGTATTTAAATGGAATAGCAGAAAGGAAATCCACTGACCTCTGATGGCTTCATTTAATCGGTGGCAAGTATAGCAGGAAAACTTGACATACAGCATCCTGGTATCTAATGAATACTAAGTTATTCAAATGAAAATGCATTGTAATACAAATATTAAGTAACATACACAAGAAACAGGATTTCAATTTCGTACAGTAATTTTGAAGTGAGTGATTTTGTATATGGAGAGGTGAACACATTTTTGTCATGAAACTTTGAAAACTAGAGTCCCTTTAGAAGCTTTGCCACAATCACAGAATAGTGCATCAATTTGTAAAGGTTCAGGAGTGACCATCACTTTTTTCTTTTATCACCCAACTATGGTAACATACATTACGTTATGTATCCTGCTACACTGCACATTAAGTATGACAACATTTCTAAAATATCAATAGTGTTGCCAAATTGATTCAGTCTCACACGAAGAAAAATAACAGCTACATTTGTACGCATCAACTTATGCACAAAGTACTCCTAACTGAAACAATGAATGTGCTAAAATTGGAAACTCCCACCGAGAGCCACGGTGGTGTTTTGAAATGTACGAGAAACAATGACAGCTTGACTGCTTTGAATTTACCTATGTTACATGACAGGGTATTCTGAATTAAGGTGGACTGACTTCAAAAAGACAGGAACCCACATCTGATTGCAAACCTGGCATGAAAATATTACTTGACAAAGTGAACCATAGACTCGACCTCAGTAGGAACAAACTTGTTCATGTGACTGGGTACAGTTGCATTAAAGTTCAAAGTACCTCATAGTTCAAGTATGGAGAGTGATCACACGGAAAATGTCATATCAATGGTCTGCTATTAATGTCACTAATTTTACTAACATTAAGTAAGAGAAAGGTGGTGAAGTGATGACACATGCTTGCAATGTTCGACATGTAATGGTTATATAAGTCAATTGTGCACAGATAGCAGATGGAGGGACACAATGCCAAGTGGAACTAGACACAGGTATCTGTCCCAAAGCAGAAGCAGCAAAATCCACAAAATAAATATTTCACCGATATGGATAAATGAGTTACTAGCCAGCAGTTGCTATGATATTATTAACACAGGAGAAAAAAACAACATTTGCAAAAATATCACAGCTTTAATCGCATGGAACTAGATGCCAAGCCAACAAGTAATTGTGAGAAAAACTATTCTGTCACATATTTGGTTTCAAGAGGTGTCGGAATAAAAGAGTTGTGTGTGAAAGAGGACGCACTTGCGAAAATGGCATACAACATTAGGTTCAAACAAAAAATGAAGCTACAGTTTTACAGCAGTCAGTGGTTTATTTACATAAAATATAGATTCATACACATTACACTGTGAATAAAAGTTGGCAAACAGACTGTGTGTCTGATAGCACACTGCATCTGTGAAGTGAACTGGCATGAGCAGCATTTGTTCCCCATCAATTGCTTTGCATGCGGTACAGAAGCATGTGTCCGACAGTTTCTTCACTCGTCAACACGCAGGAGCACACATGCAAAGTGTGGGGGCAACACTCAAAGTGACACTGCCATGCACCAAAGAAAATGTGGAGTATATACAGCTTCATCATGACATAGTGGCACAAATGGTCCTGGTGTGTGTTGAAATGGATTTAGAATTAGTATTTTTTATGTTTTCTAGAGAGAATGTGTATGCTGTATATCTGATATTCACAAGTTACTACCACAGCAACTTGATTACAATTATGCATAATGTAAACTGAAGAGATACTCTAATATTAAATGTTATTGATTTAGCCATGGAACTGCATATTTGCACAAGCGAACAGCTGATGAATTAACATTCGCGTTCAGTCTGCAGGTAAATATCACACTGGATGAGGAATGTGATACTTGATAATAACTGTCAACTTTGTTTATAATTAAAGTTTTTTTGTTAATCTAGCTACAAGGAAGGCTCTTGTGCATAAAGTGAGCAAATTAACTATTAGGATGTTTTACAGTTGATAATGTTAATTGTACTGATTGAACTGAGGCAGCAAATGCAAGGTTAGCAGCAAGGAAAGTTCACACGCAAGTGAGTGCCAACATATGACATCTGTGTAACTGTGGACATTGGGTGAGGCAACACTAATCACCTTCAGCAACTTCCAACATGGTACGAGAAGTGCATTCGCGCTCTCTCACACTGCAGTTATATTCAGACCACTCAGAAGGACCACATGCCTGTAGGGCTCCAATGTGGAAGGAGTATTGTCATATGTAAATGGAAGTCAATGTTTCACTGTTGTGCATGCAGGCAAATGATTCAAGTCTTGTTCTGTCTTTATTTACCAACATAACTAACAGCAAAGATTCAGATTGTATTACGGAAATTGAAAGAATTAATAATAAAAAAGTAAAGACTATACAAACCAAACTGTTGGCATTAAGAAGTGCCACTTCTATTTATTATATTGACAAACTATTGTAAGAAAGTGGTTCCCCTTTAGTGCTGCCATACCATCTGTCCTAAATCCTATAGAACAGGTCTGCAATTTTGAAAGATGAAGATTCATATTCATAATTGTTAAGCATAGCAATAATAATAATAATAATAATAATAATAATAATAATAATACTGATGCGCATGATTTTGGTGTTGATAAATAAATGTACTGTCACCCAGCCTGGTGCTAGCCACTTCTTGCTATGCAATGAACCTGGGACCTCCACATCACTAGCCGAACATTGCTAACCACTAGACCTCGCGATCAGGCTGCATTTGCTTCTGTGACATTAGCTTTTCTCGACATTAGAAGACCAGAAAAGCCTACTTGAGGAGAGAGACTTATCAGTCAGTCAGCATTATAGTCAGCGACTGATACAGCAGACACAGCTGAGAAAAGCAATCATGTCACTGGGGAAGGTAGTTTTACACATAAGGCCAGTAAAGAGCTGCTTGCAACAAAATGTAATACATATCGTACATCCTGTTTATGTTCTTGTTCTAAATCTGCTTGTGATTTAGTGATGCATATAGAGGTGTAGCATGACAGCACTCAATTAGTAAGAGTACCCGGTACACTATTGTTGCCTCCCCTCCCTGTCTTGTATGATAACATAAATGTCCTGCCAAGCTGGTAAGGCCTTCCATTTTCTTTGCCACATAATATGTATTTCTATCTGCTAGCAAATATTCTAAGTAGGCTAACAATCTCACTAACATACATTTAACATGTTAAAACATTTCCAATTGGAATTTCAGGATAACAATATGCCTCTCAATAGTTTTCCAACTTATAACTCGGACACAGTTCCTAAAAATTTGCATAGTCTAATGTATTTTTTAATGCAAACATGTCTAATCAGATAGACATAACCTTTTTATTTATAGTAGTAGGCAGCAGCTCACTGATGCAAGTTATGTAAATTAGTTGAACCGTGAATCGACAAATAAATATCTGATGCAGTTGAATAAATTACATCCTGGTTTTCAATCTCATTTACAGTGAAATTATACTACAAGACATTTTTACTGGAATCTCACAACTATTTCCACGGAACTCCAGAGTAATTGAAATTTATTTTTAGTGGCTGACAAGCAGCAACTTACTATCACTCATAGTGTCACTTCAGCAATTTTTTTTAAATATCAACTGAAAGTGTTAAGGCAAAAACTGCACAAATATTTTAAATAGAACCACCACCACCACCACCACCACCACCACCACCACATCACTTTTACTTGATTAAAACGAGACTGAAACTAACTAAACTGGAAAACTACACAAATTTACACAAGTAGGTTCTGAAGTATAAATTATGATTAAAAATATAAACTGTACTGTACACTTTAATTTTTTTACAGCAATGGTGACAATAATGGAACAATTTTTTTTTCCAAGTCTTACCCAAACGTGGTATTTCCTTTCCACACAAGGCAATATACTGCAACACAGTTTATGCCATGTTGTTTCCAGTGAATATTAAGTTGTTATGTAATATAAAGCATTGAAAATGCAATAAATAAATATAAATGCGTTCTAGTCTTAGTGATTACAATTGTTATGCTTTATACACAAATTAACAGCTGTCACAAACACGGTGTGGAAGCTTAGTTCATATTCACTGTATATATGAGCACATTTGGTATTTATGATTCACACCAATTCAAGAAACTCGAGTTTGAAGTGTTTATGTTCATAAGTAAAATCAAGTTCTTTTCTACCTTCAACACACCCCTGCATCATTTACATTTCCCCTTATCATGGCATTTCACATAATTATAGCTATAAACACTGTTCAAAACATTCCTATACAAAGTAACATACAACTATAATACATATGATGGCACTTCCTTTGTTTGGAAGCCTCTGTCTTTCAATAACAGTGTCGCATAATTTCCAGTCTTCTTTCATATGACAGTGCAAAAAAAAAAAAAGAAGAATTAAAAAAAAAAAAATCAGTCTTCAAGTCTTTCGGGAACACCAGTGTCTAGTCTTTCGGGAACACCAGTGTCTCATTCATGTTCAGACTTCTCCACTTCTCTATACTGAAAATATAAACAGAATCTCTACTGTAAACAAAGCATCTATATTTCAACTGATACAGAAAACAGAACAGCTAAGTGAGCAGTGGAAATTAATTACAATTATTGTCTATTAGCAACAGAAATCGAGGAGTTCACTTATATCTACTGACTATAAAGTTAATTTTTATTTTGCATTACACAAGGGGTTTATAAATGTGTCCCATAGTCCTAAAGGAGATAGTACTGGTCAAAAATAGTAAAAAAATTAAAATTGTTTGAACATACGTCCAGAACAAATACTTTGAGAGAGATATGGACCATTTTACTTGTATTGACAACGATCAGCAATCAGTTGTGTAGGCTGCCTTTCTGTTGATGTGCATTGCTCATTTCTTATTAGTCGTGTCATGCCTTCACACTTAGTCCTCCAGACTACACTGTTGTCAGACATACGACAACTGCCCCTTACATCACCCGTCTCTCATGTATCGTTTTGGGATTCCTGACAGTACAAAAATAGTGAGTCCATTGAGAGCAGTCAACATAAACAATGAACTGAGTCCTATTACCAGAGAATGTTCATCTTGCAGAAAGGCAAGGACACGGTTTACTCACGACAGGGTACAACACATCTCTACATGTCCTAAAATAGTAACCAATACAAAGGTGTCATGAATTAGGTCTTGGTCAATGTGATCTAGTAGCATGTTTTCCTTGTTACTTGACCTTAATCTCTTACATTTTTGGATATGGTGATATTTAAATACATTGGTATATTCCATAAACACTAACAGTGTGCACATGTCAGGCCATGTGTCTCGTGCATATTACCCAACATGAGGGCAGCCAGGTTTGCTTGCGTGACTTTGTGATTCATTGAGGCAGGAGCTGAATAACATGCAAGAATGAGTGGCAACCACATTGAGGATCTCTTTTAGCGTGAACAGACAAGATATCTATCTAAGGAAAGCCTGGATCTTATTTCAATAAGTATTTGTTTTGAGCTAATTGGTTATAGGATAGTTTTTCCTAGTTTCTTCTCCTGCAAGAAACGTTTTATACATGTACTCTTAGGCAAGACATTTGCAGCAAACTCTTGATATACCACAGATAAAATACAAACCATTTGGCTCTGATTGAACATTACTACTTGCATTAAAAACCATTTTTTGTATCAAACAATCAACACATTTGTAACATTGAAGAAACAGTAAGCTGGCTGAAGCAGTATTTTTAGAACAACAAACCTGACAAATGTAAGAAACAAGACAGAAATTTAAGTCTAAGCTTCCGCAGACAGAAACTGTTTCTGTGAAATTCTTTCGGCATGTGACTTGTCACAACATAATGGAAAAGCATTATTTGGCTACTGCTAGAGGCAGCTTACATCAGGCCAGTTCAGTTACATATATACTAAAAATGATCAACGTTTCCAATTATTAAACGGCAGTCTAATAGAAGATTTGCGGAGACTGGGCAACAGGACAGGGGAATAAGCACCTTAGATTATTCCTGGAAATATCTGTTTTTTTTTAGAGCATGTCTTATATAGCTCAACTACAAAACAAAATACAACTGTGGCTGAATACTAAGACAGTATGGCAGAGCCAATAAATTTAGAAATGCAAACTGCTCACTATGAAAGGGAAAATTTGGAAGGCTGCTAAGATCAAACTACTTGATGATGTGAACAAAAAGACCTGTCGATGATACCTAGCCAAGGGGCAGATAACAGCCCCAGAGCTGCTGCGGGAAAATATTTTCCAGAAATAACAGGAAGCATTGTTGTCTTAGAAACTCCAAAGAAATTTCTATTTCATACAACCTTATGGAAACAGCATCCATATGATGGGCTTTTGTGGCCCAGAAAATAAGTTAAAAAAATTTCACACTCTCCCATAAAATTAATTTATCTTCAACATCCTAGATTAAAATAGACAATTTTATGAAGTGCATCCAATCTGTGAAATGGAGCAATAGTGATCTGTTAGAACATACTATCTCTGCACACAGTTTCTTTGCTCCTGGCTAACCAGCGGCAGAAGTCTAAGGATCAGGGTTAAATAGTGTACCTGTAACAACTGCAAGCCTCTGTGATGAAACAGCACTTGTGTGCCACAGCAGCTACAGGATGATTCTGTAATTTCTCCCTTTTTAATGCCTTCTTAGTGGCAGAAATAGAACTTATGATAAGGAAAAAAGCAAATTTGCAACAGCTATGTTAAGCACACTGCTGGCCATTAAAAGTGCAAAGCCGGTTTACTTATCGTGCATACATAGTATAGCAGGAAGAATAAAATATTAAATTTGTAGGTGTATACATGGTGCAAAATATAATACACACAACTGCCACCTCTGTTGGCAACAACAGCTCTAACTTGGTTGGGAATTGTGTTGAACTAAGCTTGGATGGTAGATAAATATGTTCAATTCATGCTGCTTCACCTCTATGATAGATACAAATCATAGTGGCTAGCGGGATTCTAGTATCTTGGCAACCCTTGACCACATGCTTTCAATGTGGGTGAGAGATCTGGAGAATGTGGTTACTCGGGCAACAGCCCGATACCCTCTGTATCGAGGTAGGTCAGGACAGCATGAACAAGTGCAGTCCTGCATTACCTTGTTGAAACATAACATCAGGGGGAGTTTGAAAATATGGCACAGCCCCAGGCCTGAACACATCAATACCTGCTACCTAAATTACTGGCTACACAAACCACAGGTTACTGTGTTGGATATCCACTGGCATCCCATATGATCATGCCATGTGTTGGGCCTGTATGACAATGAATATTCCATCAGGATATGATATTTCCCCTCACAGCTTCCACAAACAGATACATCCATCTTTAAGCTCTACACACAATCGGTGTTAATATCAAACGATGATGTGGTGTCATTCTTTTTATAAAATATTGTCACCGGGTCCACCACAGTCACTGTGGTTCTCTCTCTCTCTCTCTCTCTCTCTTGCTATGCCAAGGGTAGTTGAAATAACAATGGTCACCACAAATTTGCACTCTGTGTGTGTGTTTTTCTTTCTTTCTTATAACAACCCTGCCCCCGCCCCCCTCTCCACGAAATAATATCTAAATGTGTAGGTACTAGCCAGCTGCAATGATATATTGCAAACCACTCTACACACAAAAGAACGACCATATTTTACGGATTACACGATGCTATGCACTATAACACACACCTTAATTTTTAAAAATAACATTTTTACCATTTTATTATATTTATTTATTATTAGGTTGCAAAAAAAAATTCTCAGTTTATAAAATCGAAATGACCATTAAAATCCCTGAAAATCATTATCTGTACTTCCTTCTTATTCTTATTCTCCATCCTCCTCCTCCTCCTCCTCCGCTGCTTCCAGCTGTCATCATCTTCGTCCTCTTCACATACAAGATGGTCTTCACTGCCATCGACAGTGTTACTTATGCTGTATTTCTCAAAAGATCAACAATAATGCTTTGCTCACTCTAGCCTGTGATTGTTTTATCCACTGATACACTTGTTTGTTTGTAGGTAGTTTTAAAGCTCCCTTTGACGTGAATTCATGTTGGGTTTCACCCAACATCCATTTGTTTCACTCTCTCATACACTTTAGATGGTTTGTTTATCATGACATCAAGAGTTTGCAATTGTGAAGCATGAACAGCAAGCTCTGTATTTCCCTGTCTCAATTTCTCTTTCACAGAATTTTTCAAATGACTATGAAAACCGAACTAGCACAAGAAGGGAACTCTTCTTCAATAACCACCTTTCCTTCTCTCCCACACTCTCAATATATAATTTCATACCAGCCTCGTCCATCCAACCTTTGTCATGTACGTGAACAACACCTGGCGGTATCTCAGAAGGTTTTGGCACTGTTTTGTGCTTGAAAATGGTCACTGGATTACATTTAGTACTATCAGCACAACATAACAACAGTGTAGTGCATTTTTTCCATGTCCATTTGTTTTTATAGTTACAGTTTTAGCACCTTTGAAAATGGTCACTGGATTACATTTAGTACTATCAGCACAACATAACAGGACAACAGTGTAGTGCATTTTTTCCATGTCCATTTGTTTTTATAGTTACAGTTTTAGCACCTTTCACCTTTCATGGCAACAGTTCTGTTACTCGGAACATCAAATGTCACGAGTTTCACTCATATTCGCTATTTGACTTAGGTACACACTGGTTTTCTTTCAATGTTGAATAATAAAGCAATGGAAAGGTAATATTCTCTCTTCATACACTTGTGGCATTTTCTGAGATATTTTGGTTTAGGTTCACATGACACTTCATAAACTTGTAGCATCAACCAACTCCACCTTTAAATTCTGTTATATTCCACAGTAGCGCTCGCTTATGAGCGTGCATTTGAAGAATTTTTGTATTAACTCCGATGCTTTTTTGATGGTGTACTCGAGTCCATTTCAATACGCCATCATCTAGTGTTGACCATTTTGCATTCAGCTCTCTATTTGCACATTTAGTCTCTCTCTCTCTCTCTCTCTCTCTTTTTTTTTTTTTTTTTTTACTAGCCTGCCAATGGTGAATGATTTATTATTATTTTTTGTTGGTGGATACCTGAAATGCTGCTCTATTTCCACGACGTTCTGCACATGCTTTTACTTTCAAGTTATAGCCTGCATCATATGAATACCTTTTACTTTATTTCCATATTGAAACTAACACACATCAGTTTCAATTTAAGTTCACTGGCACTGTAGACTGCATAGGCTAGACGGTGTTCTGGGTTTGTAATTTTTTTGGGGTGGGGGCAGGAGGGAGACAGTGTGAGCAAGTTTGTTAATCCCCCCAAATCGTGTTCACCTCATCAGTCCATTGCTGCTGCCAGTTGAATCCAGTGTTGCGAGGTACAGAAAGGCTTCCCGCGACATCAAATATATGGCCATTTTTAACTATGGTGGGAATTTTAGATCAAGCACTGGGCATTTTTATATTATTTTTAAGATGCACCTGAATTTTGGAGGCAATTTTCCAAAAAAAATAAAATTTGCGGCTCGTAGTCCGTAAAATATGGTCCCGTGATGACACGGTACATGATGATTAGGAAAAAAGTTCAGCAAATGAACAGAATATTGAGTTTTAATGCAACATGCACATGTACTTTTGAGTTAGTCTTAGTAACAATCAGCCTGAGTGCAAATACAATGCTTATCATTCAACATTTCATGGTATTTATTAAGACAGATAATTACACAAGCACCATGAGAATGAATAGTCACTTTTGATGATGTCCGTCATTCAGCTGTTTGATGGGTTTTAATAACATTCCATTAGAATGTCTGTTAGAAGACGAGATTTTGCATCTACTTTGTTATAAGACTGCAGAAATATCTTTTATGGAGGAAAAATTTCCACAACATAAACTGTCTATGAATGAAGGAAAGTTATTAACTTTAATTTAGCACACTTCAGTGATTCTCTAAAAAGGGTAACTGAAATAGACTACGCTAGTGCTACTCAAACAATCAATGAAAGTGAAACAGAAGTTAAAGATTACAATTGAAGAGGAGAATGTGGAAACAAAAACAGAGCAGCAACAAAGTAATGAAATCTTAAAGAAGCCTATCATACAGAAACCACATTATTTTCACACTTTTTTACTTGCAAGAAGACAGATAAGCAAGTGTTTATGATGTGTCTTGAACTGTGTTTGGAGTGTTGCCTTTCTTCTTTTCTCCAAACGTCAAAGATCCAGACATTTATAGTGGCTTGACACACACTAACAAAAAACTCTTGAAAACAACACTATTTTACTGAGGTCAAGCAGTACACTTTTTGTAGAATTGTGAGTGCTACACAGGATGTCCAGCTGTCAAGGACGACAAACATGTTTTACTGTGTCTACATCCTTGCACCCCTCAGGTGAAGTGCCTGGTCTTGACAACAAAAAGTGGGTGGGCAGGTTAACTACTATATTTACTGTCAGCAGGTGTTTGATCCATTTGTTCTATGGCTTTCAACAGGGAGGTTATTAGTGCCATAATGAATACACACACATACGAGTGAATGTCTTAATTGTGCCCATCTGCAACTTGACGTGTCTTCTTTACGGGAAGTAACTTACAATGCAAACATTAATACTATTAAATATAATTCAATTTGCACTTTCTTTCAGTGTAACTCACATCGAAAAACATAAGTAACTATGAATTCCTGAAATGGTACTTACTTTAAAATTAACTGCTACAATACAAATATAAAATAACTGGTCTTATCTCTTAATGATAGAAAAACTAAGCCAGTCATCCCAGGAACATATTAAAATCTATATTAGGTGTCAAGTTATACAGTGCACTGATGTATAAAAAGTACAGGATGTTTATTTAAAAATGTCGGGGTTTTAATGCTTTATAATATTTATTACATTAAACTTACAGTTATAAATGATATGTCAAATGAAAGAGCTTCAATCTAGTTTCTTAATTCAGGGAGGTCTGCTAGAAGCAGAGACATGTACACACCATCCTTGATGAAGCCCCAAAGGAAAAAAATCGCATGGCGTTAGGTCGGGTGAACGTGGAGGCCACGCAAAGCAAGCCCTGTTACTGGGCTTTGGAAGAACTAGCCTAGAGATTTGATGTGTGCTATGTGACAAATGGTGCTCACATTGAATATTTATAAGGTTCTTGGTAAAACTGAGTTGCTCTTTCATTTGACATATCATTTATAACTGTAAGTTTAATATAATAAATATTATAAAGCGTTAAAACCCCGATATTCATTTATAAACAACCTGTACACAAAAATCTGTATGTTATGAACAGGTGGGTTCTGAAGTTGGAGGAGAAAGCTATAGGTAATAAGAGAGTGCATTATTCAAAGACATGTCAGTATGATTAGACCCCACTGTAAGTGGCTGGAAAGACATGTGCCAGTCTCTCATAGCTGACTTTACTGTACACAAATTCTTTTCCCTCACTAACTGCTAATGTTTGACAGATTTCCCCAATAAGCACCTTACAGCAATTTGAGAAGAACATGTTGGGTATTTTGGACTTTTTTCTGTGTATAAAAATAGGGGAAAGAATGTAGAGCACTCATAGGATCTGAAACGCTGACCAACTTCAACCCCTAATCACATTCCTCAGAATCTCATGGAAGTTAGCCTCAGATACACCAGACACTTAGACCGTGTCCTACGTGAGCGACAGAAGCTAGCGACAGCTTCAGGCAACAGAACACAACCACAGGGCAGTTACGGAAGTGTCCTATGTGAGCGACATCTGTGTCGCTGCCTGTCTCACGCTGCAACTGACGACATTTGAATTCAAATGTGTTTGCATCTTGTCACTGCAGCACGTGTGACACAGAGCGACAGCCACGTGTCTTCTTGGCAAAGCAGTGGGGTGGACACGATGGCAGCTATGAATTATTTAACATCCGATTTTAAGGAAACTATTCAGTGAAAAAATTTGATTCTTCTGCAACATATAGCTTGACATCCTTAAATGATAAAGGTCAGAATTTAATTTTGTTATTCATCATAGTTACTGTGCTATACAAAATTGAGTACATGGCTGCATGAAATTTTTAAGAATTTGCAGAGGTAAAATCACATTGTGTAGACTTCCCGTATAGTTAATTTAAGGCCATACATTGTTGCTTATGAAATGTAACCAATATATCTAAATTGTATTTAAAGTTGAGACCGGAATGATATCTCTTTTCATCCTTGAGATATCGGTTGTTATATCCGCGATCGGGTTGCTCGCGGTATGTCCGAACCTTTCCTGCACTTCGGGAATCAAGTGGTTGTAAAAATCGTCATATCTCATAATAATTTCAAGATATCGAAATGATGAATTTTGGAAATGACAGCACACAGAAAGGATTATTTTATCATATGATTAACTCTCGATACGTTTTTGTAAACGCGTGAGCAGAGCGAAAACAAGACTTACACCATGAGGTTTTGTCCAAATTTTTATAGCCAAACAAAGGGAGAGAAACAGGTAAACAGGGTATCAAAATGACCAGTATGAGGTCTAGTTTGGCATGAAAATATTTAACTGTTTGAAAGTAATCAGGATAATGAACAAAAATTTAATTAATAAACTGAGGAAAAATTGAAATATTTCACGAAAAGCTGCTGTAAGTGAAGTGTCATAAGTGTCATCTGTTCAAGACCTAGCTATTTTGCACATAAAAAGATTCATTGGCGAGGTATTTAAATGTCAAAAAGGCTTCCTTCGAATCAAGTATGTTAGGAAGGCAAACGAGGAGTCAGTAAGATCACGCTTTCTGAATAAAACTTGAAATTCAAAAACGGACGAAATCAGTCAAAATATTTTATGAAATGACTTGTGTAAAAGAAACAAGTAGATCAGATTAACATTCTATGTGCCTTTGAATGCTGCTCGAACCCGTGAACAGAAACTAAGGTGCGCCAAACGTTTCCCTAATATTTTTATTTCATACTTTTAGACAAATCATTACACAAAACATTTGACTCGAGGAATTGAAACGCTTGACCTTAACACTGACTGCTGATGAATTATGTTCGCAACATCAAATATCTGTAAAATTTCATGGTTCATTGAAATTTTTTAGGAATTAAACGCGTGTGACATACTGGGGTAGGTGTGAAGATCAAGTTCTTTGGCGAGACCTTAAAAATATACTTGGCAATGCAGTGTAAACAGTATACATAAAACTTTGTATACAGAATCATAAATGAGTCAGTAAAAATGTAAGAACGGCCCAGAATCAAACCCAGGTTCTTTCCCTCAAATGTGATTGCAAATGAAATACGCTACCCCTACAGCACAGATCACTGTGACTCAATAGCGTCAATGTGTGTACTTATGTTTGTATATAGCGTAGTCAGTCATTTAATAGTCATACCTCCGCATTTATTGGCTGTTAAAAGTTCTTTATCATGTATAAAAACATTCGTATTTAATTTATTTGTGAGATAGTTGAACGCTCCTCTGCTCATTCAAGTGTATTCGAAGAATTTGGCTTGTGAGCTTCTTAGTTGGCGGAACTTATGAAATTCTCCATGGACATTCCTCCCTTTGCAAATTTCATGCACAGCATTCCTTTTCGCTTTATTTTCTAAAGTAAACCTAACTCTGTAGCCTTACTCTACAGCCACAGTATTCTACAGGTTAAGGACACTGTTTTATAGAAACAGCTGGTTGGCTCTAAGCAGCCATCTTTTAGCACGACATGGTCGCTCGCACGCAGGACACAAGTTTCCGCCCAATGTTGATGCTTGTCGCTGGAGTGTTGCATATCCAGAAATTGCTCACTATCGCTCGCTTCTGTCGCTCATGTAGGACAAGGCCTTAGAGGAAGATGCCGGGGAGAAAGTCATGGAATGGACAATATTGATTTGTGTTGAACATCATACATGCCACATTTTTGTTAAGTTAACCATGTAGAAGTAGTGATTGAAAGAAATTTAAATGCCAGTTAGTTCATGAGTAGTGCAATTCAGTTATACTAGCGAACATATAATACATCCTCTGAAAATAATTGGAATCGCACTCTAGTGTCAGTAGAAACAAACTGGAACTTCTGCTACAACAGATTATTACAGAAAAGGTTTTAAGATAAGAGAGAAAATTAAAGCACACTTCTCCACTATTCTGGCACATTATGTACTTTATCATCCAAGCTTTCCTCACAAAAGATGGATCACATGACATCATTATAAGGAATATTTTTTTGTTTCAAAATCCATTACCACACCATACAGGGAGAAGTTTGGTGAGTGAAATTTCAGACACCCTGTATGAATTCAGTCAATGTCTTGTGCTGAGCATACATCAGCACAATTTCAACACACTCACTTTTTCTCATTACTGATAGGTTTTTCCCAAAGTAACAGCACAGACTGAGGAATCACCAGTCTCATAATATGAGCTGCTACCTTCCATTCTGTGGCCATGTCTGCACCTACATTACTAAGAAATTCCTACCGAATTATCCACTGCCTTCTATTGGCCTCTCTCCATTCAAATAGTATGGAGAAATTTTGTCCCAACCACCCAATGTATCCCTCCCATGAAACAACATTCCTTCACCTTTCAGTTTTCTTTTCTTCCACTGTGACAATGTCCTAAATGCTACAGTATAATTTCATCTTTATTTATTAACATGATCTCTGATGTAGAAACCTGATCCAGAAGTACCACGTTTGGTTTTAGTCATTATTGAATGCTCCAATTAGATGATTATTGTGTTCAGTTTCAACTTTCTTAATGTAAGACCTAACACAAAAGGAGGCTGCAGTCACAACCAGACAGTAACCCTTATTTTAATTACCTGGGAAACTTTGTTTGCGAATTCATGGGCTGCAGTCTCTGAACTGAACTTAGCACACAATGTTTTACACATGCCAGGTTCTATACAACTGTCGATGCCAGTCCATTCACAATCCCTTTTCTTCACCTGAAATTCACATAAAAAATTTAATATTGTCAACATCTGTAAAATACTGAAGAATGTTATGTGAAATAACAAATAGTGATTACCTCTACATTAATTTGTTTGCTAATTATCATGTTACACAATGTTTCAGTACTTCCATCTTTTAACATAATAATCTGTGCAATCTGCTTTGCTTTATTGTACTGTATCTTCAGATCACCAAGGCCTAAAGTTTTCCACTGATTACCATCCTTTATTGTAAGTGTTGCTCTCTTGTCAAATACAGTACTTTCTTCTGCATTAGCATCCTTAATACTGTAATTATGGACACTGTCATCATCGTCATCATCTGCATCATCCTCTCCCTCATCATCATCATCATCATCATCATCATCATCATCACCGTCATCACCATCGTCGTCGTCACCATCATCGTCATCATCACCGTCATCATCATCATCATCATCTTCATCATCCTCATCATCTATAGATTCTTCACTATCCTCATACTGTCTATCTGTTGTGGAGCTGCTGGTAATTTCTGATTGTAATGGATTAATATGAAACACTGATTAGAACAGAGTAACTTTGTTTTAACTGTAGAAGAGGAGGAAAAGGAAAAAGAAACAGCAGCATAGTTCATTACCAACTGTAATTAACAGCATGCAAAATCTACTTTAGTAGTTTATCATACTTACATATTAATACCGTCTTAATAAAAATTTTGTGTTAAACATGGGAGTTTACATTAGACACTGATCAATCATTTACAAATTTTGTAAGTCTACTATAGCTCTGAATACTGAAGTAAATGTAATACTAGAGGAAGAAGACATACAACACAATGAAATGGATTAACGTGTAGAAAATTGTAAACACCATTCTTTACAATGCATAATGAAGAGCATAACTGTTACAGTAAAAAGCTTTGAAATATTTTTTTATAAATTTCTTCCATAGGACTTTTTGGGCCTAAGTCCCTCTACAATATTATTTTATATATTAACAGCTCCACTGGTAGAAGATATTGATTTCTCAACAAAATTATTTCCTAATTATTGATCAGTTCACTTCCACCCTATATTAACATGTTCCTCCTGTCTCAAATTTAGATTGAATAACAGTCTTTTCTCAATTCAACATCTGAGTCATAACAGGTGAAATAGACACAATTTTCTTGTCTGAGTGATTTCTAGATCGTAACAGAGGTTACTACCTAATATTACCCCCGAGCTTGATCAGGTGACTGAAAAATGTTAATGACAGCTACAGCACCTTGAATATGAATTTCTGGAAGTAGGATTGTGTGCTCACTGCTCTCATATACAAAAGTTTATCTATCAACCAAGATGACTTTAAATATTGCATCACATCAAACTAATGAACTGAAGAGAAGGTTTTGTGTGTGTGTGTGTGTGTGTGTGTGTGTGTGTGTGTGTAGTACTCTGAATCAGAAGTACTTAACTTGAAGAAAGAATAAATATATAATATAAATACATATCCAACTGCACTTCAGCTGAATTTATAAATATTTATACAGACTAAAAAAACATTTGAGTACAGTTTTGAGACTATTAAATAAGTTCACAAACATCAGGAAATTATACCTCTTCTGATAAATGTTTTTACATCCTCTACACATTCAGTGACTTTGTCATAGAATTCTTTGGCAGTTTCCTCTTTCTTGAAAGACACAGCAAGTTTTTCCAGTTCTCCTTCATTATCTGCAAAATTGTGGGCAGCCCATAACCATGCTCTCTCAGACTTTGAGAAAGGCTTCAATGAAAAATCTGCTGTTATTAGATGATTGCACACAACTTTGTGGATCTAAGGAGTGGCAAAAAGTCACAAATTAACATGTTTACTACTGATGAAGCAATGAAACCATTATTTACTTCATGATATTCAAAATTTACCTTTTCTCTTCTTAAAAGTAGTCTGTATGTATGGTTAATTGGATGATACAGTATTTTCATATCACCAACTCCACGTTCCTTCCACTGTTTAAGTGCTTCATCAAATCTAAACAATGTTGCCCGAGATGCAAACTCTAGATGAGAAAAATATTTAATTACACATCCTCACGTACTCATTTTGAATGAAACTACATCAATAAATAGAATAAAAACAAAACAAGAATGAAATTTTAAGTTACCATAACATACAGTAACAATTTAGAAGAACAAGATAACTATTCAAAACAAATTAATCAAAAATTTAACACAATAGTTGCTGCCTCAGCTTTGTCAGGCAAACAGCTGTTTAACGCAGTAAATTGGGGAGTTGGTAGTTACTACATGAATACAATAAAGAGAGTCATGTTGAATGGACTACAGAATGCATAAATACAGGTTGTGTATGGTTTTCAAGGGAATCTTATACCATTTTCCTACAAAATACTGGCAAGTTTACGTAACAATGATGGAGATGGATGGTGATGACATGCCTTTCTCTCCAAAGTGGGCAACAAAGTCTCAATAATACTGAGATTAGCTGAAGAGATGCAACAATTCAACTCTGTACTCGCAAAACCAGACCTGCACTATGGAAGCTATGTGAACAGGGACCCTGTCACCTTGGAACACAGCATCACACCACTGGGAAACAAACACTGTACCATAGTATGGACCTGATTAACCAAAACCATCACATAAGCCTGGGCAGTAATGTGACTTCGCAGAGAAATCATGGCTTCATGGGATACTACGATACGGCTGCCCAAATCACCACCAAAACCCTGCCAAGTCATTTGATTTTCAGCTGCTTCCATTAGCCACATCACAAAGAGCCTGCTTGGACTGAGTGTATAATATATACTACCAGGTAAGCAAGAACTATCATTATGGACCGTACAGCTTTTGCACAAACCATGCATATTATCGTCTGATGATAATTTATATGCTCATTTATAGTCTACAGGGTATGTATGGGAAGGCTGGCTAATTCTTCCCGTGTCTTTAGATGTTATTTAGGTACCATGTGCACCACAAATGGAGGTCCAAAAAGGGGGAGAGACTAAAGTATGTATAACACTGATCAGGAAAAAAGAAATAAAAATAAAATAAAAATTATTTCCAGTTACAAGAATAGTTTCTGGAAGGTAATTTGCCCCTGAATCCAGACAATTTCAGAATTTCTGTACTGGCTTCAGTCTTCATGTAATAATGGTTTTTATAAATGTTAACAGTATCCCTAGCATTATATGTATCTAGAAGAATGACAAACTGTTGCAAAAAGACTTTCATACCAAAAATATTTCTGTACCAATATCCTGAGATATTTTGCCTCATAAAAGCCACTTCATAAATGCCAGCAGTATTCAGCAACATTGCACTACTCCACTGGTCACGATAACTTATTTCCATTTGAGAAATGTCCTGGTGGAAACATGCAACAGCTTCATCACTAACAGTGACAATGTAATTTGGGAAGAGATCCAAATGATCATTCAGAAATGTAGTTTAAGTGTCATGTTACCTCCAATAAGGTAATATGATGTCAGCCACTTATGTGCAATATTGCAATAGTTCTCTGACTTATAGTTGCCAAAAATTTCTTGCAGACATTTGTGAAAATAGCCAAGTCATTTTTCAAACATAACCCAAGAAATCAGGGAAATGTCCATCAGAAACTGATCCCCTAATTTGCGATCGTAAAAATATGCTTTTCTTTATTTTCGCTTTAATGATTCTTAGAAACCTTGCTTGCAAGTACATGATCTATGTAAGGTTTTGTCCATTGCTTTGAATCAACAAAAGGAATGTTCTCCACATACATCTGACCAAGCAGAAGTTCATTCCAAAACTGCCATTTTTTTCTCTTAACAGTGTCCTTCCCCCTTTTTCTGCTGTCCATTCACATAAAAATCTGCAACACTTTGTACCCCAGGAACATGCTGAGAATTGCAATTGCCTTGTGATATCTATGTACATACCATTTGTATCTCCATACTGGTTAAATGTGAGCAGCAGTTTGAAGTTCTCACGTGTCTCTTAAATTAAGTGTATGAGCAATCTGAACAAACAAGGAACTTTTTTTTTTTTCTTTTTTCATGGAAATCAAGGCTAAGATTCTCCAAACAGATTCAATATCATTAATATAACAACAACAACAACAACAACAAACAAGTGCAGGTGGGACTCAAGTTTTGTACAAACTTTATCATGTATATAGATAGTTCATCAACAGGTTCTGATGAGTGAGTCTATGAGTATCAAAATATGTAACATGAATGGCTTTATCTTTTGACTGAAATGACTTAAAACCTTAAGTTTTTTACATCACCAAAGGATCATCAACCTCAGTAATTGCTTTTAATTTCAACTTTGTAACTTTACTTGTTCTTGAGAAGAAAGGGTCTTAAGAGAAGGACCGAACCTATAAAGGTTCCATTTTTACTGATACTGCTACAGAGCCCTAAAAACTGTGTTATCTTTATTTGAGAAACGTTCAGCGAAAGCAGCATAGTGTTCATGATAAACATTCAGTTTTGAATTCCCAATAACAAGATGCTGTTCTTTTAATCATAAAGCAAGAAGTGCAGCCTGTTGCTTCTACAAATTGAAATCGTGAACATGATCACTGAGATCACCTTGAGGAAAAAAAAAAGTGACTAATTTGATTCACGGTGAGCTTGAAATGTGGGTTGGCATGCATATCTCCTTTGCTATCTTGTGTTTGTCACTTAATTTGTCTTCACTCCCTGTCATGTTCTCAGACGCACTGGTATTGGCAATTCTTCACTACACCACACAGCCCTTATAGCAGACAGTAAATTAGGCTACTGCACAGCTTTCCTTGTCAAGGTGATTATATTGATTTTTGTAGACATAAGTGTTGTGCCACATTGTTGTCTGCTGATTCCTTCCAAACTGCCAAAACAGCTAAGGATATATACCATTATCCTTTCAACCAGGTGTGTAGTACATATTTAACAGCTATGTGGTGGTGGTGGTGGTGGTGGTGGTGGTGGTGAGATTGTAGGATGGGGGGAATTCTTGTCCCAGTTGCCAAACTTACACCTTAAAAAGAACAGAGCAATACCCTTAACATCATTTTGCTGCAGAATTCTTGAGCATATTTTAATTTTAAATACAATAAATTACCTTCAGACATTAAGAACGTCTGTCCACAAATCAGAACACATTTAGTAAACATCACTCATGCACAGATTCCCCTTCACTCACACGATATACTGCAAATCATGGATGAAGGGTAACTAGCAGATTATTTTTATTTCTGGATGACTGGAATGTGTCTGAAACAATGCTCACTGCAGACATAAAGAAGGTCAGAACATACAGAATAGGTTCTTATGTATGTGAGTAACTCAAAGATTTTTTTATGTATTGATCACAAAACAATGTCCTAGATGGAAAGTGCTCATTGCAGAGAAAGTTATCACCAGAGGTGCTCCATGGAAGTGCAATAGGATTGATCTTGCTATCTACGTACATAAATGGTATGAGGGATCGGGTGAGCAGCCACCTGCTGTCGTCTGATGACGACGCTGTAGTGCGCAGGAAAGCTTCCCCACTGAGAGAATGTAGGACGATATACGATGACTAAAGTAATTTCTATTTGGAGTGAAAAAATGTTCTGTAATGTTAGACTACAATATTAATGGTAAGCTGTTTGACACAGTCATTATGATTAAATATATAGGTATAATGTTGTAAAGTGATAAGAAATGGAACAAGAATATAAGACTGGTTCTACGGAAAGCAAACAGTCAATTTCAGTTTACTGGGAAAATTTTAGGGAAGTGTAGCTCATCTGTATAGGAGACTGTGTACACAACATGTGTGCAATCCATTCCCGAGTCCTGCTGGAGTGTTTGGGATCCACATCAGGTCAGTTTAAATGAAGGCATCTATGTAATTAAGAGGTGGGCTGCTAGATTTGTTACCAGCAGGTTTGATCCACATGCGAGTACCACAGAAATGTTCTCTCAACCCAAATGGGAATCCATGGAGGGAAGATCATCTATTTGCAAAACACAATTTATAAAGTTTAGATAATCCACGGAGAAGAAATAAAAACTTTGAGGTTCGCCGATGACATTGTAATTCTGTCATAGACAGCAAAGGACTTGGAAGGGCAGTTGAACGGAATCGACATCGTCTTGAAAGTAGGATATAAGATGAACATCAACAAAAGTAAAACGAGGATAATGGAATGTAGTCTAAGTCGGGTGATGCTGAGGGAATTAGATTAGGAAATGAGACAGTTAAAGTAGTAAAGGAGTTTTGCTATTTGGGGAGCAAAATAACTGATGATGGTCGCAGTAGGGAGGATATAAAATGTAGAGTGACAACGGCAAGGAAAGAGTTTCTGAAGAAGAGAAATTTGTTAACATCGAGTATAGATTTAAATGTCAGGAAGTCGTTTCTGAAAGTATTTGTATGGAGTGCAGCCATGTATGGAAGTGAAACATGGACGATAAATAGCTTAGACAAGAAGAGAATAGAAGCTTTGGAAATGTGGTGCTACAGAAGAATGCTGAACATTAGATGTGTAGATCACATAACTAATGAGGAGGTATTGAATAGAATTGGGGAGAAGAGGAGCTTGTGGCACAACTTGACAAGAAGAAGGGACCGGTTGGTAGGGCATATTCTGATGCATCAAGGGATCACAAATTTAGCATTGGAGGGCAGCGTGGAGGGTAAAAATCATGGAGGGAGACCAAGAGATGAATACACTAAGCAGATTCAGAAGGATGTAGGCTGCAGTAGGTACTGGGAGATGAAGAACTTTGCACAGGATAGAGATGCATCAAACCAGTCTCAGGACTGAAGACCACAACAACAGATAACCAGCACTTGTGTGACACACTGGAGAACAATTCTACTGCCAGCAACATACATCTCAGCACATGACAGTAAACAAACTATAAGAGAAAGCAGGTCTCATATGGAAGCATATATGGTAGCTCCTATATTGTTCCATTTACAAGTGCTATATGGTAGCTCCTACTTTGTTCCATTTACAAGTAGATTACAAAACAGGTGACTAGCTGTTGTAGAAGGTCCCTCTATGGTGCATTATATTGTGGCTTAAGGTGTATGCATGTTGTTGTTATTGTTGTTGTTGTTGTTGTTGTTGTCTTCAGTCCTGAGACTGCATAGGGGATGGAAAAAATATGAAAATACCATGAGAAATGCATGTTTGAATACACAGGCAGATGCTAGCAAAGCCTGCAGATTGTGCTGTTGAATTTAACCACAAGCAATTGCTTGTGCAACGTACTTAATACATTGCAAGTGTCAGTTGTGGCCACAACAGTGTTTTGCACAGTTGTGGATGCATTATGTCGGAGCTAAGCGAGTTTGAATGTGGGCAAATTGTTGATGCTCGTATGGTGGGTGCTTCCATAACCAAGGTAGCCAAACTGTTTGGCACATCAAGTGGCACCATTCGAATATTTATACCACACACTAAGAAAGGAGGAAACATCGTCTACTATGTACCACATGAACAAAAATAAGTGCTGAAAGATGGCTGTTAAAGAAAGTTATGATGAAAAATGAAAGGATGACAGCTGCAAAAGTCACTGCAGGCCTGAACATCGAACTTGCGAATCCTGTCAGCACCAAAACAACATCTGCCCATAGCAAGAAAACATGGTGCTGAAGCCATAAAACCTAGACATTGGAGCAATGAAAGGAAGTAATTTGGTTGGATATCATCTTGCTGCACACTGTTTCCCACTTCTGGCCAAGTTTACATCCCAAAGGTGAAACATGGGGGGTTTGGCAATGACCTGTGATCATTTTGGCTGATCAGGTCCATTTCATGGTACAATGTTCCAAACAGTTATATTGTGTTTGAATACAAGAAGGTCCCCTGTTCACACAGCTCGCATCATCCAGGACTAGTTTTGTGAGCACAAGGCTGAATTGTCTTATTTCCTTTTGCCCCCTAATCTCAATATTATTGAGCGTTTGTGGTCTACTTTGAAGAGAAGGGTGCGTCATCACTATCTACCTTTATCATTACTGAAGTACCATTATTTTGCAGGAAGAATGGTGCAAGATTTCCTTAAAAACTCACACAGGACCTGTATTACCATGTGCCTGGGACCCATTTTAAATGCCAACAATTTTCCTACATTTTATTAGGCTTGGTAACATGTTGTGTTTTTGATGTTTCCCCATTTTTGTCCATTCTCCTGTGAAGATAGCAATAAAGTTTGTACCACTCTTTTACAAAGGAATTCAGCTTCCATTTTTACAAATTTGTCTCTCCACATATAAAACAAAAAGAGTTTGCACTATTTACACATTGTATGAGACATTTCTTTTCTGAATTAACACTAACAAACCTTTAAATGCTTAGATTCAAGTGACAACAAACAATGTGATTCATCATGTTCAAAGACAACTGACTGCTAGTGCTGCAAATCACCTTTATTTTCTGGAGGTATATTTCTGAACTGAGGATCAAAGGTGGCAATTCTTTGCATGTCTAATTTACTTTTCTACAATTAAGTCTGCGAATAACTCTTGAAATTTTAAAAATAAAGGTCACCCTTGACGCACGACACTGCTCTTTTAGTCCTTGCCATGTTCATCTGATTGGCATTTTCACAACGCTGCAGCAATTACAAAACAACTATGTGATGAATAAGGCCACTCTTATACGAATATAAAAATGCAGTAAATGAAGCAGGCAAAAAGAAATACAAATGTCTCAAAAATGAGATCGACAGGAAGTGCAAAATGGCTAAGCAGGGATGGCTAGAGGATAAATGTAAGGATGTAGAGGCTTATCTCACTAGGGGTAAGATAGATACTGCCTACATTAAAATTAAAGAGACCTTTGGAGGAAAGAGAACCACTTGTATGAATATTAAGAGCTCAAATGGAAACCCAGTTGTAAGCAAAGAAGGGAAAGCAGAAAGGTGGAAGGAGTATATAGAGGGTCTATACAAGGGCGATGTACTTGAGGACAATATTATGGAAATGGAAGAGGATGTAGATGAAGACAAAATGGGAGATATGATACTGCATGAAGAGTTTGACAGAGCACTGAAAGACCTAAGTTGAAACAAGGCCCCGGGAGTAGACAACATTCCATTAGAACTACTGACGGCCTTGGGAGAGCCAGTCCTGACAAAACTCTACCATCTGGTGAGCAAGATGTATGAGACAGGCGAAATACCCTCAGACTTCAAGAAGAATATAATAATTCCAATCCCAAAGAAAGCAGGTGTTGACAGATGTGAAAATTACCGAACTATCACTTTAATAAGTCACGGCTGCAAAATACTAACGCGAATTCTTTACAGACGAATGGAAAAACTGGTAGAAGAGGACCTCGGGGAAGATCAGTTTGGATTCCGTATTAATGTTGGAACACGTGAGGCAATACTAACCTTACAACTTATCTTAGAAGAAAGATTAAGAAAAGGCAAACCTATGTTTCTAGCATTTGTAGACTTAGAGAAAGCTTTTGACAATGTTAACTGGAACAATCTCTTTCAAATTATGAAGGTGGCAGGGGTAAAATACAGGGAGCAAAAGGCTGTTTACAATTTGTATAGAAACCAAATGGCAGTGATACGAGTCGAGGGGCATGAAAGGGAAGCAGGGGTTGGGAAGGGAGTGAGACAGGGTTGTAGCTTCTCCCCGATGTTATTCAATCTGTATACTGAGCAAGCAGTGAAGGAAACCAAATAAAAATTTGGAGTAGGTATTAAAATCCATGGAGAAGAAATAAAAACTCTGAGGTTCGCCGATGACATTGTAATTCTATGGAGTGTAGCCGTGTATGGAAGTGAAACATGGGCAATAAATAGTTTAGTCAAGAAGAGAATAGAAGCTTTTTAAATGTGGTGCTACAGAAGAATGCTGAAGATCAGATGGGTAGATCACATAACTAATGATGAGGTTCTGAATAGAATTGGGGAGAAGCGAAATTTGTGGCACAACTTGACTAGACGAAGTGATCGGTTGGTAGGGCATATTCAGAGGCATCAAGGGGTCACCAATTTAGTATTGGAGGGCAGCGTGGAGGGTAAAAATCGTAGAGGGAGACCAAGAGATGAATACACTAAACAGATTCAGAAGGAAGTAGGTTGCAGTAGGTACTGGGAGATGAAGAAGCTTGCACAGGATAGAGTAGCATGGAGAGCTACATCAAACCAGTTTCTGGATGGCTCTGAGCACTATGGGACTCAACATCTGAGGTCATCAGTCCCCTAGAACTTAGAACTACTTAAACCTAACTAACCTAAGGACATCACACACATCCATGCCCGAGGCAGGATTCGAACCTGCGACCGTAGCGGTCACGCGGTTCCAAACTGAAGCACCTAGAACCGCACGGCCACACCAGCCGGCCCAGTTTCTGGACTGAAGACCACAACAACAACATCCCGCACCAGCATGACATGCTGGTGGCAATTTTAATTTCAAGAACTTACCAATCTAGATGCCAAAAAAACACTCTCACCAATACATAACCACAATTTTTCTTAATTTACAATACTCACTGACAACTTCTTCCTCTTCGCCTGTATGTACTATTATAGCATCAGGCAAGGGGATAACTGGTTCAAAGTGAGGATCATGAACACTACCACT